>NC_092716.1:256217951-256553005 GCF_047496885.1 Scyliorhinus torazame
ACAATTTGGAAGGCACCTGTAGTTGAGCGGCTCTCGAGGTCCCATCCTGCCTCAGCAACGCCCACATCTCCTAATGGGGTTGCCAAAGCTGCAGATCTGCAAGCCCGTGACCGGACAGCTAACTCAAAGGTAGCGGGTTTCCTCCCAGGAATATCGCTGCACCAGTCTCGCTGACGGCAAGTGAAGCTTAATTTGGTCCTGATATCAGGATCCCGAAGTCTGCAGGAATATTCAGCTCTATTGTGATAGCGTGGCTCCTTTAAGGCGCTTTCCCCCGTGGGCCATGTGACTGGCTCAGGGTCTAACATGCGTGAGCGCATGAACCCTGATCAATGAGATATCAGCATGGGTCTCGGGGAGCAGGGTTCTGGTCAGTGTGAAGCTGGGAGTCAGAGTACTAAGACTAATATAGAAACTCTATGGTTGTACGCAAGTTACCCTTGTTAGTTGCCAATAAACTCATAGTTCTTCATTATTACCCTCCACCTGGTATTCCACTTGTGCTACCGTGGGCAGCACGGTAGCACAAGTGGATAGCACTGTGGCTTCACAGGGTCGCATGTTCGATTCCCCGCTGGGTCACTGTCTGTGCGGAGTCTGCACGTTCTCCCCGTGTCTGCGTGGGTTTCCGCCGGGTGCTCCGGTTTCCTCCCACAGTCCAAAGACGTGCTGTTAGGTGGATTGGCCGTGATAAATTGCCCTTAGTGACCAAAAAGGTTAGGAGGGGTTATTGGGTTACGGGGATGGGGTGGAAGTGAGGGCTTAAGTGGGTCGGTGCAGACTCGATGGGCCAAATGGCCTCCTTCTGCACTGTATGTTCTATGTTCTATGCCTTGAGCTACCTATAAATTGTGTTTGCGACTTTATACATACCCTGCTTCCCCAGTCTTTACTGCAAGACTTTGACCTTAGCACTACCGATGTGCCTCCCTCCCAAACAACCTGTTAACTAGACGACAAGATTATTCCTTCAACAGGTTTACCCCAATTAATCTGTCCTTCTCTCCCCAAATTATCAGGCTTTTCTTGATCTGTGCTGGAGTTGCAGATCCTAGCTGAGTGGGTGCAACATACCTGAACAAGATTGGTTTAGGAATATGGCAGTCAGCAGCCTCTTGAGTTTCTTACATACATGTACATCCTTCAGGAATAAACCATGTTAGTGAGCATTAGGAAGCCAATCAATTATAGTTCCCTCTCTTCCCGGTCCTTTCAAAACCATCACCACCAGCCCCCTGCTTTTTTTTTTAAATACTAACTTTTTTCTTTAAAATACTAACTTTTTTCTTTAATTTAGAGAATCCAATTCCCCCCCCCCCCAATTAAGGGGCAATTTAGCGTGGCCAAGCCACCTACCCTGCACATCTTTGGGTTGTGGGGGTGAGACCCACGTAGACACGAGGGGGAATGTGCAAACTTCACATGGACAGTGATCCAGGGCCGGGATCAAACCTGGGACCTCGGCGCCGTGAGGCAGCAGTGCTAACCACTGCGCCACCGTGCTGCCCGCTAGCCCGGTTTATTAAAAACACCACTGATAATCTTTAGCCCCCACAATCCATCCCCCTAATAAATATATCTTTGAAAACTACCCGCTCAGCTCCAATTCCCGTCCCCTCTCCACAGTGCTTGAGATTTGAATGTTGCATTCCAAGTCCATGCCAACCTTCCCTGAGTTCCACGAGTGAATCTCTCCAGTCCTACTGCAGCATTGAAGCAGCTCCAATCAGTGTCATTTAACTGCAGTGCTATATGCTGGATAGCTTTGACTTGAAAGTATTTGTTTGCATATTAAAAGTGATTCCCTCCGCTTTAATTTCCATCATTATTATACTTACTGTTGAGATTCTGATAAACATCGAGCATTGTGAGTAGAGTCTGCTCGTTGACACGAGCAATACCTTCCCACACACACGTGTGCTGAACATGTACTTGGCACAACTCGTTACTTCTACCCACGGGCAAACTCCTCTCGCCGGTAGTTGGGCTAAATCCTGGTTTGGTCACTTGTTCCTGCGCTCTGTTTTTTAATCCACAAATCATTGGAATCTTGCTCATTTGGGTTCCAGGTTTGGCTCGATCTAAATATCCACTTTCTGACCCAAGTGCCTTGCTCAAAATCCTGGAGGAGTTTAGCCCGGTAGAAGTGGTCGGCGGCTTCACATTTCCGCTTTTTGGCTTGTAAAACAATTTCGATTCTCGCACAGGACGGGTGTAGCTCCAAGAAAGCAGAGAACCGCCAATCGCACTTCTTGCTTTTGCTTCATAAAGCCCAGGGTTTTTTGGTGAATAAAGGCGATTTCTATCATTCGGTTGATGCATTCTTGGAAGAACAATACAGGCAGGCACCCCTCTTCTTAACGACTTGTCCTGCCTGATATCTATTGAAACTTGAAGTTATTTTTGAATGGCACAAAAACTCACATTGGGTTTGTCTCTGCTCTCAGTTTCGTCGCAAACAGCTTCTACTAAGTGTTGCATTTCAGGTTACAAATTGTGCAAGTGCGACCTCGCTGCACACAGCCTCCGGTTTATATATCGGACGACAGCCACTTCTCAGCTCGGTTTGCGGACCTCGCTTCGAAAGGATTGGTTTCCCTTTCTCCGGGCTTCTTCAGCTGGTATTTAAAATGACTGATGGCAAAAAGATGCCTGTTGTGTGCTTGGATTAGGCACACAAGAGAACAACTTATTGACAAAACTTTGGTCATTACTGAGGCCAGCTTTGAGTCCTCACACCGCTTAATATTCATCTGGTGTTTCTCTTTTTCATACTTTTATTTGTCTTCCTTTAAAGACTGCCAGGGCACAAACAGCTAGAAAGGGCACAATAAGAGCCGGCCAAACCTCAGACTACAAAACACCCATTCAGTACCTTTAATGCACTGAATCCTGCTCTATTGATGAATCTATTGCACAGTGTTTTTCCCCCCGTAACTTCCCCAGTTCCTCCCTGCTTGCAAATAAAAGAGAATGGATTCCTGTCTTCAGGAGCAACACAAAACACGGTGCACGATCTTACTTTTTCTAATCAATTACAATCAAACCGTGGATCTGGGAATTTGCAAGCTGCTTCTTTATTCTCAACAGATATTTTGTTTTGAAAAATATCAACCGGGGCCTATCGGGTTTTTCACTTGAGTAAACTGTAAGATTGTCGAGAGTTAAAAATATAAAGTCGACTACATGAATCAATTTAGGATGGAGCATTCCCAAATTATAAAGTGTGGTTGCCGATAATAAAGGAGAAAGAAAACTTCACGTCATTGTCAACCAAGCAAACCAGGGATGTCAAAGTTGAAATTGTGGTTGGACAGTATTTCCAAAAAGAAATTCACCATTTTGATCATTTCAAAACCTGCTAAACACCACCTTTATTTTGCACCCATAAGATTTCCTTTGGGAAAAAAAAATTGAAGACAACCAAAATAATTTTAAAGATGCTGGTAGATATCCTGTTGTATTGTGCCCAAAGACACTGTTGTAAAGGAGTAATGAGGTGGAGGAATTGGGGAGGGGAGTAAGTGGGAACGCCTTCAATAGATAGGTTTGTCGCTTAACCAGTTAAAAATTCTATCCATTAAATCTCAAGCGTAACAGTGAGGTGATGTTTTTAAAACAAAAATACTCATCGGTTTGCCCAATCAAAAAATTCAACGTTGATTAGAGTGATCAATTCAACTTTTATCTATAGACGGAAAGAAGGGGTTTACAAACTTAGCCTTGGAATGCTCTTTAATTGACAGACTTGCTGTCACAAAACATTGTGCATTATAAGGTGGTGCTATTCAATTGATGCAGAAGCCAAATTGGAGAGAGGGAGATTCTCCCATTGAAACAGGATGAACAAAGGCATCAGCACAAAACAAAAGCCAACTCAACAACTGAAGTTCTCCTCAATTACTCATTATAAGTCCTCAGCTCCCGTCATCAGACTGAGCCTCCAGGATTCAATAATAACTTGCAAAAGGGAATTAGCTAATTATTTGAAGGGGATGATGTTGAAGGGCTGTAGGGAAAAGGCGAGTACATGAGACTAATGGTCTATCTGTCAGTGCGGAGTCTGCACGTTCTCCCCGTGTCTGCGTGGGTTTCCTCCGGGTGCTCCGGTTTCCTCCCACAGTCCAAAGATGTGCAGGTTAGGTGGATTGGCCGTGCTAAATTGCCCCATAGTGTCCAAAAAAGGTTAGCTGGGGTTACTGGGTTACGGGGATAGGATGGTGGTGTTGGCTTCAGTAGGGTGCTCTTTCCCAGGGCCAGTGCAGACTCGATGGGCCGAATGGTTTCCTTCTGCACTGTAAATTTGATGAAATCAAAGAGTCAGCACAGTGACATGATAGGCTGGAAGACCTCCTTCTGCGTTGTATCATTCTATGATTCTGGAAATGGTCTTCCACCATGACATAGAAATTCTATTTCCCTTAATTATTAAATCATACAAGTTTGGAGCACAGAAGAAGACCATTTTGACTGTTAAGTTTGTTCTGGTTCTTTTGTTCGAGTTTTTGAGAGTTAATTCCACCATCCGGTTCCCTATCCATAGCCCTGCATCCTTATCTGTTTGAAATGTTTACCTGCTGTGAACGCATGTAATACATAGCAACTCACCAAGGCTCTTTTGACAGCACCTTCCAAACCCACGACTGCAACCACCTAGAAGAACAAGGGCAGTAGATGCATGGGAGGATCGCCACCTGCAGGTTCGGACACCATCCAGCCTTGGAAATATATCGGTCGTTACTTCACTGTCGCTGGGGCTCAATCCTGGAACTCCCTCCCTAACAGCACAGTGGGTGTACCTGCACCACATGGACTGCAGCGGCTCAAGAAGGGGGCTCACCACCACCTTCTCAAGGGAAATTAGGGATGGACAATTCCCACATCCCATGAAAGAATTTTAAAAACACCTAACTGTGGCGAGGATGTCAAGCTTAAACCCTTGCAGTACCCAACACAAGTCTTTCTCTCATCGTTTCCTTGCCTGACCCAGGGATCAATAAACATTCACACTACTCATTGATCTTAATTTATTAAAGGAGTTTCTTGCAGAAGTTGCTGAAAACCTATGAATTCCCCCAGTCCATATGAACCCAGCCTCAGGGTAGCTAAACAGGAAAGGAAATTCATGAAACATGAATGAGTTTCAAACAATTTTGTTTTAAACCAGCGGACACCACTGGATATATTTGTGAGATGCCTCTGACTCTCCTTGTGGACGCTATTCCTTAATGTATCTGTCCTAACACTGAGATGTGAATTTGGATCACAAATACAATCATAGAATCATAAATATGTCACAGCACAGGAGGAGGCCATTCGGCTCATCTTGTCCATGCCAGCCCAAGGTGTCCTCTCTAATCCCCCCTTCCTGCACAGTACATAGTCCTGTAGCTTACAACACATAAAGTGCAGATCCAGGTACTTTTTAAAAGGGTTTAGGGTCTCTGCCTCCATCACCAACTCAGGCAGCGAATTCCAGACTCCCACTACCCTCTATGTAAGAAAGTCCTTCCTCATGTCTCCTCCACACCCACTTCCGGTTGCGGCTATGCGGAGCTAAGTCGCACGTTCGGCAGCTCCCACCAGAAACGGACTTTTGGGCTCTTTTTAGGGCCCCCAGCGGCATTTGTTCGACGGTTCCCAGCGTGGGAAGGTGACAGTAACATTTCCCCGGCACTGTATGGATTGGACTGGGAGTGGAGCGGTGAAAAAAGTAGTTTTGGAGCAGCGAAAAGTGCGAGGGAGGAAAACCAAGATGGTGGCGGGTGGAGACCAGGCAGCGTGGGGGCAGGAGTTTCTCCAGCGCTGCTTCACGGAATTGAAGGCAGAGCTGTTGAAGCCGATGAAGGCTTCGATAGACAAGCTGCTCGAGACCAAGAAGGCCCAAGGGGTACGGCAAAAGGCCTCGGAGAATGAGGACGAGATATTGGGCCTGGCGGTGAAGGTGGAGGCGCACGAGGTGCTGCATAAGAAATGGCAGGAAAAGTTCGAGGACATGGAGAATCGGTCGAGGAGGAAGAACCTGCGGATTCTGGGTCTCCCGGAGGCAGTGGAGGTGTCGGATGCTGGAGCATATGTGGTCACGATGCTGAACACGCTAATGGGTGCGGGTGCCTTCCCGGGGCCCCTGGAGCTGGAGGGGGCGCACCGAGTCCTGGTGAGGAGGCCCAAGCCCAACGAGCCATCGGGGGCGGTGCTGGTGCGGTTCCACCGCTTCGTGGACAGGGAGTGTGGCCTATGGTGGGCAAAGAAGGAGATGAGCAGCAGGTGGGAGAATGCAGAGGTCCGGGTATACCAGGACTGGAGCGCGAAGGTGGCCAAGAAGAGGGTACAATCGGGCTAAGGCGGCGCTGCATCGGAAGGGGGTGAAATTTGGAATGTTACAGCCAGCGCGGCTGTGGATCACTTTCAAGGACCGCCACCACTACTTCGAGACGCCGGAGGAGGCGTGGACCTTTATCCAGGCCGCAAAGTTGGACTCGGATTGAGGGTCGGTTGCGAGGGGATGTCGAGAGGGGATTGATGTGGTTGTTGTGTTTTGGGGGGGATGTTCTGTTCTGTTTGTAACTGGGGGGTTTTTGGGTGCTGGGTGGGGTAGGGGGAAATGGCTCGTTGTGGGGGTTTGGTGAGGGTGTGGGCGCCAGTGGTTGGAAGAGGTTGCCCCATTGTGGGGGAGGGGAGAGGGGAGGCCCGAGGTGGGGGAGCTGGGATCAGGCAGCGAAAAGGAGCTGCGCCAGAGGGGGGCGGGGCCAGCTTGGTGGAAAGCACAGGCTTTTTCCCGCGCCAGGGAAGGAAGGGGCGGGGGCGGGGGGAAGGGGTGGTGCTGGAGAGGAGTGCCCGCTGATGGACAGGGGGGGGGGTGTAGATTCTCACACTGGGGGGGTCGCTGGAGTGGCGGGAGCGGCCGGGGTCAGCAGGAGTCAGCTGACTTACGGGAGTGCTATGGGGGAGCAACGCAGCTAGGGGGGGGACCTAGCTTGGGGGGAACTGGGTTGCTGCTGCATTGGCCAAAGGGGAGCTGGAGCCTGAAGAGAGAGTCGGGGCGGGGGTCTGCCGTTGGGGGGAACGGAGAGTGCGTGAGGCGCGGGCACGTGGCTGGCCTATAAAGGGAGATGGCTAATCGGCAGGATGGGGGGGGGGGGGGGGCGGCAGCCCCCTGATCTGGCTGATAACTTGGAATGTGAGAGGCCTGAACGGGCTGGTCAAGTGGACCCGTGTATTCGCCCACCTGAAGGGACTGAAGGCAGATGTGGAACACTTTAATATCCAGCAGTGGACCGCTCTAGGTCCAGGACGGGTAAGAGGCCGGCGGCGGCCAAGGTGCTGAGGGGGTTTATGGACCAGATGGGAGGAGTGGACCCATGGAGGTTTGTCAGGCCGGGGGCCAGGGAATTCTCTTTCTTTTCCCACGTCCATAAAGCCTACTCCCGGATTGACTTCTTCGTTTTGAGCAGGGCGCTGATCCAGAGGGTGGAGGACACGGAGTATTCGGTCATAGCCATCTAAGACCATGCCCCGCACTGGGTGGGGCTCGAGCTAGGTGAGGAGAGGGACCAGCGCCCGCTGTGGCGCCTGAAGGTGGGTTTGCTGGCGGATGAGGAGGTGAGCAGGCGGATCCGGGGGTGCATTGAAAGATACCTAGAGGTTAACGATAATGGGGAGGTGCAGGTGGGGTGGTCTGGGAGGCGCTGAAGGCGGTGATTAGGGGAGAGCTAATCTCCACTAGGGCCCACAAGGAGGGGAAGGAGAGGAGAGAGAGGGAGAGGTTGGTGGGGGAGATTTTAAGGGTAGATAGGAGGCATGCAAAGGTCCCCGAGGAGGGACTACTCAAGGAGCGACAAAGCCTCCAGGCCGAGTTCGACCTGTTGACTACCAAGAAGGCGGAGGTGCAGTGGAGGAAGGCGCAAGGACCGGTGTATGAGTACGGGGAGAAGGCTAGCCGGATGCTGGTACACCAGCTTCGGAAGCGGGAGGCAGTGAGGGAGACTGGGGGAGTTAGGGATAAAGGGGGGAACACGGTGCGGAGTGCGGTGGGAATAAATGGGGTATTTAGAGACTTCTATGAGGGGCTGTATAGGTCTGAGCCCCCGACGGAGGAGGGGGGGATGCGTCGATTTTTGGATCAGCTGAGGTTTGGTGGAGGAGGAGCAGGTGGCGGGGCTTGGGGCACCGGTAGGGCTGGAAGAGCTGACTAAGGGGCTGGGGAGTATGCTGGCGGGGAAGGCACCGGGGCCAGATGGGTTCCCGGTGGAATTTTACAGGAAGTATGTGGACCTGTTGGGCCCACTACTAGTGAGGACCTTCAATGAGGCGAGGGGGTGGGGGTGGGGGTGGGGGAGGTGTCTTACCCCAACGATGTCCAGGGCGCTGATCTCGCTGATCTTGAAGCGGGACAAGAACCCTTTACAGTGTGGGTCGTATAGGCCAATCTCGCTCCTCAAGTGGATGCGAAGGTGTTGGCTACCAGAATTGAGGACTGTGTCCCGGGGGTGATCCACGAGGACCAGACGGGTTTCGTGAACGGAAGGCAGTGAAACACCAATGTGTGGAGGCTCCTAAATGTAATCATGATGCCTGCAGTGGAGGGGGAAGCAGAGATAGTGGCGGCTATGGATACGGAGAAGGCCTTCGATAGGGTGGACTGGGGGTACCTTTGGGAAGTGTTGAGGAGGTTCGGGTTCAGGGAGGGGTTCATTAGTTGGGTTAGGCTACTGTACGAAGCCCCGGTGGCGAGTGTGGCCACAAATCGGAGGAGGTCGGAATACTTTTGGCTGTACCGGGGGACGAGGCAGGGGTGCCCCCCTATCCCCCCTGCCATTTGTGTTGGCAATTGAGCCTTTGGCTATGGCTCTAAGGGAGTCCAGGAACTGGAGAGGGCTGGTCCGGGGTGGGGGGAGGAACACCGAGTGCCGATGACCTGTTACTGTATGTGGCGGACCCAGTGGGGGGGGGATGCCAGAGGTGATGCGGATCCTCAGGAAGTTTGGAGACTTTTCCGGGTATAAGCTCAACATGGGGAAGAGTGAGCTATTTGTGATACACCCAGGGGACCAGGGAAGGGGGAGAGACGAGCTTCCACTGCAGAGGGCGGAAAAGAGTTTTCGGTACCTAGGTATCCAGGTAGCCAGGAGCTGGGGGGCCCTACACAAGCTCAACTTGACGAGGCTGATGGAGCAGATGGAGGAGGAATTTAAAAGGTGGGATATGCTGCCACTCTCCCTGGCGGGTAGGGTACAGTCGGTGAAGATGACGGTGCTCCAGAGGTTCCTTTTTATATTCCAGTGCCTCCCCATCCTGATCCCGAAGGCCTTTTTTAAGCGGGTCAGCAGGAGCATCATGGGGTTTGTATGGGCGAAAAAGACCCCGAGGGTGAGAAGGGTGTTCCTGGAACGGAGCAGGGACAGGGGGGTGCTAGGATTGCCTAATCTGTGTGGGTACTACTGAATGAATGAAAATGAAATGAAAATCGCTTATTGTCACATGTAGGCTTCAAATGAAGTTACTGTGAAAAGCCCCTAGTCACCACATTCCGGCGCCTGTTCGGGGAGGCTGATACGGGAATCGAACCGTGCTGCTGGCCTGCCTTGGTCTGCTTTCAAAGCCAGTGATTTAACCCTGTGCTAAACAGCCCCTAGGCTGCCAATGTGGCGATGATACACAAGTGGGTAATGGAGGCGGTGGGGGCGGCGTGGAAGAGGCTGGAGATGGCGTCCTGTGTGGGCACGAGCCTGACAGCACTGGTGACGGCGATGCTGCCGCTCCCGCCGACAAGGTACACCACGGGTCCAGTGGTGGCGGCGGCCCTCAAAATTTGGGGACAGTGGAGACGCCACAGGGGGGAGGCAGAGGGGTCTGTTTGGTCCCTGATCCGAGAGAACAATCGGTTTGTCCCGGGGAGAATGGATGGGGGGTTCCTGAGTTGGCAACGGGCAGGTATTAGAAGGATGGGGGACCTGTTTATAGATGGGACCTTTGCGAGCCTTGGGGCGTTGGGAGGAAAAATTCAGGCTTCCCCCTGGAAATGCCTTCAGGTACATGCAGGTAAGGGCGTTTGTGAGACGGCAGGTGAGGGAATTTCCGCTGCTGCCAGTACGTAGGATCCAGGATAGGGTGCTCTCGGGGGTGTGGGTTGGAGAAGGCAAGGTCTCGGCGATCTACCAGGAGATGCAGGAGGAGGAGGAGGCCTCGGTGGAGGAGCTGAAAGGTAAATGGGAGGAGGAGCTTGGGGAGGAGATAGTGGAGGGTACGTGGGCGGACGCCCTGGGTAGGGTACATTCTTCCTCCTCTTGCGCCAGGCTTAGCCTGATACAATTTAAGGTTCTGCACAGGGCGCACATGACTGGGGCAAGGCTGAGTCGGTTCTTTGGAGTAGAGGACAGGTGTGTGAGGTGTTCGGGGAGCCCAGCAAATCACACCCACATGTTCTGGGCGTGCACAGCGCTGGATGGGTTCTGGAGGGGCGTTGAGAGGACGGTGTCTAAGGTGGTAAACACCCGGGTTAAGCCGGGTAGGGGTCTCGCATTATTTGGGGTATCGGACGAGCTGGGAGTGTAAGAGGTGAAAGAGGCCGGTATTCTGGCCTTTGCGGCCCTGGTAGCCCGGCTGAGGATTCTGCTACAGTGGAAAGATGCGAGGCCCCCGAGCGTGGAAACCTGGATCAGCGACATGGCAGGGTTCATTAAATTGGAGAGGGTAAAATTTGCCTTCAGAGGATCTGTGCAAGGGTTCTTCAGGCGGTGGCAACCGTTCCTAGACTTTCTGGCGGAGCGTTATGTTTATTTATATGTTCTTTGTTTTTTTTCTTATTTCTGTAAGGAGGGGGTTTGTTGAAAATATGTAAAAATTTGAATAAAAATATATTAAAATTTTTTTTTTTTTTTAAATGTCTCCTCCACACCTTCTGCCACTTATCTTGTATCTAAGTCCCCTGGTTCTTGAATTCTCCATCAAGGGAAACCTTGTTCATTCTCTCTCCTCCCCTCATAATTATGTACACCTCAATTAAGTCACCCCTCAGCCTTCTTTGTTTCAAGGAAAATAACCCCAACCTCTCCAATCTCTCCTCGTAGCTACAATTCTCCAGCCTTGGCAACATTCTAGTAACCCTCCTCTGCACTCCCTCCAGAGCAATTATGTCCTTCCAGTGATGTGGTGACCAGAACTGCGCACAATACTCCAGTTGTGGCCTCACCAGTGTTTTATACAATTCCAACATCATATCCTTACTTTTATATTCTATACCTCTACCAATGAAGGAGAGCATTCAAAATGTTTTCTTTACAACCTTGTCTACTTGAACTGCTGCCTTTCGGGACCTGTGTACTTTTATACCAAGATCTCTTACTTCATCTACCCCTCTTAGTATATTCCCATTTAGTGTGTACTTCCTGTAACTGTTTGACCCCCCTAAAGGCATGACCTAACAGTTCTCTGTGTTAAATTCCATCCTCTGCTTTATCACCCACTCCATCAATCAATCTATATAATTTTGGAGATTATAGCTATCCGCTACACTTTCCATAACTCGGCCAATCTATGTGTCGTCTGCAAATTTTGCAATCGTGCTCACCTGTTCACATCCAAATCGTTAATATATAAACAATAAGGGTCCCTACACCCAGTCCTGTGGGACACCACTTGAAACAACTTTCCAATTGCAAGGGCAGCAATCGACCATTATCCTTTGTTTCCTGTTACTAAGCCAACGTTTTATCCAGTTTGCCACATTGCCCTGAATCCCATGGGCTTTCACTTTCTTGACTAATCTGCCATGTGGGACTTTATTAAACACCTTGCACACATCCACTACACTACCTTCATCAACCCTTCTTGTCATCTCCTCAAAGAATTCGATCAAATTTTGTGAGGCAAGACCTTCCTTTAACAAATCCAGGCTGACTATCCCTGACTAGTCGGTGATTTTATTTTATTATTTTTATTTTTTATTTTGTTAACTTTTTTATATATAAACACAGATAAAGCAGAATGATTGACACGGATGGGAGACGGCTACAGAAATAATCGGGCAGACTGCCATCGACTCAAACAACCTCTGCCCCTTAAACACCTGACTATGTAAACCCTTAAATGATACTCTATCTGCTCTTATTAAAACGATTCCTTGCCAGAGCCCTCACGGACATTCATGGAACCCTGGTTGAGAACGGCCTCCGAGCGCGCGCTGCCGCCGTCACTCTGCGTCCATGTTTACGGGAGACGGAGATCGCGACCGGCAGTCGGAATTCCTCTCTGGCGAGACGGAGCGGGATTTCCCCGGCGACTTTGAGTTGGTTGGGGAGCTAGGACACGCCCCTTCCTCCTCCGGAGATTCCGGGCGTTCCGGTGAGCCATTGCCTGGTGGCGACCGCTGGGGCGACCGGGAGCTTCCCCGGGCCGGGGAGGACTCGCGTCTGGGGGTGGGCTGCCTCTCGGGCGAGCCCTGCGCCCCGGGCGAGGCGGAGCGCGATCAGGAACGCGAGCCTGACCGGCCTCGCTCCAGCTCCCGGGACCGGGAGCGGGATTTGCTGCCCGACTTCACGGGGGAGGCCGATTTGGAAGGGGATTTGGATCGGGAATGGGACAGCGAGCGGGAGGGCTTGGAGCGGGTCTGGCCCTTTGCCCGGGCTGCCTTCTTGGAGCATGACCTGAAACGGGAGCGGGAGCGGGATCTGCTGGAGCGGGTCCTGCTCCGACTGCGGGTCCGGGAACGGCTGTGACGTCGGCGCCTGGGGCTCCGACTCCGCCTGTAACGAGTGGACCTTCGATTGCTTGTTCCCCCGCCCCTGCGATACGAGTCGGGGGGGGCGGGAATATCTCGCCATCTGCACACGGAGCTCTCGCCCGTCCAGGATCGCACCATCCATGGCGTCAACTGCGTCCTCAGCATCCCGCTTGTCGTAGAAGCGAACAAAAGCGAATCCTCTGCTCTCCCGGGTGAAGCGATCGCGGGGAATGTACACATCTCCCACCTCGCCGTACTTCTCAAAGACGCGTTTGAGTGTTTCCGGGGATGTTCTGTAGGTCAGGTTGTCGACTTTCAGCCTCGTCATTCCTTCGATATCTGTAGGCCCACTGCGATCGTAGCTCATGACTGGTTTCCCAGAGACGTTACCTCAAGACTCCACTCGAGAGCACCAGCACCAGGAGGAAGCGAAAAAAATAGTCGGTGATTTTCTATGTGACAGTTAATCCTATCTCGCAGGACCGATTCTACTAATTTGCTCACCACTAACGTAAGACTCACTGGCCGATAATTGTTTGGCATTTTCTTCGATCCCTTTTTAAACAATGGAACCATGTTTATATTTCTCCAGTCCCTCCCTTATATCTTAGAGAAGATTGGAAAATCATCCTCAGGGTATCTGTTATCTCCTCCCTGAACTTCTAGCCTTGGAAACAATCCATCTGGCCCTGGCAACTTATCAACTTTCAAGGATTTCAATCCTTCAAGTACTTTCTCTCCTTTTATGATTATCCCATCTAATATCTCACAGATTTCCTCCTGGACTACTGTATCTGCATCATCCATTTCCCCAAATTCTCCACTTTCTCAAGGGCTAGGTTGATGCTGGAATAGTTCTCGCAGCTCCAGCCGGCGCGAGTTTGTGCGTGTGCGGAAAGGCCGGCGTGATCTCGCATACACGACTGGCCAGCGTATTACCGCACATGCGCAGTGGTTCCCTTCTCCGCGCCGGGCCCTGGGCAATATGGCGGTGCCTTAAAGGGGCCCTGCGCGGATGAAAGAAGGCCCCCAGGGAACCTGCCCACCCACAGATCGGTAGGCCCGATTGCGGGCCAGGCCACCGTGGCCGCCCCCCCCCCCCCCGGGGTCGGATCACCCCGCCCCTCCCTCCCACCCCCCAGGATCGCCCGCGCACACTTACCTGCCAGGTCCCGCACTGTGTGAGCTGAGTAATTCATGCCGGCAGGACTGGCCAAAACTGGACGGCCACTCGGCCAATCGGGGCTCGGAGAACCGCCGCAGGGGCCGCTGTCAACGGCCCCCGACCGGCGTGGCGGGAATTCCGCCGGCACCCGAAAAACGGCGCCGGAGAATAGAGAAGTCAGCGTTGAGGCGGGATTCGCGCCTCCCCCCGGGGATTCTCTGACCCGGTGCAGGGTCTGAGAATCCCGGCCAGGATCTCTCCTGCTAGTGCTTCCCAGTGGTTTTCCACTGATTTATCCACCAGCACTGGGGCTGGTTTAGCACAGGGCTAAAGAGCTGGCTTTTAAAGCAGACCAACGCAGGCCAGCAGCACAGTTCAATTCCCGTAACAGCCTCCCCGAACAGGTGCCAGAATGTGGCAACTAGGGGCTTTTCGCAGTAACTTCATTTGAAGCCTACTTGTGACAATAAGCGATTTTCATTTCATTTCAATGCTGGCCAGTCCACCTCAGCCAAGTCTCTTCTCATTTCTTTAAAATGTGCCTTGCCCCAGTTCAAAATTTTTACTCCTGCTTTATCTCTGCCCGTTTCCATGGTAACACTGAATCTTACTGAATTGTCATCACTTTCCCCGATATGGTCGCTGTCACTTCACCCACTTGCTTTCCTTCGTTCCCCAAGACTAGATCTAGAATTGCAGCTCCTCTTGTTGGGCTTGTCACTGATTGGGTGAAAACATTTTCCTGGACACACTGCACAATATTTCTTCCTCAGTTCCCCTTATACTGTTTGAATCCCAGTTGATATTGGGATTGTTAAACTCTCCGACTATTATTGCTCTCTTGTTCTCACAGGCAGAAATTTGCCGACATATTTGATCTTCTATCTCCCTTTCGCTGTTTGAGGGGTCTGTAGTATACTCCCAGTAGTGTGACTGCCCCTTTCTTATTTCTAACTTCAACCCATGAAGCCTCGTTTGTTGACCTGTTTACTATATTATCCCTTCTCACAACTGGAATTAATTCTTTAACCATTTCTGTTACTCCCCCTCCTTTTTTATCTCCCACTCTAACCTGCCTGAAAACTCTGTATCCAGGGATATTGAGCTACCAATCTTGCCCCTCCTTTAGCCAGTCTTCCATTGTAGCAACAGCATCCTGCTGCCGTGTGTCTACCTTGTTTGTAATCCTCCTTGCATTGAAGTATAAACATTTTAACCCCACCATTTTCCCTTGCTGGACACTTTTTAAACTTTGCTTCTCCTGTAATTCCAAGCCCACCATTACATCTTCTGCATTACTAGCTAATGTTCTACCACCATTTTCCTGATCTGAATTTATCTTATCTGTTCCTGCTCCTGAGATCCCATCCCCCTGACACACAAGTTTAAACACTCCCCAATCGAACTAGCAAAACCCCCTGCAAGGACATGGGTCCTATCTCTGCCCGGGTGCAACCCTTCCGTTTTGTACAGATCCCACCTGCCCCAGAACCAGTCCCATGCCTCAAGAATCTGAATCCATCCCGGCTGCACCATCTTTCCAGCCATGCATTCATTTGATCTATCCTCTTATTCCTGCTCCCTCTAGTGCGTGGAACTGAAAGTAATCCTGAGGTTATGACATTTGAGGCCCTGTATTTTAGTTTATCTCCTAACCTCCTGTATTTGGCTTGCTGGTCCACATCCCTCAGCTTGCCAATGCCATTGGTACGAATGTATCACAACCACTCGCCGTTCACCTTCCCTCCCCAGAATACCCTGCAGCCGCTCTGTGACACCCAGGATTCTGGCACCAGGGAGGCAACATACCATCCTTGATTCACGTTTGCGGCCACAGAAGCGTCCGTCTATGCCCCTAACTACGGAATCTTCCATCAGTCAAGCTCTGCCACTCGTTTTTCTCCCACCCATCTGAGCAGCAGAGCCACCCATGGTGCGGTGAACTCGGCTACGGCTGATTTTCCCTGAGAGCCCCCCCCAACAGTATCCAAATTGATATATCTGTTTGAGAGAGGGATGACCACAGGGGACTCCTGCACTGCCTTCCTGAGTCTTTTACTGATCCCGATGGGCAAAATCTTCTGATAATTTGTCAGAATGTCGGTTTCAGCGAGAAAACCGGGGTGTAGCTCTGCACAAAGATTCTGTGGGCGCAGTTTCTGCCATCATTCTGGTGGAGTGGGGCCCTCTTTAAAGGGCACTATGATCTGTGTTAGAAAGAAACTATCCTATGCCACGACCACGGGGGACCATCCCACAAGCATCTACCCGCTACAGGCATCAGGGCAACCCTGCTCCCCAAAGCAAGTATCAGGTCAACCCCTCCCCACAACCATTGGAGTAATCCTATCCACATATATGCACCGTGCCACCCCCCACCCCCCACAAGCACTAGGGCAACTCCACCCCCACAAGCACAGGAGAAATACCCCCCCCACCTCCCCCACACACACAAGCACCATGGCAACATCCACCCACAACCGCACCCCCTCCCCACCCCCCACACCCACCCACACATACACACACATGCAGCACGTAAGGGGAACCTGCCCAGTGGGCCTCCCCAAAGGGTACACCCTTGGGATAGCCTTATTTCACTGCCAGGTTGGCACTGCCAGGATGCTAGGGAACAGTGCTTTTCCATGTCACTCTTCCCCCGGGAGCGGGAGAGAGAGAGGGAGCCGGAGCACAGCGAATGCAGCCTGGGATTCAGGTAGGTGTTTGAACTTGCCCCCAGGTTCCAGCGGCCTTCATTTCCGGGAGCGGGAGAGAGAGAGCCGGAGCACAGCGAATGCAGCTTGGGATTCAGGTAGGTGTTTAAACTTGCCCCCAGGTTCCAGCGGCCTTTATTTCCGGGAGCGGGAGAGCGAGAGGGAGCCGGGGTGCAGCTTGGGAATCAGGTAGGTGCTTAAGTGTTTGATTTTTAACTCTATTTAAGTTGGGTGGTTGCTAAACTCGAGACATTACCCTTGTAGTGTCTCCCACCCTTCCACCTCCTCTAACCTAAGGGGGTGAGTGAATATCAGGTAAGCTCTCTCTTTTCTTTTTCTTTTATCCGCAAGTTACAGCTTCAGATTTTCGGCGGGATCAGTGGCCAGGGGTCTGTCGGGAAGGTGAGTAGCTGGGAGAAATTTAACTCTTCGTGGGTTGGTAAGTATTGTGATTGGTAAGTAAAATCTTTATTCCTTTCACTTATTCATTATTTGATATTATATTTGTAAGCAGTTAAGGTAAAGTGTAAAAATGGCAGGAGATCCCAGACCCGTGTTATTCTCCTCGTGCTCAATGTGGGAGTTCAGGGACGCGGCCGATGCCCCCTGACTCCTTCATGTGCAGGAAGTGTGTCCAGCTGCAGCTCCTATTAGACCGCATGACAGCTCTGGAGCTGCGGATGGACTCACTTTGGATGCTGAGGAGGTCGTGGATAGCACGTTCAGTGAGTTGGTCACACCGCAGATTTGGATTGGTGAGGGAGACAGGGAATGGGTGACCAAAAGGTAGAGAAAGAGCGGGAAGGCAGTGCAGGTGTCCCCTGCGGTCATCTCCCTCCAAAACAGGTATACCGTTTTGGATACTGTTCGGGGAGATGACTCACCAGGGGAAGGCAGTAGTAGCCAGGCTCATGGCACCGTGGCTGGCTCTGCTGCACAGAAGGGTGGGAAAAAGACTGGCAGGGCTATAGTCATAGGGGATTCAATTGTAAGGGGAGTAGACAGGCGTTTCTGTGGTCGAAAATGAGACTCGCGAATGGTATGTTGCCTCCCGGGTGCAAGGGTCAGGGATGTCTCAGATCGGCTGCAGGACATACTGAAGGCGGAGGGTGAACAGCCAGTTGTCGTGGTGCATATAGGCACCAACGATATAGGTAAAAAACGGGATGAGGTCCTACAATCAGAATTTAGGGAGTTAGGAGATAAGTTAAAAAGTAGGACCTCAAAGGCAGTAATCTCAGGATTGCTACCAGTGCCACGAGACAGTCAGAGTAGAAATTCAAGAATAACCAGAATGAATACGTGGCTTGAGAGATGGTGCAGGAGGGAGGGGTTCAGATTTTTGGGACATTGGAACCGGTTCTGGGGGCGGTGGGACCATTACAAATCGGATGGTCTATACCTTGGCAGGACTGGAACCAATGTCCTAGGGGGTGCTTTTGCTAACACTGTTGGGGAGGTTTTAAACTAATGTGGCAGGGGGATGGGAACCAGATTAGGAAGTTAGAGATCAGTAAAGAGGCAGCAACTAAAGCCAATAAGGTACTAGATAATAAACTCAATGTGACTAAGGGGAAGAGTAGAAAGGGAAGAGATGAAGAACGCAAAGGGACAGGTGGTCTGTGGTGCATATGTTTCAATGCGAGAAGTGTACCAGGTAAGGCAGATGAATTTAGGGCTTGGATTAGTACCTGGGAATATGATGTTATTGGTATTGCTGAGACTTGGTTGAGGGAAGGGCAAGACTGGCAACTAAATATCCCAGGGTATAGATGCTTCAGGAGGGATAGAGAGGGAGGTAAAAGGGGTGGAGGAGTTGCATTACTGGTCAGAGATGATATCACAGCTATGATTAAGGAGGGCACGATGGAGGATTCGAGCACTGAGGCAATATGGGTAGAGCTAAGAAATAGGAAGGGTGCACTAACATTGTTGGGACTTTACTACAGGCCTCCCAAAAGCGAGCGTGAAATAGAGGTACAAATATGTAGACAGATTATAGAAAAATGTAGGAGCAATAGGGTGGTCGTGATGGGAGATTTTAACTTCCCCAACATTGAATAGAACTCATGTAGGTGTTGGAGGCATAGATGGAGCAAAATTTGTAACGAGCATCCAGGAGAGTTTTTTTAGAGCAGTATGTAAATAGTCCAACTCGGGAAGGGGCCATACTGGACCTGGTATTGGGGAATGATCCCGGCCAGGTGGTTAAAGTTTCAGTCGGTGATTACTTTGGGAATAGCGATCACAATTCCGTAAGTTTTAGAATACTCATGGACAAAGACGAGAGTGGTCCTAAAGAAAGAGTGCTAAATTGGGGAAAGGCCAAGTGTAACAAAATTCGGCAGGAGCTAGGGAATGTGGATTAGGAGGAGCTCTTTAAGGGTAAATCCACATTTGAAACGTGGGAGTCTTTTAAGGAAAGGTTGATTAGAGTGCAGGACAGACATGTCCCTGTGAAAATGAAGGATAGAAACGGCAAGATTAGGGAACCATGGATGACGGGTGGAATTGTGAGACTAGCTAAGATGAAAAAGGAAGCATACATAAGATCTAGGCGACTTAAATCTGATAAAGCTTTGGAGGAATATCGGGAAAGTAGGACAAATCTCAAACGCGCAATAAAGAGGGCTAAAAGGGGTCATGAAATATCTTTGGCTAATAGGGTTAAGGAAAATCCCAAAGCCTTTTATTCGTATATAAGGAGCAAGAGGGTAACTAGAGAAAGGATTGGTCCACTCTAAGATAAAAGAGGGAATTTTTGCGTGGAGTCAGAGGAATTGGGTGAGATTCTTAAATGAGTACTTTGCATCGGTATTCACCAAGGAGAGGGACATGACGGATGTTGAGGCGATGGATGGATGTTTAAATACTCTAGGTCAAGTTGGCATAAGGAAGGGGGAAGTTTGGGGTATTCTAAAAGGCATTAAGGTGGACAAGTCCCCAGGTCCGGATGGGATCTATCGCAGGCTACTGAGGGAAGCGAGGGAAGAAATAGCTGGGGCCTTAACAGATATCTTTGCAGCATCCTTGAGCACGGGTGAGGTCCCGGAGGACTGGAGAATTGCTAAAGTTGTCCCTTTGTTTACGAAGGGTAGCAGGGATAATCCAGGGAATTATAGACCTGTGAGCTTGACATCAGTGGTAAATAAACTGTTGGAGAAGATACTGAGGGATAGGATCCATTCACATTTGGAAGAAAATAGACTTATCAGTGATAGGCAACATGGTTTTGTGCAGGGAAGGTCATGTCTTACAAACCTAATAGAATTCTTTGAGAAAGTGACAACTTTAATTGATGATGGAAGGGCTGTAGATGTCATATACATGGACTTCAGTAAGGCGTTTGATAAAGTTTCCCATGGCAGGTTGATGGAAAAAGTGAAGTCGTATGGGGTTCAGGGTGTACTAGCTAGATGGATAAAGAACTGGCTGGGCAACAGGAGACAGAGAGTGGTGGTGGAAGGGAGTGTCTCAAAATGGAGAAAGGTGACTAGTGGTGTTCCACAGGGATCCGTGCTCGGACCACCTTTGTTTGTGATATACATAAATCATAGCTTATCATAGAATTTACAGTGCAGAAGGAGGCCATTCGGCCCATCGAGTCTGCACCGGCTCTTGGAAAGAGCACCCTACGAAAGGTCAACTCCGCCACCCTATCCCCATAACCCAGTAACCCCACCCAACACTAAGGGCAATTTTGGACACTAAGGGCAATTTATCATGGCCAATCCACCTAACCTGCACATCTTTTGGACTGTGGGAGGAAACCGGAGCACCCGGAGGAAACCCACGCACACACGGGGAGGATGTGCAGACTCCGCACAGACAGTGACCCACGCCGGAATCGAACCTGGGACCCTGGAGCTGTGAAGCAATTGTGCTATCCACAAGGCTACCGTGCTGCCCCAAATGATCTGGACGAAGGCATAGGTGGTCTGATTAGCAAGTTTGCAGATGATACTAAGATTGGTGGAGTTGCAGATAGCGAGGAGGACTGTCAGAGAATACAGTAAAATATAAATAGATTGGAGAGTTGGGCAGAGAAATGGCAGATGGAGTTCAATCCAGCATTTTGGAAGATCTACTTCAAGGGCTGACTATACAGTCAATGGAATAGTCCTGGGGAAAATTGATGTACAGAGAGATCTGGGAGTTCAGGTCCATTTTACCCTGAAGGTGGCAACGCAGGTCGATAGAGTGGTCAAGAAGGCATACAGCATGCTTGCCTTCATCAGACGGGGTATTGAGTACAAGAGTCGGCAGGTCATGTTACAGTTATATAGGACTTTGGTTAGGCCACATTTGGAATACTGCGTGCAGTTCTGGTCGCCACATTACCAGAAGGATGTGGATGCTTTAGAGAGGGTGCAGAGGAGGTTCACCAGGATGTTGCCTGGTATGGAGGGTGCTAGCTATGAAGAAAGGTTGAGTAGATTAGGATTGTTTTCGTTGGAAAGACGGAGGTTGAGGGGGGACCTGATTGAGGTCTACAAAATTATGAGAGGTATGGACAGGGTGGATAGCAACAAGCTTTTTCTAAGAGTGGGGGTGTCAATTACAAGGGGTCACAATTTCAAGGTGAGAGGGGGAAAGTTTAAGGGAGATGTGCGTGGAAAGCTTTTTACGCAGAGGGTGGTGGGTGCCTGGAACGCTTTGCCAGCGGAGGTGGTAGAGGCGGGCAGAATAACATCATTTAAGATGCATCTAGACAGATATATGAACGGGCGGGGAACAGAGGGAAGTAGATCCTTGGAAAATAGGTGACAGGATTAGATAAAGGATCTGGATCGGTGCAGGCTGGGAGGGCCGAAGGGCCTGTTCCTGTGCTGTAATTTTCTTTGTTCTTTGTTCTTTACCCCCGTCAGCTTGCCGCTTTGCAATAGTTGCCATCAGTCCTCCTAGCCAGCTCCTGCTCCGACCACCTACTCCAACCTTCTGAACCACAAGGCTCAGCGTTATCCCTTTTATACTTCTAGTGGCTGTCTGTATCCATTTCATTAACCCTTACATTACCTTCATGTATGATAATACCACAGAACATATGGTAGGAAGACCGTTAAATATATTTGAATGTATTTATAGGAAGGCGGGAACCTCATTGCGTCACTAGCAATGATAGGGGAAAATCTCAGAACGAGATCTCGCCGCCGAGATTCTTGTACCTGATGTTTCGAGGGATTTTTGGCCAGTGTCGCCATTTTTGCCAACAGCGAATGCCAGCTGAAAATCCCGCCAAAGGCTCTACTTTCAATAATTTACATTAATACGCTAAATCCAGAAACTAAACATGGAACAAAAATTATCATGTTCACTTGAGTTTGTGCTTTGTAATTTTGCCATAGCTTTAACTTGTGTACTACCCAATGCAGCCTGGCCTAATGTCCAATGAATCACAATGTACAGTGAAAAAACAAATTGGTTCAATGCTATTTTAATTTGTCCGTCATCTGGGAACGATGAAAGACAGAATAGCAGGATCATGCAGGGCCCACCAAATCTTCTTAAAGACGGGTAAAACACACCACAACAGCTCAGCAATTGAATTACCCAGGAACTAAAATCATACAGGCCCGGACAGCACCAAGTCTGATCCTCAGCTTCTACTGAGTTTGCCGATCGATGATCATTGGGGAGGCAGTAGGAGTGTGACAATTGGCCTGCGAGTCCCTGAACTAGAGGAAAGAAACAAACAAGCGGTTTTCTCACTGTTGGTATCTCAAAACCAGCCATGGAACTGAACTTTTGGACATGATCTCGTACAGGCGCTCCACAATTAAATAGCTTGCAAGAATGAGCACTTGAGCGACACACAGGGGGGGTCAGTCAGGGAATTGCAACCCAACAGAGTCAATGGGCGTGATCGAATGGGTTTGTCGTGCACACTCAGTGACGGGACAAGGTCGGTAAATCTCACGGGACGTCACGATCTGGATCTCACCCTCGCTAGGTTCATTTAAATATGTTGCCGTTCGATTCTCCCGAGGCATGGGAACGAACGTTCAAGCCTGGGAGCCCTCGCATGGCACCGTTTAGCAAGAATCCACACAAACGTGGACAAGGCATGATGGCACCTGGGGGGGGAGGGAGAGGGGGAGGTCTCCCACGCCATCGGTTGGGCTCTGGGTAGGGTATTAGTACCCTGGCACTCCCGCCACCACCTGGATACCTTGGCACTGACGACCCTGCATCTTGGCACTGCCACCTGGGCATTCTTGCAGTGCTGCCCAGGCACCCTGGCAGTGCACCCTGGCAGGTTGGCAGCACCAAGGTGCCAGGTTGCACGTGCCAGAAATAGAGCCCGGAGCCCTGCCCTTAAGAGATGGGGTGAAGGGGCTTCAGGACCCCCGAAGCGGAGGTACGTTGGGATGCTGGGGGGTCCGAAGGCCACAGTGCGAGGGGGGGTTGAAAGATCGGGCCGGCATTTAAAAATGGCGCCCCAATCTCTTCCTGCACTGGCAAACTGAGCTCATCACTGCAGGAAGTGAGTGAGATAATTGTGACCTCCGCGAGGCGTTCCCAACCGAGGTCAAAAAAAGTCCCATTTGATAGCGGGGTCGTTCTTGGCACTGCAGGCCCAATATCTCAGGGAGGCGAAAGAAGAGAAATTGACCAAAAAAATGTTTACTGTAAAAAGATATTTTAAATATGTAAAACCTACAGCAAATCTTCGGACATGAAATGCTACTTTATCTGGTAACCCTGTAGACCAATAAAAGGCGTCAACAAAAAACATTGGCGACATCAGTAATCGCGTGGGATCATACAGGTGAAGTTGGAGAACCTGTAGCATGAACTAAATTGCATGTGTTTTGAAGGGTTGTCCCCAGCATATACGGGGGAGCTCTGCAAATATTGATACTCTCGCAGAAACCCCTGATCCAGCTTTCAAAAAGCACTGGCAGCAGCCCAAACAAGGACAGCTTCAGCAATGCAGATATTTTTTTTTAAATTAGTGCACATGCAACTGAAATAAAGCAAGAAGGAACAAGAACTGGCAAAGAATATTGAATAAAAATGTTCAAGACGCTGGGCTCACAATGTGAAGTGTGCTTGACCTCAGACAATGATCAATCTGAAGATCTTGCAGACACCAGTTTGAAATCCTTTGCCGTGCAAAATCATTTGTATGCATTTTTGGAAGGGGTGGGAAAATCTCTACATTGCTTTCATATGGTCCGCTTTTATAGTCACTCTGCCAACTTAGAGATACTTATGACAAGTCGAACAAGCAGCAAAACTATATGTATCAGACTGCATTTGCAGAACGGTACAATGTTTCCTTATTTCTGTGACAAGGGATAAAAAATCTCAACGTTATTGACTGAAATAGATATGCACCTTTACACAACACTGCAAACATTTTAAATTACAAAACTTCAGCCTTCGCTTTTTATTAATGTTATAGCCTGTGCATGTACGTAAAAACTGGGGAACTTACCGGGCAAATCCTCAATGCATGTTTGTCCATTTTTGCTGTACAGAACAGTATCCATGTTCACTCCCCCTGTACCAGATTCAGTCATCACATTTCCTTCGCTGTCTGTCTGTGACCTAAAAAACAAGGCACTGCAAATATAAAACTGCTTTAATGGAGTGAACAGCGAGTGGACCGTCTGCATAATTCATCGGCCCCTTATGAAGTAATCGTACAGAAACAGAAAAATGCAGCCAACCGTAGGTAAATCGGTTACTTGCTCACAAAATCACACATTGCAGTACAATTCAAATTGTTTGAATTGTGCGTTGCAACAGAAATGGTTTCAATGGTTTACCAGTTCAAAATTTAAGCCAGAAAATTATTTTTTTTAAAATCCTATTGCAAAGGCTGAGTCATGTTTGAACAAGTTAATTACGTTTGTATTCTGGCTATTATTTTCCCTCGGTGTTCAGTCTTCTCCTCTGTAACCATTCCATTTCACACCTTCTGTTCAGGCAGGAAGGGAGGCACAATCATTTGTTAATGGACTCTTGTCACACCACCTCTGGCACCTTATCCTCCATTCCATGTTTGCTAGCCTGTTTCTTTTCTTCCCTCCCCAGTAAAGCACATTTTCTGTCTTCACGAGGAAATGAGAATAATGAGGTCGGGGAGCCAGCTGCACAAAGGACTGGGAGCCACTCCAACGTAGTTACTCACTGCAACAGAACGGAGCGGTCCTGTATTTGCAGGTCTTGGCAAGGCAATTGGATAAGGAAGAGGGAGGGCCTCCTTTCGGATGTTCATGCACATCGCAGCATTAATGTGGAGAATTCAGGCAACCAGGAGGTAAATGAATGGTCCGGCCAATGCTTTGTTGAAAACATCTTCCACTTCATTCTTGAGAAAGTAAAACCCTGAATTGCAGCTCCTGGTAACTTTTAATTACAAATTTTGTTCCCCTACCCAGCCTCCTTCTGAAGGTGACGACCCATGTTAGGATATCATTTCCCTGGTGATGCCAGTCTGTGGTCATACTCCGAGGTGAGCCTAAACCTCAGGCCTCCCCAAAGCTTTTTTTAAATATAAATTTAGAGTGCCCAATTCATTTTTTACAATTAAGGGGCAATTTTAGCGTGGCAAATCCACCTACCCTGCACATCTTTTGGGTTGTGGGGGTGAAACCAACGCAAACATGGGGAGAATGTGGAAACTCCACACGGACAGTGGCCCAGAGCCGGGATCGAACCTGGGACCTTGGCGCAGTGAGGCAGAAGGGCTAACCCACTGCGCCAACTTGCCGCCCCTCCCCAAATCCTATGGGGACATCGCATTGGAGCCCAATCCCATCAACTACTTTTCACACCCATGTGCTATGCATCCGGTCACACTGCAGTACAATCAGAACTTGAGATCCCTGTAGAGGTTTTTAAGCCACTGATTGATAGTACCCTTAGGCTAAGAGGGACACAGAGGCCCAGGGTGACATCCCAATCATTTCTACAACTGTGAGCAGTTAACTCAACACATTAACCAGGGATCAAACCCAGAATCAGCTACCCTGTTTGTGTCGGGAATTAATAAAGAGATGTAGTTTGCATCAGGCAGACAATACTGAGGGAGCGAGTCTGCTGCACACACTGGGTACAAGTGCGACAAACAACTTCAGCAATTCTGGATTAGGGAGCGGGAAATCAGCCAAAATATCACTCCCTCATTCTGCCAGAAGTTTGCATATGTGAATATCGGTTGAAGGTAAGATCGGACTTGGCTGTGATGCTCAGTACAGTTTAAATAACCTCCCAACATTGGCAAGACTTATACCTCATCATTAAACAAATGTACTGCAGGGCAACAGTGATATTGTCACTCATCAAAGAGACAATGCTTTGAGGAAAGGAGTGTTGGGGAGAAACTTGGAGTAAACTGTTTTTAAAAATTCATCCATGGGATGTGGGTGTCTCTGGCTGGGCTGGCATTTATTGCCCATCCCGGAGGGCGTTTAAGAGTCACCCACATTGCTGTGGGTCTGCAGTCACGTGTAGGCCAGACCAGGCAAGGACGGCAGATTTCCTTCCCTAAAGAACATTAATGAACCAGACGGGTTTTTAAGACAATCGGGGCTGGTTTCATGGTCACCTTTTTTTTAGACTTTTAATTCCAGATTTGTATTGAATTGAAATTTCACTATCTGCCATGGCGCGAGTATGGTTTGGGTCTCTGGATTACTAGTCCAGAGATAATACCACTACGCTACTTCCTCCTCAGTAATACAACAACTTAGGATCTACTATTCAGCATGGCTTATGTCACATCACATGGTCCACAAATTTATCAGAGAACCTGTCTGTGGCAAATGTGACCTGAAGTGTCTCATACCCTCCAACCACGAGAGAGCATTTATAATCGCATTTGTCTAATATCAGGCCTATCAACTCAAGGCAAAAAATAGGACAACAGTTTAACGTGCATAATGATGAATAATTCCCAAAGTATAAAATTGCAATGTAACACATCAGACATACCTGTACATGAATGGAGCGACAGTGGCAGTGTTGGGGTGGTTATATTGGTGCTGTGGGTGAGGTAGCTGTACACTGACTGTGTTACTTCCTGTAGTTTGGGTTGTGCTGACTGTACTGGCAGCCTGAACATTGCTACTGTTTGCAGGGGGCGTCCCTGCGGCACCTTTTCCTTCGGAGGAGGCTAAACTACTGGAACTGGAATTCTTACTGTCCAACTGTGATTTCTGCAGCGTGAGTCCACCACTGAGCCTCCCGCTGCGGGGCCGCTCGGTTTCCTTTGCAGGAGCTTGGGCACTTGTAGTTTTCCCTGTCGAAGTTTTTAGCCCTGGTTTTGGTATTCCACTTTGCTGGGGCGCGGGGGGATCTTTTTTGGCACCATTCAATTTCCCTCCTTTTGGGATAAAGCTGGAGAGCTTGGAGGATTTTTTTGGCATTTCGGGAGCGGTGAGCTGCGGCTCATCTTTTTGCTCCTTGTCCAATTCCGTTTTTTCACAGACGGACACCCTTTTGGAGACCTCCTTCGTTTTGTCTTTCTCCTTCTGCTTTTCTTTCTCCTTTTCACTGCCTTTCAGCGAGTTTTTCTTATTGCTCAGCGCTCGACTGATGGTCCTTTGCGCGATGCCTTTTAGTGCAATTTTGGGGCTGTTCGAGGCAGGTGCGGCACTATTAATACTTTTGGCCGAGGCGTCTGCCTCAGCAAGGTCCACACAGTTGGAAGTGGGCTCCACCCTCTCACAGCTGCCATCACGAGGCCCTGAGCTCTCCAGGGTGGGCCCACCAGTCTTGCAACCACCTTTATTATTGAACAGCTTCAACTTCTCCAGCATGGATTTCTGACCATTGGCATTAGACTTGGCAGTAGTTTCGGCCGCTGGCTTGGGCGGTTCCTGCGGGGGCTGCTTCACAGATAACATGGAAGACGTGGCAGTGTGCTTGGCGTTGAGGGATTTGCTGCGCCAGGGTTTGGCAGAGTTGGGCTGGGGAATGGCGGATGTGCTTCCACCGATGCTGCTTGTGTTGCTGCTGGCTGTAGACGGTACATTCTCATTCATTCCTGGCTGCTGGGCCGTGTTGTCTGATGGCTCTGGAACTAGAACATAATCATCGTAAGAGGAGCAAGTTTACAAACTCATCTGAACCTTCAGCTTCTTTCCATAAAAGGAAGGCTATATTTAAAATACTTAGTCAGAGTACTCTGTCAATGTTCTCCTTTCATTTGTCTTGCACTAGACACTGCAGTCTCATATCTATTGACGTTTTAAATAAATATGTCACATTTAATGTAGTTTTCCAAAATGATGCGAAGAACCACAGAGCCTTCAACTAAGGACAGTTTTCAAAATTATAACCCTGTTTGGTGTCCAAAATATACAACAATTACTTGTTAAGGAAGCTAATCAAAGCTGCGATGGTGGATTACAAGAAGGAATGTTTTATCCATAGGCGACTCAGAGAAAAAGTACAGTATAATCGGATGTCAATGTTTTGCAGAAAGGGTTTTGGGGTAGAGAGGGTTACACTTTCATGCTGTGAAAATATATTCAGCAACCACAGCCAGGCACATCACCAACAAGTCTTTTCTACTAATACTCTGGAAATGTAATGAACAAATGAAAATATTCTTCCTTAGCATCGCAACAATAATGCAACAGAAACACAATACTGTGAATGCTATAAATCTGATATAGAAACAGCAACTGTGAAGAACTCAGCCGGACAGGCAGCATCAGTGCAGAGAGAAACAGTGGGCTGGATTCTCCGTCCCACGACGCCACTTTCCTATTTCTACCGGCCAGCGGGATGCTCAGTTACGCCGGCTGGTCAAAGGGGTTTCCCATTTTGGGGCAGCCCAGCGCCGTCGGGAAACCGGCTGCCGGCAAAATGGAGCATCCCGCCGGCGGAGAATCCAGCCCAAAGTTTTAAAAAAAATTTTTATTCAAATTTTAACATTGCAACAATGACACAATACAATACCATAAGACGTAGGAGCAGAATTAGGCCACTCGGCCCATCGAGTCTGCTCCACCATTCAATCATGGCTGATATTTTTCTCATCCCAATTCTCCTGCCTTCTCCCCATAAAGCCCTGATCCATAACCCACAACATTTATACTGAAATAAACCCAAAGCAACCCCACCCCCATGCCGCTAACTGTTAGCAACAACTAGCTCTCCAAAATATAATATAAACAGACCCCATCTCTTGTGCAACCCCTCACTCGTCCCCCTCAAGGCAAATGTCATCTTTTCCAAATATAGGAACGGCATTAAATCCCCCAGCCTTCCCAAGGCAGAGGGCGGAGAAGCTGACTTCCACCCCCATAGGACCCGCCTGTGAGCGATTAGCGAGGCGAAGGCCAACACATCTGCTCCCGCACCCTCTGGCAAGTCCAACATCCAGAGTATGGCCCCTAGGGGAATGGGTTCTAAGCCCACTTGTCAGATTGCCGACCTGGTGCTAAAGAACCCCCCCAAAACCTCTCCAACCTTGGGCAGAGCCGGAACACATGCACATGATTAGCTCGGCCCCTCCCGCACCGCTCACACACACATCCTCCAAACATCCGGCTCATCCTTGACTTTGCCAGGTGCGTCTTATGTACCACTTATAACTGAACCGGCCCAAGCCTCCCACACGAGGTTGAGGCATTTTCCCTCCTCAGCATCTCAGTGGGTGTGTCCAGAACCAGGGGTCACAGTCTGAGAATTCAGGGTAAACCATTTCGGACAGAGATAAGGAGGCATTTCTTCACCCAAAGAGCGGTGAGCCTGTGGAGTTGATGCTAAAACATTGAATATATTCAAGAGGTGGCTGGATAGAGCACTTGGGGAGAATGTGATCAAAGGCTTTGGGGAGAAAGCAGGATTAGGCTATTGAGTTGGACGATCAGCCATGATCGTGATAAATGGCGGAGCCGGCTCAAAGGGCCAAAAGGCCTCCTCCGGCTCCTATCTTCTATCTATCTATGCATGTATCATACCACAATCCCTCCTCCAGCTCATCCCCAACTCCTCCTCCCATTTGGTCCCATCCCGGGATGCCCTGTCCTCCTTCAATATCCCCCCCTAGATCGGCAAATCAACCCCCCTCATCCCCCCCCCAGCCCCCCATCGACAACACCCCTTCCAACAATGAGGAGGGCGGTGCCACCGGAGAGAAACAGAGTTACCATTTCAAAGAAACGACCCAAATGCATCAGTGTCCGTTAAAATAG
The DNA here is from genome assembly GCF_047496885.1 of Scyliorhinus torazame. Taxonomy (NCBI): domain Eukaryota; kingdom Metazoa; phylum Chordata; class Chondrichthyes; order Carcharhiniformes; family Scyliorhinidae; genus Scyliorhinus; species Scyliorhinus torazame. The sequence continues at coordinate 256,247,709 of NC_092716.1, forward strand.
CGAGCAGCTGAACCGTACAGTTCTACGGTTTGATCCCCTTTCTGTTCTGACTTACCACCTGACAGGCAGTCCGGGGTGATAAAATTAGATTCAACACCATCCAGTTTGGAAAACAAGAGAGGGTCCAACTCCCAACCATGTTACTAACAATCGACCAGAAATTTGGACAACCAGGGCAGCTATTTTCTGTACCGCCGTACCATAGCAGAAACAACCAGGAGAGAGGGACGGAGGAAGTAGTGAGAAAATCAGGAAATGTCATTGTATGTAACAAAATAAAAGTTACATGCAGCATTTTTCAATACCTCATGATACGCCAAATTGCTTTGCGGGCAATGAAGTTCTTTTAAAATGTATTCACTGTTGTTAAAGAAAGGAAACTCTGCATCAATTTGCACACGGGAAACACTCACAAACAACAATATGATAATAACCAGATGATCGATTGAGAGATAATTATTGGCTAAGACAGCAAGGGTAAATCCCCTGTTCTTCAAAATGGGATCTTTACATCGACCTGGGATAGCCACAGGGCATCAGCTGAACGTCACAACCAAAAGGCAGCAACCTAACAGTGCAGCACTCCCTCAGTACTGCACTAAAGTGTCAGCCCAGATTTCTGTGTTTATGTCTTCCCATCTGAGCCCGGGATAACATTTATGTACGTTGAGATTGCACAAGTGCAGATATTTTTTGTTAATTAACCCTGCCTGTGTCAGGAGTTGATAGGTGTGGACATACTGGGTACTTTATTACAATGGGACGGATGTTCATGGTCCCAACTGGGACCAACCAGAGTGGGAGGGGGGGAAATGGCTGTCAGTCGGCTCCCTGGTGGACCCCCCTTTGTTTCAGCTCCCGCTTCACTAGGTTGATCCCCAGATGGTGGGGCTTTCTTATGAGGAGTGGTTGAGTAGCTTGAGTCTGTACTGATTTGTGTTCAGAAGAATAAGAGGCGACCTTATTGAGACATATAGGATTCTCAGGGGGTTTGACTGGTGGAGATGCTGAGAGGATGTTTCCTGTTGTGGGGGAGTCTAGGACCAGAGGGCACCATCTCAGAGTAAGGGGTTGCCCATTTAAAACAGAGATAAGGTGGAATTTCTTCTCTAAGAGGAGAGTGAGTCTGTGGATGTTTTTGCGCAGAGAGCTGTAGAGGCCGGGTCATTAAATGTGTTCAAGGCTGAGACAGACAGATTTTTAATCAGTAAGGGAATCCAGGGTTAAGGGGATAAGGCGGAAAAGCGGAGTTGAGGATTATCAGTTCAGTCATGATCTCATTGAATGGCGGAGCAGACTTGATGGGCCGAATGACCTACTTCTGCTCCTATGTCTTGTCTTATGGTCTGATAATATCCTGCTGTCCTCCAGTCTCCCTCTGATCAAGTCCGGGGCAGGAACGATTGCAGATGCCCTCCTTGCCTGGAGACCATTTGAGATCTTTAATGACCCACTTAAAGGCCGCATCCTACCGCCAGCAGCAGCCAATGAACTCACTATCTGGAGAGCACACCCAGCAAAATCCATCAGGTTAACCAGGAAATCTACCAGGCAGACCCCTTGTGTACATGTACTCTGTGCCTGATCAAGCGACCTGGCATCAGAAATTGGGACCTCACAGGAACCCATGCTGTCACCCTTGCTCTGACCCTCTGCTCCCCCCGCCAGTGATACCCTTTGACAAAGGGTCATCTGGACTCAAAACGTTAGCTCTTTTCTCTCCCTGCAGATGCTGCCAGACCTACTGAGATTTTCCAGCATTTTCTTTTTGGTTACCCACCTTAGCGACATCCTTCCCTCCCACACTGACCTATCCTTGGGGATCCATCGGTGATCCTCATGGAAGGCCCCACTGTAGTACCAGCAGTGGCTACTGACCCCAATGGCATTGCTGGTACTGGAGAGCTGCCAGCGCAGGATTGGCCTGCAGTTCTTAGGGTTGGATTTCCACACGACTGGGAGTTTAATTTGACGGAAGGTCCAAGTCTTCCCAGGTAAGTGGCAGGTTACCTTGGAATAGCATTGGGCCTTCCAGAGAAAAGCGACACAGGGCTCGCACCGATTCACCAAACAGTGTGCGGCATCCTGTTGCCCACATTAACTTCGAACCAATGTGTTTGCCAAATTATTACTTCTGTAAAGTGGCAAATTGTGATGTAAACAATCACATTATAAATGTGGAAATGATTTCAGGTGAGTTCAACAATTTAACCTAATGGATAAAACGTCAGCATATACCTTTTATACTATTGAAAGGGTAGCCTGATATCTTTTCTATTAATTCATGGGATGTTCGCCTTGTTGGCTGGGCCAGCATTTAATGCCCATCCCTAATTGCCCTTGAACGGAGTGGATTGCTAGACCATTCATGTGTGTGCAGACATTTAATATTTTCCCATTGCTTTTACGTATTCAGTCTAGAAATCTGTTGACATCATTGTTCTAAAGTCTGTTTGTTTACTTGAGGAGTTTTATAGGCTTTTGGATGCAATGACTACCTAGTCATTTCATAAATACTTTTTAAAACTATTTTTAATTGACTTGTGTTTGTATTTATAACAAAACAGAAAAGGTAAGAATACACAGGAAACGTATACATAAATATAAGGCATATTAACAATAAACTCCGAATAGAACAAAGAGAACAAAGAACAAAGAAAATTACAGCACAGGAACAGGGCCTTCGGCCCTCCCAGCCTGCGCCGATCCAGATCCTTTATCTAAACCTGTCACCTATTTTCCAAGGATCTACTTCCCTCTGTTCCCCGCCCGTTCATATATCTGTCTAGATGCATCTTAAATGATGCTATTGTGTCCGCCTCTACCACCTCCGTGGCAAAGTGTTCCAGGCACCCACCACCCTCTGTGTAAAAAACTTTCCACGCACATCTCCCTTAAACTTTCCCCCTCTCACCTTGAAATCGTGACATTTTGTAATTGACACCTCCACTCTTGGAAAAAGCTTGTTGCTATCCACCCTGCCAATACCTCTCATAATTTTGTAGACCTCAATCAGGTCCCCCCTCAACCTCCGTCTTTCCAACGAAAACAATCCTAATCTACTCAACCTTTCTTCATAGCTAGCACCCTCCATACCAGGCAACATCCTGGTGAACCTCCTCTGCACCCTCTCTAAAGCATCCACATCCTTCTGGTAATGTGGCGACCAGAACTGCATGCAGTATTCCAAATGTGGCCTAACCAAAGTCCAATACAACTGTAACATGACCTGCCGACTCTTGTACTCAATACCCCGTCCGATGAAGGCAAGCATGCTGCATACCTTTTTGACCACTCTATCGACATGCGTTGCCACCTTCAGGGTACAATGGACCTGAACTCCCAGATCTCTCTGGATATCAATTTTCCCCAGGACTCTTCCATTGACCGTAAAGATCTTGAATTAGATCTTCCAAAATGCATCACCTCGCATTTGCCTGGATTGAACTCCATCTGCCATTTCTCTGCCCAACTCTCCAATCTATTTATATTTTGCTGTATTCTCTGACAGTCCTCCTCGGTATCTGCAACTCCACCAATCTTAGTATCATCTGCAAACTTGCTTATCAGACCACCTATACCTTCGTCCAGATCATTTATGTATATCACAAACAACAGTGGTCCGAGCATGGATCCCTGTGGAACACCACTAGTCACCTTTCTCCATTTTGAGACACTCCCTTCCACCACCACTCTCTGTCTCCTGTTGCCCAGCCAGTTCTTTATCCATCTAGCTAGTACACCCTGAACCCCATACGACTTCACTTTTTCCATCAACCTGCCATGGGAAACTTTATCAAACGCCTTACTGAAGTCCAGGTATATGATATCTACAGCCCTTCCCTCATCAATTAACGTTGTCACTTCCTCAAAGAATTCTGTTAGGTTTGTGAGACATGACCTTCACTGCACAAAACCATGCTGGCTATCACTGATAAGTCTATTTTCTTCCAAATGTGGATAGATCCTATCCCTCAGTATCTTCTCCAACAGTTTGCCTACCACTGACGTCAAGCTCACAGGTCCAGTCCTCCGGGACCTCACCCGTGCTCATGATGCTGCAAAGATATCTGTTAAGGCCCCAGCTATTTCTTCCCTCGCTTTCCTCAGTAACCTGGGATAGATCCCATCCGGACCTGGGGACTTGTCCACCTTAATGCCTTTTAGAATACCCAAAACTTCCCCCTTCCTTATGCCGACTTGACCTAGAGTATTTAAACATCCATCCTTAGCCTCAACATCCGTCATGTCCCTCTCCTTGATGAATACCGATGAAAAGTACTCATTAAGAATCTCACCCATTTCCTCTGACTCCACGCATAAATTCCTTCTTTTGTCTTTGAGTGGGCCAATCCTTTCTCTAGTTACCCTCTTGCTCCTTATATACGAATAAAAGGCTTTGGCACTTTCCTTAACCCTGTTAGCCAAAGATATTTCATGACCCCTTTTAGCCCTCTTTATCGCGCGTTTGAGATTTGTCCTACTTTCCCCGATATTCCTCCAAAGCTTCATCAGATTTAAGTCGCCTAGATATTATGTATGCTTCCTTTTTCATTTTAGCTAGTCTCACAATTCCACCCGTCATTCATGGTTCCCTAATCTTGCCATTTCTATCCCTCATTTTCACAGGGACATGTCTGTCCTGTCTCTAATCAACCTTTCCTTAAAAGACTCCCACATTTCAAATGTGGATTTACCCTTAAAGAGCTGCTCCCAATCCACATTCCCTATCTCCTGCCAAATTTTGTTACACTTGGCCTTTCCCCAATTTAGCACTCTTTCTTTAGGACCACTCTCGTCTTTGTCCATGAGTATTCTAAAACTTACGGAATTGTGATCGCTATTCCCAAAGTAATCACCGACTGAAACTTTAACCACCTGGCCGGGATCATTCCCCAATACCAGGTCCAGTATGGCCCCTTCCTGAGTTGGACTATTTACATATTGCTCTAAAAAACTCTCCTGGATGCTCCTTACAAATTCTGCTCCATCTACACCTCCAACACTACATGAGTCCCATTCAATGTTGGGGAAGTTAAAATCTCCCATCACGACCACCCTATTGCTCCTACATTTTTCTATAATCTGTCTACCTATTTGTACCTCTACTTCACGCTCGCTTTTGGGAGGCCTGTAGTAAAGTCCCAACAATGTTAGTGCACCCTTCCTATTTCTTAGCTCTACCCATATTGCCTCAGTGCTCGAATCCTCCATCGTGCCCTCCTTAATCATAGCTGTGATATCATCTCTGACCAGTAATGCAACTCCTCCACCCCTTTTACCTCCCTCTCTATCCCTCCTGAAGCATCTATACCCTGGGATATTTAATTGCCAGTCTTGCCCTTCCCTCAACCAAGTCTCAGTAATACCAATAACATCATATTCCCAGGTACTAATCCAAGCCCTAAATTCATCTGCCTTACCTGCTACACTTCTCGCATTGAAACAAATGCACCTCAGACCACCTGTCCCTTTGCGTTCTTCATCTCTTCCCTGTCTACTCTCCCCCTTAGTCACATTGAGTTTATTATCTAGTATCTTACTGGCTTTAGTTGCTGCCTCTTTACTGACCTCTAACTTCCTAATCTGGGGCGAAATTCTCCACCAACGGCACGATGTCCGCCGACTGGCGCGAAAAACGGCGCCAATCAGACGGGCATCGCGCCGGCCCAAAGGTGCGGAATGCTTCGCGTCTTTGGGGGCCGAGCCCCAACACTGAGGGGTAGGCCGACGCCGGAGGGATTTCCGCCCCGCCAGCTGGTGGAAATGGCGTTTGTTGCCCCGCCAGCTGGCAGAAATGGGGTTTGGTGCACAGCTGGCGCGGAAATGCGGCGCATGCGCGGGAGCGTCAGCGGCCGCCGACAGTTTCCTGCGCATGCGCAGTGGGGAGAGTCTCTTCCGCCTCCGCCATGGTCTGGAAGGGAAAGAGTGCCCCCACGGCACAGGCCCGCCCGCGGATCGGTGGGCCCCGATCGCGGGCCAGGCCACCGTGGGAGCACCCCCCGGGGTCAATCACCCCGCGCCCCCCCCCCCAGGACCCCGGAGCCCGTCCACGCTGCCTGGTCCCGCCGGTAAATACTAGCTTTGATTTACGTCGGCGGGACAGGCAATTTCTGGGCGGGGGCGGGATTCACGGCGGCCAACGGCCATTCTCCGACTCGGCGGGGGGGTCGGAGAATGACGCCCCAGGTTCCCATCCCTCTGCCAAATTAGTTTATAACCTCCCCAACAGTCGATTCAACAGCCATATTATTTTTATTTTTTAATAAATTTAAAGGGCCCAATTCATTTTATCCAATTAAGGGGCAATTTAGTGTGGGCAACTCCACATAACCTGCACACCTTTGGGTTGTGGGGGCGAAATCATCGCAAACACGGGGAGAATGTGCAAACTCCACACGGACAGTGACCCAGAGCCGGGATCGAACCTGGGACCTTGGCGCCGTGAGACAGCAATGCTAACCACTGCGCCACCATGCTGCCCCCACCAGCCGTTTTATTAACTATATACATGTTGCCTCATGGTATTAAAAAGTACCAGGGGTGTGTCTGAGGCCACAGAGGCATAACCTGTTAGTTGCCTTGGTTTTGTTCCCTCCTCAGTACCCTACGAGGCTTGAGTAGTTGCTTTCCCTACCCTTTGGATGTTGCCTCCCCTTCTCCATTCCCTCCTCCCTTCTCTCCCCCATTTTCCGAAATACTTGACTTTATTTCCACAGCTGGTTAAAAGTGTCTGTTTGTTTATTTGTCAACTTTTATGGGCTATTCAACAGCTTCCAACTGTTACAAGTTGTGATTTGTGCTCATAAAGTGCAAAATGGGTGAGGATGAATGGTGGAACTTTAAAGTGCTCAGAAGATTCAACTATACTATATATACACATGAGTCATTAAGTGCATCAGAAGCACGGGGGTGAGGCTTTTCGGGAAAGGAGGCAGGCCTTTTAACCTACTTGCTCCAGTTCCACCCCCCCCCCCCCTCTATTTGCACCTCCAGGTTATTTAGGGCCTGAAAATTTTGTGATGGAGTGGGAACAGAACATGGAATTAGCTCTATCACCCAATTCCTGCCTCGGGTGGAAAAATCCAGCCTACTATGGCAACTCAGTAAAATGCTCATGAAAATCTGGGATTGGAGCTTTGTCGATTCCTCCCACCAATTGTCAATCTTTGTTTTCCAGGGTAAGGTTCCATATATGCACCAGCAGTTCTCCTCTACCTCAACCAAGTGAACAGTCTTCAGTGTCTGCACAGAAACCTGCTGTTGATCAGCTGTTCAGCCACAGGTGGGTTCCAGCCAAGTCAGACCCTAAGCTTACATGATGCCCAGAAATGCATTTTCCAATCTTGATTACTGGGTAATAATTGGAACCAGGAACCCTGGCTGATTTTTCCCCAACCAAAGCTCACAGGGAATAAATCATCATGTAGTGCTGCTCTGCCTAAGATTAGTTAACTCACTTTGACTCTTTCAAGTCTGTCCAGTTTAGTCCATCCCGAAATGACACATATTGCCCAAGGAGCCGGTGGGAAAATATCCAACATCCATTCTTTTTATTTTAAATTTAGAGTACCCAATTCATTTTTTCCAATTAAAGGGCAATTTAGCGTGGCCAACCCACCTAACCTGCACATCTTTGGGTTGTGGGGGAGAAACCCACGCAAACACGGGGAGAATGTGCAAACTCCACACGGACAGTGACCCAGAGCTGGGATTGAACCTGGGACCTCAGCGCCGTGAGGCAGCAGGGCTAACCCACTGCGCCACCGTGCTGCCCCCTCCAACATCCATTCTGATATTAAATGTAATAGACAGAAGTACGGGACTGACAGCCTGCTGCTACTGGCAAGATCGTAAAACTAGAACTTAATACGAAACCTGTGCCCAAGGTCAAAAGTAGCTTCTGTGAAGCAGTCAGTATGAAATTGGAGCAGAGGAGAAAATTACACACCACATTTTACGGTGCATTCCCACATTTTTTTTTCTCTCTCCAGAGTTAATTAGCAGGAGCTTTGGTTCCCAAGCAATGCTCTTAAAATGAACAAAGAGGTCCATCTTTGACAAGTCTTGCTGCAAATGAGTGACACCAGTACACCTGTGGTGCGAACCCTGACAATATGTTAACCTGGTGTGGTATTCGCACGTGTCCAAGTAACAGGACACGGCAGCGTTTCAGGGAACATCACACTGTTACTTGTTGTTCAGGCAACTTGGACAGTTAAATGCTGTACAATAGATTCCCCCTCCCCCATCCCCACCATGTGTGGTAACTGGCGTAAATGTTGATTTCTCCTTCTGTGTGGAATTGCTAAAATACAAGCGATCACAAAAGAAAAACGGTTTTCCTCCTGCAAATGCCAATATCTGTGGTAGTGAAATGAAACAGAATGCATTAAAATGTAATCCAGCTGAACTGCATTGTGTAATTACAGTTAATTTATTTTTTTGATAGTGTGCAGCCAAAAAGGTATAATTTATTTGCTGTATTCTAAATTACATGTGCAATTATATCATCACATGTTGTTAAACAAGGTACATTAACATAAAGCGTTTACTTACCTGAGGACTGTCATCTTTAAATGTATTTCCTCCTAACAACCATTGGAAGCACACTCCGTATGTGTAATGTGATCAATTATTTCTTGCAAGCGCATAAAGTTCTCACTATGTATGTTGCAGTAAACGGATATAAAATGCTGCCGATTGCAGTCAAGGTTTCACAGGTTCCTTAACACATTGTTTCACAGTTTCAGGATGCAGTCTGACGGTTAGACTAACGGCTGCTGGGACAGCCCAATGAAATCAAAAAGAAACAGCAGCTCGTACTGTACGTCTCCAGTATTGCCAAACGCCTATCGCAAAGGATTTGCTTCACTGCCAAGAATCTGGGTGGACATTTATTATAATTCCCGGTTGTTTGATCCAAGCCAGACTTCTCTGATGTCCCAACTCACACAACTTTCCCCCTCGACTGTGTGCGTATAATTTACTGAATAACAATTACAGACTGGACAGCAGCCCAAACTACATGCCGGTTTAATGACATCATTAGCCGACGGGGGCAAACATTGAAGGCAGCATAAAGTTTAGCAAATGGTGTGGATGTAATACTATACAGCAGTTAGTGCCTGCTGGAGGAATTACACTGGTTGCAACAAAAGTGTATCACTGTATGGAAACCAAAATATTAGGCTGTCATAATCCCATAGGCAATATCTTCTGAAGAAATTAGTGGTTACAACTGCGACACAAATGTAACATTATCCGTAAACCCAAACATTATGCTGCCATGATCCAATACGAATGTCTACTGAAGGAATTACTATGGTTGCAGCCGGAACAATATAAATACTCCAAGGGCGCGATTCTCCTGAAAGATTTCTCAGCGTTGTAGCGAGCGGGAACTGCCGCGAGCTTCACGGTGCTCAGCGCAGCGAGGCTGGCAATGTTATTCAACGTTAATTGGTCCACTGAAGGAGGCCTCAAGAGCTTCTCACCACAAATGAAGGTTCGCCAGCTGATTCGCCGTTACCGCTTTCGCCAGCGCCCCCCCCCTCCCCAGCTAACAAGGTTGCGAGCAGCACTTAAAGCAGCACTTGCTCAGACAACCCCAACCAGCTCGCAACAATGGTGCCGAGGACACCAGCCTCATGATCTGGGAACGTAGGCCTGGGGGGCTAATAGACGCTGTGGAGGCCAGGAGGAATGTCCTGTTCTCCCGAGGGTCCTGGAAGGTGAGCCACAGGGCAGCCAGTGCCACCTGGGACGAGGTGGCCGTGGCTGTGAGCGCCGGGAATGTGACCAGAGAACTGGCCTCCAGAGCAGGAAAAAGGTCAATGATCTACATTGGTCAGCACGAGTGAGTGGGCAACCCCCTCCCCCCCCCCCCCCCCACCGAGATCTTTCCAACCCCACGGAAGCATCCACCCCACCCAAGTCTCCATGCGACCGCAACCCCTCCCACTTCAACCCCCCTCAACCCTTCCTTCACATACCCTCTCCCACCACTGTGAGCCACACGTGTTGCAAATGATGCCCTCTCTGTGTCTCCTCAGGGCCTCAGGAACAGCTCTCCCACAATCGCCAGGAGAGGGCCCAGATTTGGGATGCCGGATTTGAGAATCCTCACCACCTTCGACGAGTGTGCCCAGGAGGTGAACGGTGTGGCCGAGGACAAGGTGGTCACCAACGCGGAGGCTGGCGGACGCTGCAGAGGTGAAAACCACCGGACCCCACCTGGAGGTGCCAAACGTCAGTTGTTATTGCCTTACTGTTCCTCCCTCTGACTACATGTCCATTCTCCTGCAGGTCCTCCAACTGTTGGCGCCGGCCCATCCCGGGTGGCCCCCCTCTCCTGACTCCGAGGAGACCAGCTCAGAGGAGAGCTCCAAAGATGCCACCGCAATAGTCACCCTACAGCTGCCCCCACCCTCCACCTGCGCAGATACACGCACCTCAGTCAGAATTTTTTGTTTTGTTTTTATAAATTTAGAGTACCCAATTCTTTTTTTTAACCAATTAAGGGGCAATTTAGCGTGGCCAATTCACCTACCCTGCACATTTTTGGTTTGTGGGGGGTGAGATCCACACAGACACGGGGAGAATGTGCAAACTCCACACGGACAGTGACCCGGGGCCGGGATCAAACCCGGGTCCTCGGCGCCGTGAGACAGCAGTGCTAACCACTGTGATGAGCACCACACAGCTGCTGATGCACATCAGGCGAAAGCAGGAACCCCCAGACAAGACAGCAGTCGGAGGTCTACTGGATCCCAGGGCCCAGCTGGGTCCTAGCCTGATGCTGAGCCTGTGGAAGAGGTCATCCTGGAGCTGATGGAGACTGGGATGTGCGGCCGGGACATTCAGTGGGAGATGTGAACGTCACTCCAGCAGATCTATAGCCGATTGGAGGACTCTCAGAGGCTACATGCGCTGGAGCTGTCACCAGGAATGCGTGGCACCAAGGCCAACACTGCTAGTGGAGAGCCTGGTGCACGACATCGGCAACATGAGTGAAGGCGTCCATGGCATTGCGCAGTCGGTGTCGGCCATGGCTAAGGGTCTCGGCAGAATGTCCGTCTCACTGGGGTGTGTCACCCAGTACAAGGCTGACCTGGATGAGGTTCTGCGGGACATGTCCCACTCTCAGATGGAAATGGCTGAGGCGCTGAAGAGCATGTCCCAGTCACTGAAGAGCATCGCCGAGGATGCCAACACGATGGTGCGGACCATGCCCCTCCATCCCAAGGTGACGGGAGGATGGGGCCTGGGTGCCAACCCGGACCCATCCCATTGAGTGGTGACGGTGGCCACCTGCGCCCCTGAGTTCCACCCCTCTGTTGTGACCGCATCTCGGGGTCAGCACATGGGACAGGGTGGCACGGCTATGCATGTGGCGCCGACAAGTGAGCCAGGGCCCTCTGGCCCCAGAGCCCCCAGAGGATGCCCGCCAGGGGCATCAAAGGGACGGGACGAGGTAAGCAACTGGCTGCCTCCATCTCTGATTTGCATCCTGTGGACACACCTAGGCGTAGTGTTGTATCTCGGAGGGTAAATCACGTCGAGGATCACTGAGAGGGCGGGGGTGGGGTTGGGAGGGACAGCACCATCGGGGGGGTGGGGAACTGTAAAACACAATAAACACCTTTGTGCACAACTAGTATGATGCCTCTTGTCACTTTCTTCTGCAATGTGGGCTGAACTCCGAACCCTTGGCCCATCTCTCCAGATATCCCCCCTTCCTGTGGCACCCACCCACCCTCCGGCCATGGACATGTTTCCGGAGCTGGGTCCCATCCTCTGGGAGTTCGCATGTTGGCTGCTGCGGGTATGTGGTGTTGCCTCCCGCAGTGTCCAGGCAGCAAGGTGTGATAGGGTTGCTGGGCAATGACTCCCACATGCTACATGGCCCTCCCACGGGAATCCACTTGGGTTATGTGAAGTGCTTACTTAACCACGATTGCCAATTCCCTATTAGCAATAGCCTTCAGCCGCACAGCCAGAGGCAATCGGTGGGGTTATGGGTATTCAGTGGGGCAGGTGGGCAGGGACAGGAGTTGCCCCCTGAAGGGGTACACACGATACAGGGGGGTTAGCATGGTGGTGATGCGTACGGTTGCCCCCGGTTGCCCTACCAACGCCTCCTACCCACCCTTTAACGGCAGCCCACCCCAGACGAGGGTCCACCATCCCCAGCCGAGGCCCCCCCCCCCCCCCCCTCCCGAGCATTGGGATGGTAAGCCCAGCGCCCCCAGGGATCGTTGCCTATGAGAAAAGACGGTTACTCACCTCCTCGGCTCCCCGCAGAAACCCTTTCGCCAGGTTCACTTTTTTCAAATGAGTACTAATTGCGCCAGCGTGAGCACTTGCTGGGGAGGCCGATGAATGACAGGAGGCCATTGGATACGGGATGGCTCCTGTTCATTATATGGAAATAGGGCTTAAGTGGTGATAATTGGTTTCTCGCTACACTATGGTGAGATCCTGATTTTGCCGACGGGAGCGGGCCGGTTGCATCGCAAACTGTTTGCTGCCTGGCAGGTTCCTGCTTTATGCCTCTCACGCTATTCAGTGGCCCTCCCTTCGCTGGAGCGAGAGCGTAATGAAGCCGGAGAACCGCACCATAAAGAAATTCACACACTACATTCCAAGGCAGCAAAGTTACAGCTTACAGTCAGGCTTTGTTATTAGGCATTGCCCAGTCTCCGATTGACACCTATGTGATCAGTCTTATACGTGCTCGTTTAAGTTGTGCATCACAACTTTCAATTAATTGGAATGATGCGGGGGAAGACAGGGGACGGTACTCTCTCAGCCCACGCCGGTTCGGAGAATCGCTGGGCTGGACGCGATTCACGCGACGACGCCCCGATGCCGGTCCACCAATTCTCTGGTGATCGGAGAATCGGCGCCAATCGCCAGTCGGGGGGCGATTCTCCGCCCGGGATGGGCTGAGTGGCCGACAAGAAAGCGCAAGTGTCGCCGGCGGCGTTCACATCTGGTCTTACCCGGCAAGACCTCGGCGTCCAATCTGTCGGGGGGCGGCCTGCTGGGGGGGGGAGGGGGGTCCGGCCCCGGGGGGGGGGGGGGGGGGGCCTCCACCGTGGCATGGCCCGCGATCGGGGCCTACCAATCGGCTGGCCGGCCTGGTGGGAGACACTTTTACTCCGCGCCGGCCCCTGTAGCCCTATGCCGTGTTGCGTCGGGGCTGGCGCGGACAAGGAAGCTACCACGCATGCGCCGGTCGCAGTGCGCATGTGCAGAGCCGCGTCGCAAGTTTGAGGCTGGTATCAGCAGCTGGAGCGGTGTGGGTCGCTCCAGTGCCCTGCTGGCCTCCTGTAGGGCAGAGGATCGCTACACTTAGCAGTCCAATGACGTCCTCGTTAAACTCTCTAGTTTTTACAACGGCATCAATACTCTGCCGTCAGAAGGGAGAATCCCGTCCAAGATTACTCCAAATGGATGATGGAAGGTCACATTTAGCTTTATCAGGACTGGATTTTCATGCTTCCGCCCATATTGGCGTGAAGGCGGTGGAATTTAAAAATGGCGGATGAGGCCCAATTCTGGGATTCCTGCCTCCAGTGTGGGATCAGGGCCCAGCTAATGAGCCCACACCCAGCAGTCCCAACCTGGTCAGCTCCACTGTGGGGTTAGGAAAACATCTCCGAGCACCCCGCAATTCTCATGGAGCTAGGCAAGCTTCTCCGTGACCTGTTATTCATGGATCTCAGAGCAGACAAGAAACCATAGTCTGGATTTAGGAACCTTTTGAAAAGTAACTTCAAATGGTCTTACTCCGTCCTCCCCATGATGCCAACTTATGGCCAACTTATGCCCACACCCACTCCTCCAACCTTGGCAGAGAGCCCAGGCGCACAGATGTGTTATGTCAGAGGGAGGTTACTTACACAGCTGTACAGAACGGCGGGTTTTGCTGACTGACGTTTTTACATGGTCATAATAAGTTGTTCTTTCAGTTATCCCTTGTGTCAATGTCCCAATATTTATTTGCACCAGCCTAAGAGGTGGGAAGTGCTTAAGGCTTCTTTGTTGAGACTTTAATGGGCTGTTTGATTGACACTTTTACAGGTTTGCAGAAACAGCAGATTTTTTCAAAGAATTCTGAATGGGTGCTCTCTTTCTCTAAACAGTTTCACATGTGAAATTGTTACAATTGGATTCATTGGTTCTGTACAAAGTATATATTGTCTGAATGGCCAAGGAAGGGCCCCGAATTGGCATGCAAGGTATGAGGGGGCAATTGGGGCGGGTGAGTGGCACAAGTTGATATTGAGTTAGTATTGGGGCTAGAAAGAGTCATGGATGCATGAATTTACATTCAGAGGGCAGGGGGAGTTGGTGGGAGGGTGGGGAGGTAGGGGGTGAAGGCAACAGGGCTGAAACATGTAACTGAATAACGGGTTGAGGCTTCCGACAAGGCCACCCCATGGCCCCTCTGATCTGTTTTGGGGGGATGGGAGGCCGGACTCGACCCTGCACCCGCATCTCAAGGGTGTAAATTGAATCTGACGAAGTGTTTTCTACAAAGGTGGGCCTAACAAGTCAGTAAAGTTCCTGCCTCAAGCTACCCGTCTCGAAGATGAAAATCTGACCCATGAAATCTGATCAAATAAAAATTGGCACACACCACCATAATCCCCAAAATATGTTAAAAATACAATCATTTATCATGCCCTCTTTGTGTCATCAGCAAACTTAGTGGCCATACATTTGAACCCTTCATTCAAGTCATTGATGTAGATTGTAACAGTTGCACTCCCAGCACTGCTCCCTGTGGTACTTCACCCATTACATCTTGCCAACCCTAAAAGGGCCCATTTATGCTTGCTCTCTGCTTCCTGTTAGCTAACCAATCCTTTATCCATGCTAATATGTTACTCCCTATAACATGGGCTCCTGTTTTGTGCCATAACCTTTGATGTAGCTCTCAAATGCATTCTGGAAATCCAAACACACCACTTTTACAATTTCCCCTTTATCCACATTGTTTGTTATTTCCTCAAAGAATACTAATAAATTAGTCAAACACATTTGCCCTTTCACAAAACCATGTTGACTCTGCTTGATTGCATTGAGATCTTTAAGTGCCTTGCTATAATCTCCTTAATAACAGATTCCATCATTTTCCCTGTGAAAGATGTTAAGCTAACTGCCCTCTAGTTTCCAGCTTTCAGTCTCCCTCCTTCCTTCACTATTTTCCAATCTGATGGGACCTTTCCAAAATCTAGGGAAATTTGGAATATTAAAACTAATGTAACTACTACCTCAGCAGCCACTTATGTTTTTAAAATAAATTTTAGAGTACCCAATTATATTTTTTTCCAATTAAGGGGCAATTTAGCGTGGCCAATCCACCTAACCTGCACATCTTTGGGTTGTGGGGGTGGAACCCACGCAGACACGGGGAGAATGTGCAAACTCCACACGGACAGTGACCCAGGGCCGGGAATCGAACCCGGGTCCTCAGCGCCGTAGTCCCAGTGCTAACCACTGCGCCGCTGTGCTACCCATCGAAGCCACTTATTTTAAGACCCTAGGATGAAGTTGATCAGCACCTGTTGACTTGTCAGCTTTAGACCTATTACCGTAGTACCCATTCCCTGGTGGGTGCAATTCTATTAACATCCTCCCTCTTTTTTACCTCTTGATTTACAAGTATTTCCGGGATAGGGGCTGGTTTAGCACAGTGGGCTAAATAGCTGTCTTGTAATGCAGAACAAGGCCAGCAGCGCGTGTTCAATTCTCGTACCGGCCTCCCGGAACAGGTGTCGGAATGTAGCGACTAGGGGCTTTTCACAGTAACTTTATTGAAACCGATTTGTGACAAATGCGATTATTATGATGTTATTTGTGTCTTCTCCAGTGAAGACAGATGCAAAATATCTGCCATTTACTTATTTCTAACTAATTCCCCAGACTCACTCCGTGGAGAGCCAACACTCAATTAGCTACTTTTTTCTTTTCTAAATGCCTGCAGAAACTCTTCTTTCTGTTTTTTATATTTCTAGCTCGCTTTCTCTCATATTATGAATTCTCCCTCTATTTTTTAGTCATTCTTTGCTGTTGTTTATATTCTATCTAATCTTCTGACCTGCCATTAACCTTCAGCGGAATGGTGGCACGGTGATTAGCACTGCTGCCTCACAGCTCCAGGATCCCAGGTTTGATTCCCGGCTTTGGTCACCGTCTGTGCGGAGTCTGCACGTTCTCCCCGTGACTGCGTGGGTTTCCTCCGGGTGCTCCGGTTTCCCCCCAGTCCAAAGATGCGCAGGTTAGGTGGATTGGCCATGCTAAATTGGCCCTTTGTGTCCAGGAATGTACAGGTTCGGTAGGGTTACGGGGATAAGGCGGGGGAAGTGAGCCTCAGTAGTGTGCTCTTGGTAGTGTCAGTGCAGACCCGATGGGCCGAATGGCCTCTTTCTGCACTGTAGGGATTCTATGGATACGCAGAATTGTACGCATTTTCTTTCAATTTGAAACAATCAACATTCTCAGTTAGCCAAGGGATGGTGTGTCCTTCCCCAAGATACTTTCGTTCTCACTGGAATGTGTCTTAGCTGAGTGTTTTGAAATATCTCTTTAAATGTCTGCCACTTCACCTCTGCTGGCCTATCCTTTAACCTAACCTCCCAGTTCACTTCAACCAGCTCTCAATACTTAAGTCCTTACTTAAGTTTAAAACACTGGTCTTGGACCCACCCTTCTCTCCACTGGGGAAAATTCAGCTGCTCTTTGAAATAATGCCATGGGATCTTCCCTGGGAAGGCAGGTGAGGCCGCAGTTTAGCATCTCATCCAAAAAACTCCACTTTCGACAATGCTGTATCCCCTCAGTACAACATTGGAGTTCCAGCCTCAGTTTTTGTGCTGGCATGGGTAGTTGAACCCACTACCTCTGCCTAAACGAAAACCGATTAATTCATTTACTATAATGTGAGTAAAGATTTTCATCTCAATCAGCACAGTGATCAAGAATATGCCATCTGAACTGCAACTGGCAAATTATTTTGTGCATTCATTAACATGTTTCTCCTAAGGGACATTTAAAGGAGCTAAACTGATTTAAACTGTTTTGCAGACGCCAAGAATTTTTATTTCAATCAGTACATTCAACTGGCTTCAGCTACATTTTCTGCTTATTTGGCTCAAAATATATCCATGCAACATCTTTATACAATCTTCCAAGATGTTGCAAGAAGTCTAGAAACCCATTGCTGTGTTAAACCATAATACAACAACGGTCCAAGTTTCAATCTCTGATTCACGCAGAGTTAATGGGTCTAATCTGGGATGACGGGAACATGATTCAATTGACTTTACCCTTGACGTTGGTGAAGGAGGAGTGTGTGTGTGCGTGTTTATGCGTGTGTGTGGTGTGTGTGTGTGTGTGTGTGTGTTGTACCTCCAGGTGCAACAGAGGATCTGGCTTAACTGTCTTCATGTGCAGGTTTTTACAATAAAAACGGTCCAGATATTCAAGCACAGTACGAAGTCTTACAACACCAGGTTAAAGTCCAACAGGTTTGTTTCGATGTCACTAGCTTTCGGAGCGCTGCTCCTTCCTCAGGTGAATGAAGAGGTCTGTTCCAGAAACACATATATAGGCAAATTCAAAGATGAATTTGCCTATATATGTGTTTCTGTAACAGACCTCTTCATTCACCTGAGGAAGGAGCAGCGCTCCGAAAGCTAGTGACATCGAAACAAACCTGTTGGACTTTAACCTGGTG
Organism: Scyliorhinus torazame; assembly: GCF_047496885.1. Lineage (NCBI taxonomy): Eukaryota > Metazoa > Chordata > Chondrichthyes > Carcharhiniformes > Scyliorhinidae > Scyliorhinus > Scyliorhinus torazame. Next base: position 256,265,461 of record NC_092716.1, read on the forward strand.
TTGTAAGACTTCGTACTGTGATCACCCCAGTCCAACGCCGGCATCTCCACATCACAGATATTCAAGGGCAGCCTGAGTCATGGATCTGATCCGCTTCAGTAGTAATTTCAAGGGTAGAATGGGAAAAGAAATCAAAAAATAAGCACTCGATTATCTTCCTGCTTTATGTGGTTGAGTATGTAGGAAATGCAAAAGCATGAACATTTATAGTATAATTAGGGCTGATTCTTTGCAAAGATCTTTACAAATGGCACGTGGAACTTGGATGGTAGCAGGTTAACGCTGAGACGCTTGATTCACACAGGCAGGAAACCCAAACTCGGTGGGCAGCAGGGTGGCGCAGTGGTTAGTACTGCTGCCTCACGGCGCCGAGGACCCGGGTTAATTCCTGGTTCCGGGCCACTGTCGTATGGAGTTTGCATGTTCTCCCAGTGTCTGCGTGTATCTCACCTCCACAACCAAATAATGTGCAGGATAGGTGGATTGGCCACGCTAAATTGGAAAAAAATTTTAAAAAAGAAACCCAAACTCAGCAGGGCTATTTGAACTTAGTGTTGACCGCAAACAGACTCCATTTTGGATATTCCAGGTGCCTTTACCCATAGTGTGGGAATCGTGAATTTATAGAGTAATGGGGATGGTTTGTTTAAGTGTGGTGATATGAAAGATTTTAGATCCCCTGCTCTTTAAATTTGAAACAGAAACAGGCTTAAGCTGTCAACGACCTACAAAAAAGTCTGCTGGACTGCTTTGATTGACAGGCCATCTGGTGTAGGTAGGTCGAAGACATGACGACCTGTTTCACAGTTTCAATAGAGTTGCTTGTCAAATAATTTCCCAAGGGCTTTACTTCTGGTGTCTGAGTTGCTTGACTGAATGTCAAAGTTACAATTAATTCCGCAGCGAGTTCTGAGTTGACATTTTGATGGACCATTTAAAGACACTATTAAAGGATTAAGTGTCTTTGGTGTGGCTGCTGAATAGAATTGTTTGTTTTTAATAACAGGTGAACTACTTCAGGAGATCTAAATGCTTTGAAAGAGAAATGGTCAACCCAAAGTTCCTTAAATTCCATGGGTCAAATACATGTCATTTTCTTTGGAGTGGTGGGGTAAGAGGACTTTGTGTTGGCCGGCAGCTATAGCAAGTGGATAAATGTTGAGTCTATGCCCAAAACCACAACTGCCAAAACTATTGGAGGTTTTGAGAAGTTGGTTTGTAATTTCTGGGTTGCCAGAGGTATTGGTTTTAGATAATGGTTCACAGATTATGTCAGAAGAATTTGAAATATTTCTGAGTAAGAATGGAGTCAGACACACTCTAATACCATCATATCACCTAAGATTGAATGGTGCGGCAGAAGGAAGTGTCCAGATTGTGAAGAGGTCTTTGCAGAGGTATTTGATGACCAGCTCGGCAGTAATTCCCATGATTCTCTTAGACGGATGATCTTCCTTTCTCTTACAGAATAAGTCGACAGCATATGTATGACAGGCTTCTCACCTCGCAAGTTAATGTTTAAACACATTCCGAGGACAAAGTTTAATTTGCTTAAACTCAATGCCAATAGTAAAATAAGAAAAATGCAGGATAATATGGATAATCTGAAGATTAATTATGATATACCAGCCACAAAACGTAGAGGGTTCAGTGCTGGTCAGAAGATTATAGTGAAAAATCACTGAAATGATGAGGAGAAATATGTGATTGGAGTAGTTTTAAAGAGGGTCGGTGCATTCATATATTTAGTGCTGTTTGGAGAGAGTAAGAGAAACCTCCGATCGTCCAAATTCCTCCTTCAGTCCCAAGTGAAAGTCAGAAAGGACGTGAAAGTCGAAAAGAAACTGAAAGATTGCTCATCACGCTCGTCACCAATAGAGCAAAGTAAGTCAGGGCCCTCACATGCTCGGAGCAAAAACTTGATCGAAAGGGGCTCTTCAAACTGAGACGAGTCTGGTGAGTCAGGAAATCTCCCGACTCGAGCTACCTGCCTTGATATTGCAAATCCGGCCCTTAGTGTTCACAGAGCGTATTAATTGTTATAGTAAATCCAGTATCGTAGCCTGGCCTTATCCTAGAACAAAGTGGCAGTCCTTAACCTTGGATTTACAATATAAAACGTATGGTCTAGTGGGAAGTTTCTATCCTGATGTTGTGTAGCACTGCCACTTTTGTGTTTATCACATACATGTGAATGTGCAAGGATCGAGTTATAGTTGTTTAATTTTTAAACGTGGCCACCATAATCCATCAACTGCATGTAGCTATCAAACCCCTGATGCCTATTAATGCTTATACCTCTTAAAATGATGGCATATTCGCTATAATTTCCCCAGAGATAGAAACATTTTCCACAGTAAGGTGTTATCTTTCTCTGCGGGAGACATGCAGTGCTTAAACCCAATTCAACAAATTTCAGTCACTTCAGTTAGTTTTTATTTGTTGCTTACTGATGGAGCACAAACCACTTCAGGTCGACACATTGGTTAAAAAGAATCATGCACTTAAGGGGTTAAATAGCAAAATCTCAAATTTCAACTCCCAAGCAACAAAGCAGTTAGTCAATGGTTTGTCTCCAAGGGTCAGGAACAAATTAACTACTAATCGGGATTGAGGAAACACACTTAACATTTTCACTGAATCTATCTTTTTTCCCTTCACCCCAAAGGCTCCAATCGGATGTGGCCTATTACCAAATGAAGGCTGTCCTCACAGTTCCTTGTGATAGCCTTCAAGGCAGTCAATTCCCCAAATTTTATTGGCTACATCAAACAAGCAAATGCCACACAGCTCTTGAAAAGAAAACTCCACTTCAGTTACAAGGCCATCTGGTGACCAATACAAGCTTCCAAGAGTCCCATAAACTTTTAGACCAATCAGCGTTTAATAAAGTTGAGCAAGTTCATAAATGGGTTTCGACTAAAGACTCTGACTGGATTAATAAGACAGGCAGCACTTTCAAAACAAAGATTTCTCTGTAATAAATTTAGATAAACTTGCTGCCTCTCAAAAGAAACAAAAGTTAATGGGCAAATTGATGACTGCTTCAGCAGTCTATAACAATCCCAGCTGTCTTGGCCAATTCCAAACAGATACACAGTGGGCTTCATGCTTTGTGTTCGTTTAAACGGACTGGACAGCTACTGGTCTTTCTCTATAGTACAAGTATCACAAATAAAGAAAATTCAAAGCAAGAGAGTCTGAAGAAAGAAATGGATTTCATCAGCAAAATTTGCTACCTTTACTCACCCAGAAACAACTGCTGACTGTTACACACACAGATACAGTTTGTGCTGTACTAACCTTTCAAGAGGCTGAAATCTTTGATCTCCTTCCTCAGGGGGAAAAATCTGACATCATAAAAGAGAAGCAGATCATACTGAACGGTCAAAGTGCAAGGCTTCAGTTGGAAACTTTACAGCTGCAACTTTCCCCTATGCGGTCACTGGGCAACCTGAGCTGGCTGAGACCTCCTTTCACTTCAATGAGAATTAAAGGTCTAATTCCCTTAAAGCTTCCAGTGTTTACCGGGCACTCCACCCTCTTGAGTACGCTCACAGTTTGACTCATTACTCCTGCAGAGTGCAAATCAATAGGGATGACGGTCCACAGGTCCTTTTGTAATGACTTCTTGCAATTAATGCCAAAACAAAAAATTGGTTCAGTTGTGTCGCAAACAATGCTGAACAAAATCCTCTAACTTTTTTGACAGAACCTGAAGTTGTTTTGTGTCTAGAATGAGGGTCTAAACTTCACTTGCTCAGAAAATGTGGGATTCTACAAAGCCCCATAAATAAAATATTCCCAAACAATCAATTTCAATTAAATCAATTAGAGCCATGGCATTAATGAGAAAGCTGAACAGCGAAAATGGAAATTTACTGTTGGTTGCATTGCGCAGTTGGCCTGAGAAAGCTCTTAAATATATTCATAGAAAAAATATATTTGCAGTCAAAGCTCCCAGTACCCGTCCCCCCCCCCCCCCCCCCCCCCCCCCCGCTGTTCTTTGTTTTTAGGAGGGGGATGGTTAAAACTAAGATCCTTACACAGTAACTGCTCATCTCAGCACCTGGATATTCAAACTGGTGAGAACTGAATGGGTGCAATTGTTAGCTCAGCCATTGTGCGCAACTTTAAAGAAAAGGCTGACGTCTTACTGCAGGAAGCTGAAGATATCTGTCCTCAGCATCTGTGTTGTGAAGCATTGTGAGGAAAACACACTGATGGTGCCTATTTAAATGGCTTTGACGGGGGTGGGGGGGGGGAGCAACATGTAGATTGGAATAATGTGCTTCCATCTCTAGTGGAGATTCTAGTAATAGTTAATACTTGCTGACCCACGAGATAAGGAAGTCCTGCAAAGGCCTGATCAATGGGTATTTGAGCGCTAAGAAACGAAGAAATCGCTGACATTTTCATCAAATTCTCCAGGTTTGCTAAAGTTTTTACACAGAATACAGGCAGGCCATTCGACCCAACTAACCTGTGCTAGTGTTTATACTCCACATAGTGTATAGTGTTCAATTCTGGTCGCCATGCTACCAGAAGGATGTGGGGGCTTTAGAGAGGGTGCAGAAGAGATTTACCAGAATGTTGCCTGGTATGGAGGGCATTAGCTATGAGGAGCGGTTGAATAAACTCGGTTTGTTCTCACTGGAACGAAGGAGGTTGAGGGGCGACCTGATAGAGGTCTACAAAATTATGAGGGGCATAGACAGAGTGGATAGTCAGAGGTTTTTCCCCAGGGTAGAGGGGTCAATTACTAGGGGGCATAGGTTTAAGGTGCGAGGGGCAAGGTTTAGAGGAGATGTACGAGGCATGTTTTTTACACAGAGGGTAGTGGGTGCCTGGAACTCGCTGCCGGAGGAGGTGGTGGAAGCAGGGACGATAGTGACGTTTAAGGGGCATCTTGACAAATATATGAATAGGATGGGAATAGAGGGATACGGACCCAGGAAGTGTAGAAGATTGTAGTTTGGTCGGGCAGCATGGTCAGCACGGGCTTGGAGGGCCAAAGAGCCTGGATGGGATTCTCCCAACGGGAGTCTAAGTGCCGACGCCAGAGTAAAAACGGCACCCGTTCCCAGACCCCTATTCTCCCCCCCTTCGTGGAATAGCAGGGGCTTCGCACGATTTACGGGGGCGGTGCCTTGGCGCAGCATCAGAGACCCGGCGCTGCGTAAAAGACGCGGCGCCTTGGGTCCTGCGCATACGCAGTTGGGCCGGCGCCAACTAGCGCATGCACGGTGGCAGTCCTCCCCCAGGCCGCTCCGCACAAAAATGGCGCATGGATCCCGGCTCGCCGGCGAAAGGAGGCCGACCCGCTGATCGATGGGTCCCGATCGCGTACCAGGCCACTCCGGAGGGCGTCCCCGGGGTTGGAACCCCCCCCCACAGGCTGCTCCTGGCCCTTGAAGCCCCAGGTCCCGCCGGCCCGACAGCAGGTTAGAACGGCGCCGGCGGGACTGTCATTTTTTTCGGTGGCCGCTCGGCCCATCCGGGCCGGAGAATCGCCGCTCGCCGTTTGCGGCGATTCTCCAAGCGGCCCGGCGCGATTCACGCGGTGCTGGTTTCAGGGGGGTTGGGAGAATCGCATGCGGGGGTCGGGGCGACATGGTGCGATTCGCGCGGCGCCCCGTCGATTCTCCCACCCGGCGGGGGGTGAATCCCGCCCTTTGTTCCTGTGCTGTACTTTTCATTGTTCTTTTGTTCTTTACATGACTCCAAGGCAATTACTTTCAAAGTGCTGTCATTGTATGAAGCTAAACAAAAGTGGGAGCCCACTTATCCAAATCTTAACAACCAACAAATTGACTTATTATTTTGATGGTGCTTTTTAAGGGAAGAATGTCAGGCAGGGCATCAAGATAACTCACTGTTCTGATCCTTGACATCACTGACATCTTATCCTCCCTAGCACGGTAGCATTGTGGTTAGCACAATTGCTTCACAGCTCCAGGGTCCCAGGTTCGATTCCGGCTTGGTTCACTGTCTGTGTGGAGTCTGCACATCCTCCCCGTGTGTGCGTGGGTTTCCTCCGGGTGCTCCGGTTTCCTCCCACAATCCAAAGATGTGCAGGTCGGGTGGATTGGCCATGTTAAATTGCCCTTAGTGTCCAAAATTGCCCTTAGTGTTGGGTGGGGTTACTGGGTTATGGGGATAGGGTGGAGGTGTTGACCTTGGGTGGGGTGCTCTTTCCAAGAGCTGGTGCAGACTCGATGGGCCGAATGGCCTCCTTCTGCACTGTAAATTCTATGATTTCCATATCGCTCTTTAAGTTACAATTCCTTCTTAAACATTTACATTGTCATGTTTATTTTATACATTGGAGTGTTAATGACCCAGACCGAGGGGGGTTTACACTGTTACCCGCCCCTCGGTGTACATTTGCTGGAAAGACCTTAAACAGTGGTCTTTCCCCATTGCGCCTTGGCGGCAGCTGCCCCAAGCTTGAGTGCGTTCCTCAGCACGTAGTCCTGGACCTTGGAATGTGCCAGTCTGCAACACTCGGTCGAGGACAATTCTTTGCACTGGAAGCTCAGCAAGTTTTGGGCAGACCAAAGAGCGTCTTTCACCGAGTTGATGACCTTCCAGCAGTTGATGTTTGTCTCGGTGTGTGTCCCTGGAAACAGTCCGTAGAGTACAGAGTCCTGTGTCACAGAGTTGCTCAGGATGAACCTTGACAAATACCACTGCATCTCTCTCTAGACCTTCTTTGCAAAGGCACATTCCACAAGGAGGTGGGCGACCGTCTCATTTCCCCCACAGCCACTCCGAGGGCAGCGTGCATTGGCGCAGAGCCTTCGGGTGTACATGAAGAATCTGACGGGGAGGGCCTTTCTCACCACCAGCCAAGCTAGGTCTTAGTGCTTGTTTGTAAGTTCTGGTGATGAGACATTCTGCCAGATGACTCTGACAGTCTGCTCAGGGAACCGTCCAACATCCTTGGACAACATCTGTGGGCAACACGGTAGCATTGTGGATAGCACAATTGCTTCACAGCTCCAGGGTCCCAGGTTCGATTCCGGCTTGGGTCACTGTCTGTGCGGAGTTTGCACATCCTCCCCGTGTGTGCGTGGGTTTCCTCCGGGTGCTCCGGTTTCCTCCCACAGTCCAAAGATGTGCAGGTTAGGTGGATTGGCCATGATAAATTGCCCTTAGTTTTCAAAATTGCCCTTAGTGTTGGGTGGGGTTACTGGGTTATGGGGATAGGGTGGAGGTGTTGACCTTGGGTGGGGTGCTCTTTCCAAGAGCCGGTGCAGTCTCGATGGGCTGAATAGCCTCCTTCTGCACTGTAAATTCTATGTTTAATCTATGTAATCCTCCACAGTCTCCTTTTCCCTGAGGGCCTCGAGGACATTATGTGCTGACCACTGCTTCATTGCCTTGTGGTCAAAGGTGTTTTTCCTTAAAAACTTTTCCACGAGGGACAGGTGGTACGGCACCGTCCAACTACTTGGAGCGTTCCGCAGCAATGAGGCCAGGCCCATCCTTCGTATCACCGGGGACAGGTAGAACCTCAGTATGTAGTGACACTTGGTGTTTGCATACCGGGGGTCCACACACAGCTTGATGCAGCTGTACACAAAGGTGGCCAACAGGATGAGGGAGGCGTTGGGTACGTTTCTCAATCCCTTCTCTAGAGGTTTGTACATGGTGTCCCTTCGGACACGGTCCATCTTGGATCTCCAGATGAATTTGAAAATGGCCCGGGTGACTGCTGTGGCGTAGGGTCGGGTTATGGACCAGACCTGCGCTACGTACAGTAACACCCAGAGTACCTCACACCTGATGACCAGGGTTTTGCCCGCAATGGAGAGGGAGCGTTGCTCCCACCAGCCCAGTTTCTGTCTTACCTTGGCGATGCGCTCCTCCCAGGTTTTGGTGCACGCCCCAGCAGCTCCGAACCATATCCCCAGCACCTTCAGGTAATCTGACCTGACAGTGAAGGGGACAAAGGACCGGTCGGCCCAGTTCCCAAAGAACATGGCCTCGCTCTTGCCACGGTTTACCTTGGCTCCGGAGGCCAGTTCAAACTGGTCGCAGGTGGTCAAGAACCTGCGTACGGACGCGGGATCCGAGCAGAAGACGGCGACGTCGTCCATGTACAGGGAGGCCTTGACTTGCGCGCCACCACTGCCTGGGATTGTCACTCCTCTTATGCCCGGATCCTTCCTGATGGACTCGGCAAAAGGTTCTATGCAGCACACAAAAAGGGCAGAGGAGAGAGGGCAGCCCTGCCTGACTCCAGATTTGATCTGGAACTTTTCTGATTCCCACCCATTGATTGAGACTGCGCTATAGATGTTTGTGTAGAGCAGTTTGATCCAATTGTGAATTCCCTCCCCAAACCCCATTTTGGAGAGCACATCCATCATGTAGGTGTGCGATATTCTGTCAAAAGCCTTCTCCTGGTCAAGACTGATGAGGCAGGTGTCCACCCTCCTGTCCTGCACGTAGGCGATCGTATCCCTGAGTAGCGCGAGGCTATCAGAGATCTTCCTGCCGCGTACAGCACAGGTCTGGTCAAGGTGGATCACCGACTCCAGAGCAGACCTGACCCGATTGGCGATGACCTTGGCTAGAATTTTATAATCCACATTCAACAGTGAAATGGGTTGCCAATTTCGAATTTCTTCCCTTTCCCCCTTCTGCTTGTAGATGAGGGTGATGATGCCTTTCCTCATGGACTCTGACATGCTGCCTTCCAGAAGAATACTCTCGTACACTTCCAGCAGGTCTGGGCCCATCCAGTCCCACAGAGCCGAATACAACTCGACCGGTAAGCCGTCGCTTCCGGGAGTTTTACTCGTCTCGAAGGACTTGGCGGCCTTTGTCAACTCGTCCAGAGTTAGTGGTTTGTCCAGGTTTTCCAGCTCGCTGTCGCCTAAGACCTCCGTGATAGATGACAGGAAGGTCTGGGAAACAGTGTTATCTGTTGGCTTCAGGTCATACAGTCCGGCATAAAAGGATTGGCTGATCCTCAGGATGTCAGACTGCGATGACTTTACAGAGCCACCTTCTTCCTTCAGGCTGCGGGTCACAGAGGTCTCTCTGTGCACCTTTTGGAAGAAGAAGCGTGAGCACTTTTCATCCTGCTCCACGGAGCGGACTCTGGAGCGGAGGGGAGCGGCCATTAGGAGGCAGTGGTCAGAGAAGAAGACCGGCTTAACATCGGTGGACCTGACCGTGAAAGCATGTGACACAAAGCAGAAGTCTATTCTGGAGCGGACGGACCCGTCTGGCCGTGACCATGTGTATCTACGCTGCGCTCTGTCTGCAGGGTTGCTGCAGACGTCGAGCAACTTTGCGTCTTTTACCGTTTCCATCAGGAGTCTGGACGTAGCGTCTAGTTTGCTGTCGGCTCTGCCAGATCGTCCAGCCGCATCGATGATGCAGTTGAAGTCACCGCCCAGAATGACAGGCTTGGGGGTAGCCAACAGCAGTGGGAGTTGCTGAAGGACTGCCAGCCGCTCACTCCTTATGGCCGGGGCGTACACGTTAATGAGTCTGAGAGGGGCGTTTTTGTATTTAACATCCTGCTACAGGGAGGCGTCCACCCACTACCTCCTTAACGTCGGAGACGGTGAAGTTGCCTCCCCGCAGCAGAATATCCAGGCCGGAGGTACGACAACCGTTTCCTCCTGACCAGATGGATGGCCCGTGGGACCACCAGCTCGACCAGCGCCTGTAGTTGCTGAGGTGAGGAATTCCACACTCCTGCAGGAACAGTAGGTCGGCTTTCACGTTTGCTAAGTAGCCGAGTGTGGCTACACACCGCAAAGTATCTTTAATGCTTTGCACATTAATAGATGCAATTTTAAACCCCATTTTAAAAAGGTAGATTTACCAGTCTCAGAGTCCAGAGTCTATACAGTTGGGTGTTCCAGCTGTTGATTGCTCCCTAGCATGCCGGTGGTGCTCGCAAACTGTTGGGCTGAGAAAGCTGTCCTGGTCTGCACTGGGCCCGTGAACTCGACGGGGTTGCGGACGGGGGTAGTGTAGCCCTGGCATTCGTTGTGGCATTCAGTGGGTGTTGGGGTTGCAGGCCAGTTTTCGCCGGGGTTGTTGCTGCTTGTTAATTTCTGGAGTTGGTCTGTGACCTTATTTTTAATGTCCGGCGTTTGGTGTCCGTTGGTCATATTGCTGCTCCCATCCACCAGAGGTTGATGATCTCGACGTGCTTTATTTCCTTCCCTGTCTGTGGTCTGGGGGGTCTGTGCATCTCGTTCCACATTGGTACTTTGCCTCTTTATTTGAGGCTGATTCTTGTCTTGTTTTCCCTCATCGGAGGAGGTGTCGGCGCTAAGCCTGCTGGCTGAAAGGTGTCGCTTTTTGCCACTCCCCCTCGGGGGGTTCTTCAGTTTATTTTTTTGTTTCCTCTTTCGTTTGTCCCTGTTCACCGTTTCCCAGGGCCCTTGATTCTTCGTTCCATCCTCTTCCATTGAGTCTTCCTTGTCAGATGAGGTTGGGGTTGAGTTGTCAGGTTGAGCTGGGGCCTCCACGTTTTGTTGAGGGCCCTTCTGTTGATTTTCAGCATTCTGTGCTGTGGTGTCTTTGTCGATGGAGGGTGCATGAACCTCCTCTCTGGTCGTCTTTTTGACTCCGCCGCTGATGATTTGTGCGTACATTGCCCCGCGTTTTGGGCAGGCCCTGTAAAGATGGCCGGCCTCCCCACACAGGTTACAGCACTTGTCTTCCTTGCAGTCCTTAGTCATGTGTCCCTCCTGCCTGCAGTTTTTGCAGAAGGTGACATTGCAGTTGGCGGCAACTTGCCCCGTTTTGCCACAGGTGCGGCATACTCGTGGCTGTCCCACGTAGTAGAGCTAGCCACGATTTCCTCCAATGGCGAAACTGGAGGGGGGATGCAGGATGGTTCCGTCGCCATCTGTTCTCAGAGTCACCTTGATCTGGTGCTCACTTGTCCAGATGCCAAAGGTGTCCTTCAGTTGTACGCTGTTATTTTTCAGCTCGACGTACCTGGCGAGGAATGTGAGCACATCAGACACGGGGACGAGGGGGTTGTACGTTTGCAGTGTAACAACCCGGTTTTGCTGCGACGGTAGCGTAAACAGAGGCTCCGCTGTCAGGATAGACAGGGGGCTCTGGTTACCTTTTTCCTTGAACACGTTCAAGAATTTGATGCAAGCTGCGACACTCTTGAAGGTGACGTCAAAATATCCATTGTTGGGGAAGTCTTGCAAGCAGAAGATATATGTTGCTTGAAACCCGCAGCACTCGAGCAGCACCCGCTTCACGAAGAAATTGCGGTCCACAGGTGACTCCCCTTCCGACTTCTTCACTGTGACTCGGACAGTGTTTCGCACACCCTAGCCTGGTGGTCGGGATGCAGCTGCAGCCATAGCTCACACGTTGAGTCTAAACTGTATCGGCATTAGGCCTAAACCAGAGGCTTAGACCAGCATGTAGATCCTCCAATAGCAGCAAAGCTCTAAACGTTGCCTCTTTGACGACTTTAATCCCTCCGTGTTCTCCAATCCACGATCGACATCGAAAACCTCTTAGCCAAATGATCGTGGTTTCACCCCTGCCAGGAAGACCTGTACTGATCGGCATTTGCCCCAGGTCTCCAAGGCAAGGCAAATTGATTCCAGGCCTCGGGTAACTCAGGAATCTGCACATTAAAGTGAGACTAGCTGTGTCTTTTTTATATGCAGATTTGTTAAAAAGTGACCCTGCCCGCAATGGGTGGGATTTACATAGCAACGTCTCACGAGGTCATGATGGATTTCACAAGGCATTGCGAGCTGGGTAGATCCCGGGAGTGGGGTCTCCTGGCTTTTATCGGCCACGCTGCGCTGCGGTGAGCTGTTTTCCGGGCGCACGGTGGCCATTAAATCGCACCCTATGAATCTTACCGGAGTTGGCAACGTGTCAGGCTCAGACTGAAAACATGCGTGCAGCTCTCCAGTTGCACACACCAGTTTTCTCTACAGATCTTGAGCCGCTTTCAAGAAAAAAAAAGATTGGGTGGGGTTTCCGTCATTACTCTGGCGGGGCAGGGGTGGGGCCTGATAGAGCCAGCACCCTCCTCCACAGGGATTTGGGCGCCATCCTTAATGGGCACCCGGGTCAGAACTGATACTGAATGGCGCCCTGCCCCCGCCAAGGTATCGGGGTCTCCGCCCCACAATCTTCTGGAGCTCACCCTCCGGACAATCATCAGGGGCTACCAGAATTGCCAGCGATCTCCCTCAGAGTCCACCTTCCAGCCCCCCCACCATGCCTACAGTGAGGGAGGGGGGGGGGGGGTGTGGTGGCAGAGGGAGGAAGGGGGTGAGGAAATATACATACATCATGAAGAGTAATTACATTTTTAAAATTCTGTTTTTAATTCCACGTTCTATCAGGACTGGATACACTTCAGAAGGAGAGACTGTAGCCAGGCAGAAATCCAAAAGAAGCATTTTCGTTTTGCACAACCACTGCCATTCTTTGGTTGAGACAGAATCCCATCGATTAGTTCCAGATCGAGGGGGTGAATGGTAAAAAACTGATACTGATCACAACAGAGCAGCTGGTTTTTTCAATGTCCTTGCCCACATTTATCTCTCAACCAAATCATTAAAAAATTGCACTTGGATAGTGCCCGTAATTCTCCAGTTGTTGCGATTCTATTTTCCCGCAGGTGGCGCGCCCCCGCCAGCAGTGTTCGTGGCAGCGCGGTTACAATGGGAAATCACATGGACAAGCGGCGGGAAGAAAGAATCCCACCGCCAGCGAACGGCACACCCCTGAAAAACAAGGGGGATCGTAGAATCCAGCCCAGTACCCTTAACATGGAAAAATAGCCCAAGGTGCTTCATGGGAGTGTTACCCAACAAAATTTCACACCCAGACATTCGGACAGATAATTTAAGTTTTAAGGAGCATCTTAAAAAGGAAAAAGCAACAGAAAGGCAGAGAGATTTGGAGGTAGAATTTGTTCTAGGCAGTTGAAGGCACGGCCGACAATGATGGAGCGATTAATATCGGGGAAGTGCAAGAGGCAAGAATTGGGGAATGCAGAGAACTCACTTGAAAAGTGAATTAACTGGTTATTCACCTGTCCTGTTAGCAGGATCTTATGCTGAGGGATTGCTAACATGTGCTTTTAGGTGTTTTGCGACGTTAAATGCACCATCCAAGTGCAAGATGTCGTTATTGATGACAGAAGGAACTCTCATTTCAAAAGTATTTCAAAAGTAATTTATCGTACGAGAAACATTGTGAGGCCTTTCGGAGAAGTGTTGTTGAGATACAATCTAAACGTAACCTTTCTTTGACCTTTCCAAGTGGATACCGGTTTTCTAATTTCTGATTATGCTGCAATGGGAAATGCTGAGAGACAGGAACTTGGGCACAGTGAACGAATCTGTGTGGGCAGCCTCGGGCAAAATGGAGTAGGAAGGGAATTCATCGGAGAGTGAAGCCCTTACTGGAAACAATTTAGGAGCAACATTTGCAAGCGTTTCAGACTAATTCACAAATAGCTTGTAAAGTAATCACTAGGCGCGGTTTAATCACAGCGTTGTTCCCAGTGCAGATCTGGGCGCGTAGGTTAAATAGTGGAGAGGCCAAATTGGGGCACAAATCAGTTTGCTATCTAACCAGCCCGCTCCCGGTGGCAAGTTCCGGATCATTCCCAACTATGGCGAGCATATCATTGCCCTTATGTGCATTAATTTCCATCTTATTAGCGAGATTGAAGTCGAATGCAACGGCCTCCCAGGAATTAACCGGCTCCCCAGCGAGAAATCACGCAGGCGTTGTTCAGTACTCTTATTTAGAAACGTGAAGCTGACGCGATGGCTGCTGAGGGGAACTGTGGAGGTTAGTAGCCATTCCCCTTTTCTGGCATGTAGCTCAAGGGCAATGGAACTGCTGCCCCAATGCTCATGGTGGGTGGGCTGAAGTGTTTAGGTGGGAGTCGCCCCTGCAACGGGCGGGGTGGGCTTTCCATCTGTGAGGCCTTCAAGCCATCTTTAAATATTATGGATACCCATAACAGGGGCAACTACAGCTGCTCCCTGTCTGTCCTACCAAACACTTCCAGGACAAAACCCTGCTCTTGGTTCTATGCTGATGGTCACTTTACCACCTTTGATGTGAGCAGCCTCCAGCTTCACAGCTGAAGGCTATTTCTATTGAAGAATTGGCCTTGTTAGTTGTGAGAGCATTTTACCACTGCAGGATGTATTTGCTGCTCGCTCCTGCTGGTGGCTGCAGATGCCTGGAGGCTGCTGTTGCTGTTTCCTTCCTTTTCTGTAGCGGTAAAGAAAGACAGTTTCTTTGAAGATACTTGGGTCCTAGCGGACTCAGGTGAACGTTCGAGTTCAGAAGGAAATCCGGTTTGAAGCAAGGAGACGCTGCGGGGCCTGGCGTGCGCCCTTGTTCCAGCGTACCTGATGAAGCCATTGAAGAACTGCTTCTATAGATTGCTGATGTTTTTGTTGCTGGAGTGATGAGTGCTACATGTAACTGGCTCTGTCACCGTGGGTCAAACACGCTAGAAGTCAAAGATGTTGAACGCCAATGGACCATGTGGATGCCAGGATTTGGTTGCGGTGAGATTGGGGCGTGTGGGAGGGGCCTGCACAGCTGCGGCTCCTGGACAGAGAATGGCTCTGAGGGAACAAAATGTAACATCTCAAAGTTTGCAGATGATACCACATTAGGTGGGAGGGTGAATTGTGACGAGGATGCAGGGATCCTGCAGCAAGATCTGGACAGGTTAGGCGAGTGGGCAAACCAATGGCAGATGCAGTATAATTTGGATAATTGTGATGTTATTCATTTTGGAAGCAAAAACAGGAAGGCAGGTTACTACCTGAATGGTTGTAAATTGGCAGAGGGGAGTGTGCAGCGGGACCTGGGTGTCCTTGTACACCATTCGCTGAAGGTAAGCATGCAGGTGCAGCAGGCGATAAAGAAGGCTAATGGTATGTTGGCCTACTTTGCAAGAGGTTTCGAGTATAGAAGCAGGGATATGTTGCTGCAATTGTACAGGGCCTTGGTGAGGTGACACTTGGAGTATTGTGTGCAGTTTTGGTCTCCTTCTCTGAGGAAGGATGTTCTTGCTCTCGAGGGAGTGCAACGAAGGTTTACCAGACTGATTCCAGGGATGGTGGGACTGTCATATGGGGAGTGATTGACTAGGTTGGGATTGTTCTCGCTGGAGTTCAGAAGAATGAGGGGGGATCTCATAGAGACTATAAAATTCTAACAGGACTGGACAGGGTAGATGCAGGGAAGATGTTACCAATGATGGGTGTGTCCAGAACCAGGGTCGGGCTTCTCTGCAATCGACGCGATGTCCGCCGACCGGCACCAAAAACGGCGCAAATCAGTCCGCCATCGCGCCGCCCCAAAGGTGCGGAATTCTCCGCATCTTGAGGGGCTAGGCCCGCGCCGGACTGATTTCCGCTCCCCCAGCTGGCGGGAAAGGCCTTTGGTGCCCCGCCAGCTGGCGTCGAAATGACTTTGCCATGCGGCGCATGCAGCACATGTGCGGGAGCGTCAGCGGCCGCTCACGGCATCCCCGCGCATGCGCAGTGGAGGAGGTCTCTTCCGCCTTCGCCATCGGTGGGCCCCGATCACGGGCCAGGCCACCGTGTGGGCAACCCCCGGGGCCAGATCGCCCCGCGCCCCCCCCAGGACCCCGGAGCCCGCCCGCGCCGCCTTGTCCCACCGGTAAGAGAGGTGGTTTGATTCTCGCCGGCGGGACAGGCATTCCAGCAGCGGGACTTCGACCCATCGCGTGCCGGAGAATCGCGGGGGGGCCCGCCAATCGGCGCGATTCCCACCCCCGCCGAATATCCGGTGCCGGAGAATTCGGCAACCGGCAGGGGCGGGATTCACGCCAGCCCCCGGCGATTCTCCGACCCGGTGGGGGGTCGGAGAATCCCGCCCCAGGGGTCACAACCTGAGGATTCAGGGAAAACCATTTCTGACAGAGATAAGGAGACATTTCTTCGCACAAAGAGCGGTGAGCCTGTGGAATTCATTACCACAGGAAGTAGCTGATGCTAAAACTTTGAATATATTCAAGAGGCGGCTGGATATAGCACTTGGGGCGAATGGGATCAAAGGCTATGGAGAGAAAGCAGGATTAGACTATTGAGTTGGATGATCAGCCATGATGGTGATGAATGGCGGAGCGGGCTCGAAGGGCCAAAAGGCCTCCTCCTGCTCCTATCTTCTATGTATCTATGTATTCTCAGGCTTATTCTCCGTTTCTGGTCATGAACCTGTGAGGGGTGATACCATGGGCGCGATTCTCCGACACCCCACCGGGTCGGAGAATCGCCGGGGGCTGGCGTGAAACCCGACCCCGCCTTGTCCCGAATTCTCTGCCACCAGAGATTCGCCAGGGACTGGCGTGAATCCCGCCCCCGCCGAGTCCCGAGTTCTCTGCCACCAGAGATTCGGCAGGGGCGGGAATCGCGCCGCGCCGGTCGGCGGTCCCACCCCCGGCGTTTCTCCTGCCCGCGATGGGCCGAAGTCCCGCCGCTGTCAACCCTCTCCTGCCGGCGTGGATTAAACCACCTCTTTTACCGGCGGGACAAGGCGGCGCGGGCGGGCTCCGGGGTCCTGGGGGGGGGGGCGCGGGGCGATCTGGCCGCTGGGGGTGTCCCCATGGTGACCTGGCCTGCGATCGGGGCCCACCGAACCACGGGCGGGCCTGTGCCGTGGGGGCACTCTTTTCCTTCCGCCTTCACCATGGTCTTCACTATGGCGGAGGCGGAAGAGACCCCCTCCTCTGCGCATGCGCGGGGATGACGCAGCAGCCACTGATGCTCCCGCGCATGCGTCACCCGGCGAAGACCTTTCGGCGCCGGCTGCCGTGGCACCAAAGACCTTTCCCACCAGCCAGTGGAGCGGAAACCACTCCGGCGCGGGCCTAGCCCCTCAAGGTGAGGGCTTGGCCCCGAAAGGTGCGGAGACTTCCTGCGGAGTGGTTCCTGCCACTCCGTTACGCGGGAACACCCCGCCCCGCCGGGTAGGGGAGAATCCCGCCCATGTGTTTGCTTTTTGTGAAAATGAGCTGATGTAGCTTTATATTGGTACCAATATAGAACGGTGACATCTCCTTGTTGTTTAATGGTTAGTGTGATATGTGGAATGTTACGTAGTTGATTTTCAAATCGTTTTTGCAGTTGACTGTTTAATAAACAAAATATTCTCAAGTGGTGCGGCAGGTTGTGTTTGTTGCTTGCTGCTGCTTGAGGTTGCAAATGCCTGCAGGTTGTTGTTTCCTGTAGCCCATGCGCACCTTGGCCGTCGTGAGTCCGCGCATGCCCGTGGGTTCCCGTCTCCGCGCCGGCCCCCGGGCGATATGGCGGAGCCCTACAGAGGCCTCCTACGGAACTAGCGTGCCCGCCGATCGGTAGGCCCCGATCATGGGCCAGGCCACCGTGGAGAATCCCCTCGGAGTCAGATCCCCCCCCCCCGCCCCCCTACCAGGACGGCCCCCGCAGCCAGACCTCCGAGGTCCCGCCAGGTAGGACCATACGTAACCTACGCCGGCGGGACTCGGTCAAACTCGGCAGGGCGCGCGGAGAATCGCTGGGGGAGGTGCTTTCTACGGCCCCCAACCGGCACGGCGGCGATCCCGCGGGCGCCCGAGAATCGGAGAATCCCGGCCAGTGTGTTTGGTTTTCTTTGCCGAAATGAACTGCTGTAGTTTTGTGTTTGTATCGGTATTCTGAAGCAAAAAGGTACTTGTGTGTGTATAGCACGGTGCCTTTTCCTTGTTGATTAATGGTTAGTGTGATATGTGGACTACTTAGTAGTTGGTTTTCATCTCTTTGTCGAAATGCACTGTTGACTGTTTAGTAAACAAAATATTGTCAAGTGGCTTCTTGTGAGTACACGTGCCATGTCTTCGACAATGATTATTCATCGCATTTCAATCAAGCTTTGAAGGAAACAGTTCACCTGAACTCTAGAAGGCAGCAGCCAATTATCAAACAGGGGAGGCAGTGGCGTAATGGTATTGTCGCTGGACTAGTAATTCAGAGACCCAGAGTCATGCACTGGGAACCCGGGTTCGAATCCCACAGTGGCAGATGGTGAAATATGAATTCAATAAAAAAACAAATCTGGAATTAAAAACTCTAACGATGACCATGAAACCATTGTCAATTGTTGTAAAAACCCATCTGGTTCACTAATGTCATTTAGGGAAGGAAATCAGCCGTCCTTACCTGGTCTGGCCTACGTGAGCATGGTCTACTGAATGTTCCTAGCAAGGGTCTGGAATCTGGGGGCTCCTGTTGTGGCCAGGGCACTGGATACTCCTGGGAGATGCTACTCCACAATACTGACAGCCTCATGGGCTTTCGGCGTGTTTAGCACATTAAATAGGTCAGCTACAGCAGCGTAGTTTTTTTAATTTAGATTTAATAACTGACTAGGGGTCTCAACCTCAACCTTTTCAGCCACCACTTCTTTTTCAAAATCTGAAACTTCTCTCATTTGCCAGTACTTCCCTGTAGTTAACAAACATGGGATTTGCATACTTATTTGCATTGGCACAATTGACAAAACCATACCTCAAGAAATCATCTATATACGACTTTTGTTACCGAGTTAAGCTTTTTCTTTGTAGGCTGTTAACCAGAGGTCCTGAAGCTCTGTACAGAGCTAACACTGCCCTGTCCTGCCCTCGACTCTCCTGTGCAACTCTCTCCAGCAGGTTCAGTTGTAAGATCGTGTCCAGTAGGTACACTGCCTATTGAAGTCTCTGCTATCTCTTACTTTCAAGAAAATGATCCATCTTCACCGTCCTCTTGCCAGCAGTTGGAAAATAGAAGCAGCTCTGCATATCTTTGGATTGTGGGGGTGAGACCCACGGGCAGAATGTGCAACCTCCACACGGACTATGACCTGGGGCGGGATCAAACCCGGGTTCATGAGGCAGCAGTGCTAACCTCTGAGCCACAATGTCACCCCTAATACACTGAAAAGTTACAGGAATGGAGATAAACTAACTTGTTTCTTGACATTTTCTACATTTGGGAAATTCACAGAATGACAGAAATTTTAAATGCAAAATGAGGCCATTCATCCGAGTATGGCTGTGCTGGTTCTTTGAAAGATCAGGTGGCATAGCAGATGGTATGGGCGGCACAGTAGCACAGTGGTTAGCATTGTTGCTTCACAGCACCAGGGTCCCAGGTTCGATTCCGAACTTGGGTCACTGTCTGTGCAGAGTCTGCACGTTCCCCCCGTGTCTGCGTGGGTTTCCTTTGGGTGCTCCAGTTTCCGCCCACATGTCCCGAAAGACGTGCTGTTGGGTGAATTGGACATTTTGAATTCTCCCTCTGTATATCCAAACAGGTGCCAGAATGTGGCGACGAGGGCTTTTTCACATTAACTTCATTGCAGTGTTAATGTAAGCCTAGTTGTAACAATAAAGATTATTATATGTGTTTAGTTCCAAACCCCAGTTTTTCCTCCGTAACCCTGTAAGTTCTGGCACCTCAGAAAAGGTGGGGCGGGGGGGGGGGGGGGGGGGGGGGGGGGGGGGGGGGGGGGTCACGTGGTCGCCAAATACAGAGTGCCAGCAACTGAATTTCCTCTTAAGGCCAATCGAAGGTGATGGTCTAAGGAAGGGGTAGGAGTTCAGGAAAAATCATTCATCATCGTTTGCAGGGCGAGCTGAATGTAAGTGACCTTGAAAAGAAAACACTTTCCAACCAAGTATTTTGTCTGAGACCCAGCTTCGTTGCACAATTTGTTTGAAGCCGACTGGTCAAGTGCGAATGTAACATTTCAGTCTGCAGCATTGAGTTTTCACTCTTTGATCAGATTTCCTCAAACTATTCAATTCCAAATAAGAGGCAAGGAGTGATAAGGTGCAGCTTTCCAATTCCCTAACTCACTGAGTACCACACAGTGAATGGTGCTGTGCGAACAGGGCGGGAAGCAGAGCACAGACGCTCCTCCTGACAAACAAATCAGCAAATGAGTTCGTTCCTCAGACCACTTTTATGTGCCTCTCAGCCGCTAACTGTGAATGCAGCAGCGACAAGATGAGAGAGGTAGTCTGCCTGTCCTCACTGCATGCCGTTACAAAGGACATATAAGCAAACACATTTTGAGAAAGGGGAATCCATTATTGAAAAAATATATCTCGAACTGACATTAATTATCCTTTTGGTAAGCTTAGTTGGAGAGAACTGCATTTCTGACAAAGTATTTTTGTTTAATGGTTCTACCTCATTAGTTGTTAGTTAAGTGTTCACTTTTGCTACATTTGTAGATTTTCTGCCTCAAAGTTCAAAACCCTACACAAGGATTTAAGGGGGTACTGTCGGAAATGTAGCACAGTTCAACACAACACAGGTTTTTGGATAAGCTGTTTAACTCGGGTTGTCCAATCTGGTGTACAGAAACAAGAAGCTGCAAAGTGTTTTAAATGAATGGAGTGGCGTATTCTGCTGGTATCATGCTAAGTATTACTTCTTTGACCACAAAAGGAAAGTGGTAATTCATAGTTGCTTCAGTTTGTGCGATCTTACTGTGTCCAAATTCTTGGCCTTGCTTGCTAACATGAGTGGGCGCACGACAAAAATAATTAGGGTTCCTGCACTCAGCTCCTGACATCAGTGGTCCAGCATTGGTTCAAACATTGTCAAAAGGCCACATCTGATCGTGTATGGCTCAAGCAGCCCGAGCAAAACTGGAGACAATGGGAATCAGGGGTAAACCCCTCCGCTGGCTGGAATCATAACAGTGTAAGGAAAGATGGTTGTGGTGGTTGGAGGTCAGTCATCTCCAGGGCATTAACTGCAGAAATTTAATCAATGACCCTCCTTCCATCCTAACATCAGAAGTGGGGATGATTGAAGAATGTTCAGCATCATTCTCAACTCCTCAGATACTGAAGCAGTCCATGTCCATATGCAACAAGACCTGGACAATATCCAGGTTTAGACTGACAAACATTTGCTCCAGACAGTGACCACCTTCAACAAGAGAGAATCAAACCATCGCACTTGAAATACAATGACATTACTGTCAGCGAATTCCCCCTTACCAACATCCTGGGGTTAGCACAACCAGAAACACAACTGGACTAGCCATATAAACACTGTGGCTACAAGAGCGGGTCAGAGGCTAGTTAGTCATCTCCTGACTCCCCAGAGCCTGCCCACAATCTACAGGTCAGGAGAGTGAGTTGCCTTGATGAGTGCAGCTCTAATCACACTCAAGAGGTTTGATACGATTCAGGGCAATGTAGCTCACCTGCTTGGCATCCGTTCCACAAACACTCACTTCCTCCACTACAGCAGCAGCAATGTAAGCCATCTACAAGATGCACTCACCAAGGTTCCTTCGATAGCAGCTTACAAACCTACAACCAATACATCTAGGAGGACAAGGGCAGCAGACACATGGGAACACCACCACGTAGAAGTTCTCCTCCAAGCCACTCACCGTCCTGCCTTGGAAATATATTGTCATCCCTTCACTGTCACTGTTCAGGGTTAAAATCCTGAAGCTCCCTCCCCAACAGCACAGTGGCTTTACCTACACTACAGGGACTGAAGCGGTTCAGGAAGGCAGATCACCGCCACCTTCTCAAGAGCAATTGGGGATGGGCAATTAATGCTGGCATAGCCAGCGATGCCCACATCCCTTGAAAACACACTAAGATGCCCAGGGCAGATTCTGGTATAGTGGTAGTGTCACTGGACTAGTAATCCAGCGGCCCCGGCTAACCCTCTGGGCATATGGGTTCAAATATCCCAGCTGGAATTGAACGGTAGTCTCAGTGATGGTGACTGCTATCATGCATTGTTGTAAAAACCCACCTGGTTCACTAATTTCCTTTAGGGATGGAATCTGCCGGCTTGACCTCAACGTGACTCCTGACCCACACCATGTGGCTGATTCTTAACTCCCCTCTGAAATGGCCGAGCAAGCCATTCATTTCAAGGGCAATTAGGGATGGGCAGCAAATGCTGAACTTGCCCACATCCCTAGAAAGAGCCGCTAAAAAAAATAAAGGCCAAATCCTTTCTTTATTACTCATCAGTTTATGCAAATTAACCTAAGCCACAATTTGTTTGAATGTAACTGAAACCAACAGCATTTTGTTCTCTGTAATTTTGGGCTTCATCTGCATTGTAATTTAAGATGGTAAAAATACCACATGTGTGCAATCCATAATTAAGGTTGGACTAAGTTCCAAGGTTATATTGAAGCTGAGGGATTTAGATGATATCACAAATCACGTGAAGACAGATTCCTAAAGCCTGTCACTTCATTCCAGTTACGTTACCTTATATATTTGTACACCTGATCATAAAATATCTCATTACTAACTTGCAACATTATATCTTGACTTAATGGTTTGAACATCAATTATATGTGTCTATGAACAGCAAATACTTCATACCACCCCCATCACCTTCCCTATCCTTCACCCTCAGTTGGCTGGACAGTTGGTTTGTGATGCAGAGCGAGGCCAACAGAGTGGGTTCAATCCCCGCACCGGCTGAGGTTATTCAACCTTGCCCCTCGCCTGAGGTGTGGTGATCCTCAGGTTAAATCCCCACCAGGCAGCTCTCCCCCTCAAAGAGGAAAGCAGCCTATGACCATGAGACTATGGCAACTTTATTTTACTCGGCAAGCACAAAAGTGCCATCTTAAATAATCTATTCAAGTTTAAAGTGGGATTGAATCCACAGTTTTCTAACTCAGAGCTGACTCCCAGCGGGACAAAGCTGTTTTTGAATCTGTTTGTGCGTGTTCTCAGACACTAGTATCTCCTGCCCGATAGAAGAAGTTGGAAGAGTGAATAAGTCAGATGGGAGGGGTCTTTGATTGTGCTGCCCGCTTTCCCCAGGCAGCGGGAGGTGTAGATAAAGTAAATGGATGGGAGGCAGGTTTGTGTGATAGACTGGGCAGTGTTCACGTCTCTCTGAAGTTTCTTACGGTCTTGGGCCATACCAGGCTGTGAGGCAGCCAGATAGGATGCTTTCTATGGTGCATCTGTAAAAGTTGGTAAGAGTCAATGTGGACATGTCGAATTTCCTTAGTTTCCTGAGGAAGTATAGGCGCTGTTGTGCTTTCTTGGAGGTAGCGTCGACCTGGGTGGAGCAGGACAGATTTTTGGTGATATGCACTGTAGCACCGTCAATATGACGCGAGGCAGGTTGAGGTAATGTCAATTGAAGGCTTTATTAAGCAGAACTTTATCCCCAGCAGCGTGGTTACAGAATGCAACTGCTGAGGGAAATGGAGGGAAAAACTGGGTTCTTATACCGGCATTTCTGGGTGGAGTCCAGTAGGTGGCAGATCCTATCAGGACCTGGCATCCCTCCACCAATAGCCTGTCGACACGTGGTGTACCGTATTACCCCGAATACATACCACCACATTCACCCCTTGTTGAAAAGAAACCCGGCGGGATGGTGGTTCGCATGGTGGTAGGGGTTTACAGAGTCGGTACTGTGCCGTAACTTTGAACAAAACACAAAATTATCGCTTCAACTGGACGGGCCAAACAGGGTCGGCATGATGCCATAACTATAACAAGACACAATAACTGAAAACTGGGCCAACGGGCCAAACAGGGTCGGCATGATGCCATAACTATAACAAGACACAATAACTGAAAACTGGGCCAACGGGCCAAACGGGGTCGGCATGATGCCATAACTATAACAAGACACAATAACTGAAAACGTTGAGAGTTAAAGTGATTTGATGAGCCGGATGGGCGCCTTGGTCGTCCTTTCCGATCATCTCGGGCGTGGTGGTGATGGCGCTGGCTCGAGTCCCGTCGACTCTGGGAGCGTAGCGCTGTCCCCTGTGTCCTTACTCCTGGGCGGGTCTGGGAGGAGAACCGAACCCCCCGGGAAGGGGGTGGCTGCGGGATGAACTGGCGGGAGTGAGGAGGTGGTGATTGGCGTTGGGGGGGTGTGGGTAGCTCCGGCGGGCGCCAGATCTCGCAGGGAGACCGTGTCCTGTCGCCCATCGGGGTACTCCACATAGGCGGATTGCGGGCTGGCGTGAAGGAGATGCACCCGTTCCACCAACGGATCTGACTTGTGCGCCCGCACATGTTTCCGGAGCAGAATGGGTCCTGGAGCTGCTAGCCAGGTCGGAAGTGGCGTTCCAGAGGAGGACTTCCTAGGAAAGAGGAGGAGGCGCTCGTGAGGCGTTTGATTCATGGTGGTGCACAGCAGGGACCGGATAGAGTGAAGGGCATCCGGGAGGACTTCCTGCCAGCGGGAAATTGGGAGGCTCCTAGACCGGAGGGCCAGCAGGACGGCCTTCCAGACCGTTCCATTCTCCCTTTCTACCTGCCCGTTCCCCCGGGGGTTGTAACTGGTCGTCCTGCTCGAGGCTATGCCCCTGCTGAGCAGGAATTGACGCAGTTCGTCACTCATAAAGGAGGACCCCCTGTCGCTATGGATATAGTCGGGGAAACCGAACAGTGTAAAAATGGTACCGAGGGCTTTAATGACCGTGGACGCGGTCATGTCGGGGCAGGGGATGGCGAAAGGGAAACGGGAGTATTCGTCAACAACGTTCAGGAAGTACGCGTTGCGATCGGTGGAGGGGAGGGGGCCTTTGAAATCCAAACTGAGGCGTTCAAAGGGTCGAGAGGCCTTAACCAGGTGCGCTCTATCTGGCCTGGAAAAGTGCGGTTTGCACTCAGCGCAGATCTGGCAGTTTCTGGTGACTGTTCAGACGTCCTCGGTGGAGTAAGGGAGGTTGCGGGCCTTAAGGAAGTGGTAGAAATGAGTGACCCCCGGGTGGCAGAGGTCCTCGTGGAGGGCTTGTAGACGGTCCACTTGTACATTGGCACATGTGCCGCGAGATAGGGCATCAGATGGCTCGTTCAGCTTTCCGGGACGATACAAGATCTCATAATTGAAGGTGGAGAGTTCGATCCTCCACCGCAAGATCTTGTCGTTCTTGATCTTGCCCCGCTGTGCATTATCGAACATGAAGGCAACCGACCATTGATCAGTGAGGAGAGTGAATCTCCTACCGGCCAGGTAATGCCTCCAGTGTCGCACAGCTTCCACTATTGCTTGTGCCTCCTTTTCCACTGAGGAGTGGCGGATTTCTGAAGCGTGGAGGGTTCGGGAGAAGAAGGCCACGGGTCTGCCTGCTTGGTTGAGGGTAGCCGCCAGAGCTACATCCGATGCGTCGCTCTCGACCTGGAAGGGGAGGGACTCGTCGATGGCGCGCATCGTGGCCTTTGCGATATCCGTTTTGATGCGGCTAAAGGCCTGGCATGCCTCTGTCATCAGGGGAAAAGTAGTGGACTGGATTAGTGCACGGGCCTTGTCTGCGTACTGGGGGACCCACTGGGCGTAATAAGAAAAGAAGCCCAGGCAACGTTTCAGGGCTTTGGCACAGTGGGGGAGAGGGAACACCATGAGGGGGCGCATGCGTTCAGGGTCGGGGCCTATCACTCCATTACGCACTACGTAGCCCAGGATGGCTAGACGATCGGTGTGGAACACGCATTTTTCTTTGTTGTAAGTGAGGTTCAGGGCGTGAGCGGTCTGGAGGAATTTTTGGAGGTTGGCGTCGTGGTCCTGCTGGTCGTGGCCGCAGATGGTGACATTGTCGAGATACGGGAACGTGGCCTGTAAACCGTGCTGGTCAACCATTCGGTCCATCACTCGTTGGAAGACCGAGACTCCGTTCGTGACGCCGAATGGAACCCTTAAAAAGTGGTATAACCGCCCGTCTGCTTCGAAGGCAGTATAGTTGCGGTCACCGGGACGGATGGGGAGCTGGTGGTAGGCGGACTTGAGGACCACGGTGGAAAAGACCTTGTACTGTGCAATCCGATTGACCATGTCGGATATGCGGGGGAGAGGGTACGCATCTAGCTGAGTGTACCTGTTGATGGTCTGACTATAGTCGATGACCATCCTCTGTTTCTCCCCGGTCTTAACAACTACCACTTGGGCTCTCCAGGGACTGTTGCTAGCCTGGATGATGCCTTCCTTCAGCAGCCTCTGGACTTCGGACCGGATAAATGCTCGGTCCTGGGCGCTGTACCGTCTGCTCCTTGTGGCGACGGGTTTGCAATCCGGTGTGAGGTTCGCAAACAAGGAAGGCGGTTCAACCTTGAGGGTTGCGAGGCCGCAGACAGTCAGTGGGGGTATAGGGCCGCCAAATTTAAATGTTAAACTCTGGAGGTTGCATTGGAAGTCCAACTCTAGGAGTGTGGGCGCACAGAGATGGGGGAGGACATACAGCCGGTAATTTCGGAACTCCCTCCCCTGCACCGTTAGGTTAGCGATGCAGAACCCCGTGATCTGAACGGAGTGGGATCCCGCCGCCAGGAAAATTTTCTGGGTGCTTGGCCGAATTACGAGGGAACAGCGCCTTACCGTGTCCAGATGAATGAAGCTCTCCGTGCTCCCAGAGTCGATAAGACACGGCGTCTCGTAGCCATTCACTAGGACTGTAGTGGTTGCAGTCTGGAGCGTCCGGGGTCGCGACTGGTCGAGGGTCGTCGAAGCCAGACGTGGCTGTTGAAGTTGAGCATCGTAATCAGGCAGTATGTGGCCGTCTGTGTCAGGGTCCTTCAGCCAAGATGGCGGCGTCCACGGATCGAGCGCGGTCGGGGGTGGACAAAATGGCGGCACCCATCTCTCCCTTGTGGCGTCCGGGGTCCAAAATGGCGGCGTCCGTTGGTCACACGTGGATCGCTGGGGGAGCTGGGTCTGTGGTCCCGTTTCTTCCCCGGAGATAGCGGCGACCCCGCGGGACTGGCACACCGTCGCGTAGTGGCCCTTTTTCCCGCAGCTTTTGCAGGTAGCCGTGCGGGCCGGGCATCGCTGCCGAGGGTGTTTCGGCTGGCCGCAAAAATAGCAGCGGGGCCCCCCCTGGTTGGTCTGGTGTTTTGGCCGCGCAGGTTTGCGGGGGTGGGGACGGTGTCGGAGAGTTGACCGCAGCGGGGGTCCACGGAGCCCAAGGGGCTGTAGTGCGGGCGGGGGCGTAGGCGTGGGCATTACGCGAGGCCACATCGAGGGATGCCGCCAGGGCCCGAGCTTCTGTAAGTCCCAGAGATTCTCTCTCCAGAAGGCTCTGGCGGATCTGGGAAGAGGCCAAACCTGCCACATACGCATCGCGGACCAGGAGCTCTGTGTGTTCACTCGCTGTTACCGCCGGGCAGTTGCAGTTTCGACCCAGGATCTGCAGGGCGTTATAAAACTCGTCCAGCGATTCCCCCGGAAATTGCCGTCGTGTGGCGAGCTGGTAGCGAGCAAAAAATTGGTTGGAGGGCCGGATGTAGATACCCTTCAGCGCGGCGATGGCACCGGTGAAACTGTCCTCGTCCTCGATAAGGGAGTAGACGTCAGGACTCACCCTGGAATAGAGGCCCTGCATCTTTTGTTCGTCAGTCGGTGTGCCGGGGGCCATTCGGAGGTAGCCCTCGAAGCATGCCATCCAGTGTTTGAAGATAGAGGCCGAGTTAGCTGCTTGGGGTGCGATGCGCAGGCACTCCGGGGTGATTCGGAGCTCCATGTTCCCACGTCGTTTTCTTCAATTTAAATTCTGCTTAATAAATTGTAGCACCGTCAATATGACGCGAGGCAGGTTGAGGTAATGTCAATTGAAGGCTTTATTAAGCAGAACTTTATCCCCAGCAGCGTGGTTACAGAATGCAACTGCTGAGGGAAATGGAGGGAAAAACTGGGTTCTTAAACCGGCATTTCTGGGTGGAGTCCAGTAGGTGGCAGATCCTATCAGGACCTGGCATCCCTCCACCAATAGCCTGTCGACACGTGGTGTACCGTATTACCCCTAATACATACCACTACATGCACACCTTGGAATTTGAAGCTGTCAACCATCTCCACCTCAGCCCCATTGATGCAGACAGGGGTGTGTGTACAATACTTTGCTTCCTGAAGTCAATGACCAGCTCTTTAGTATTGAGGGAGAGATTGTTGTCATTACACCATGCCACTAGGTTCTCTATCTCCCTTCTGTATTCTGACTGGTCGTAGTTCGAGATCAGACCCACTATGGTCGTGTCGTCAGCAAATTTGTGGATGGAGTTGGAGCCAGATTTTGCCATACAGTCGTGTGTGCATAGGGAGTATAGTAAGGGGCTAAGTACGCAGCCTTGCAGGGCCCCGGTATTGAGGGCTATCGTGGAGGAGGTGTTGTTGTTCATTCTTACTGATTGTGGTCTGTGGGTCAGAAAGTCGAGGACCCAGTTGCAGAGTGAGGAGCCAAGTCCTAGGTGTTGGAGCTTTGATGTGAGCTTGGCTGGGATTATGGTGTTGAAGGCAGAACTGTAGTCAATAAATAGGAGTCTGATGTAGGAGTCCTTGTTGTCGAGATACTCCTGGGATGTGTAGGGCCAGGGAGGTGGCGTCTGCTGCAGACCGGTTGCGGCGGTATGTGAATTTTAGTGGATCTAGGCATTCTGGGAGGAGGCAGTTGATTGGCCATGCTAAATTGCCCCTTAATTGGAAAAAAATAATTGCATACTCTAAATTTTTTTTTAAAGATTTGCATCCACTAAGTGTTTTGATAGTAAGAGGTGCCTTGATCAAAACCTTTACGATCCTGAGGGATATTGGCAGGGAGGATGTGGAGAAGGTGTTTCCTCCAGTTGGAGAATATAGAACCAGGGGCCACTGCTTAAAAATAAAGGGTTGCTCATTTAAGATGGAGATGAGAAGAAATGTTTCCTTTCAGAGGCTTCTGAGTCTCTGGAACTCTCTTCATCCAAAGGTGGTGGAAGCAGAATCTTTGAATATTTTTAAGCCAGAGCCAGATAAATTCTTGATGAACAAGGGAGTGAAAGGTTATCGGGGATGGGCAGAAATATGGGGTTGAGGTTAGTCAGATCAACCATGATCTTATTGAATGGAGGAGCAGGCTCGAGGGGCCGAGTGGCCTACTCTTGCTCCAATTTTGAAGTTTGTGTGTATAAGAGGAGCAATAGGCCATTCAGCCCATCAAGCCTGCTCTATCATTCAATAAGATCAAGGCTGATCAGATTGTAACCTCAATCACACATTCCTGCTGGTGCCCATAACTCTTGACTCCCTTGATCAAAAATAATAATAATAGTCTTTATTATTGACACAAGTAGGGTTACGTTAACCCTGCAATGAAGTTACTGTGAAAAGCCCCGAGTCGCCACACTCCGGCGCCTGTTCGGGTACGCAGAGGGAGAATTTCAAATGTCCAAATTACCTAACAACATGTCTTTCGGGACTTGTGGGAGGAAACTGGAGCACCCGGAGGAAACCCACGCAGACACGGGGAGAACGTGCAGACACCGCACAGACAGTGTCCCAAGCCAGGAATCGAACCTGCGACCCTGGCGCTGTGAAGCAACAGTGATAACCACTGTGTTACCGTGTCTAAGTCTTAAATATACTGAATGGTTCAGCCTGTCCAGCAAAGAGAGTGCCAAAGTCTCGTACCCCTCTGAGAGAATCATAGAATTTACAGTGCAGAAGGAGGCCATTCGGCCCATCGGGTCTGCACCG
Source organism: Scyliorhinus torazame (assembly GCF_047496885.1). Lineage (NCBI taxonomy): Eukaryota > Metazoa > Chordata > Chondrichthyes > Carcharhiniformes > Scyliorhinidae > Scyliorhinus > Scyliorhinus torazame. The sequence goes on from NC_092716.1 coordinate 256,294,971, forward strand.
GCTCTTTGAAAGAGCACCCTACCCAAGCCCACACCTCCACCCTATCCCCATAACCCAGTAACCCCACCCAACACTAAGGGCAATTTTCAATTTTGGACACTCAGGACAATTTAGCTTGGCCAATCCACCTCACCGGCACATCTTGGGACTGTGGGAGGAAACCGGAGCACCCAGAGGAAACCCACGCAGACACGGGGAGGACGTGCAGACTCAGCACAGACGTGACCCAAGCCGGGAATCGAACCTGGGACCCTGGAGCTGTGAAGCAATTGTGCTAACCACTATGCTACCGTGCTGCCCCAAGAAGAATTCTCTCCTCATGTCAATCTTAAATGGGAGACACCTTATTATTTAACTGTGCCTCCTTGTTCTAGGTTCAGCCCCACAAAAGGAAACATTCTCTCTGCACCTATCCTGTCAAGTCCCTTCAGAATCTTATATGCTTCAACAGGTCACTGCTCGGTAGTGGGTCTCCGGTACCAGGTGGTGATGGTGGTGGAGAGCAGAAGAACGTGCCATCCCTGTGAGTTCTTTCCCACAGGGAGCAGTGCCTTTGGCAAGCTGAGGGGCAGAGCCAAATGTCAGGAGGCAACGGAGAGTGGAGCAAGGACATGTCTCGGAATTGTGAACAACAGGGCGGCAGGAACCAAGGCAATGAATAGGGCAGCATGTAGCCCCCGAGGGTGGCTAAAGAGCTGATAGGAGGGATTGGAGACCTAGTCAGTCCAGCTGGAGGATGTGCAGGTTGGCCAAGCTAAATTGCCCTTCGTGTCCAAAATTGCCCTTAGTGTTGGGTGGGGTAACTGGGTAATAGGGATAGGGTGGAAGTGTGCGGTTGGGAAGGGTGCCCTTTCCAAGAGCCGGTGCAGACTCGATGGGCCGAATGGCCTCCTTCTGCACTGTAAGTTCTATGAAACCTCTTTAGTCTGTGAAGCCTCTTGGAGACAGAGGAGAGCAGGCCTGTAGCCAGGAGCTGGAGCAACAGTTCAACACTGATGAGTCACTGTGCTGAGGAGCCAAGTCCACGAAGAGGACAGAGGGCATTGACTGTGACTATTCTATGAAAATAGTATGTTTCTTGAAGTTAAGCTTTCCCTTGAGAGTTTATACAGCCTTGATACCGATGGAATAAACAAACCTTGCTTTCTAACCTTCATGCAGCACCATAGTGCCACCATAATACATTGGAAATTGTAAGTCGTGTGAGCTAAGTAGCTGCCATGAAGGTAGTAATTGGCAACAGGAAATAAGGACATGGTAGCATTGTGGTTGTGCTGGTTACTGGACTAATAATCCTGAGCCTGGATTAATGATCTGGAGGTACAAATTCAAATCCTACCAACACAGCTGGTGGCTGTGAATTCCATGCATTCAGTAAATCTGAGGGCAGCACGGCGGCGCAGTGGTTAGCACTGCTGCCGACAGCGCTAAGATCCCGGTTCGATCTCGGCACCGGGTGACTGTCTGTGTGGAGTTTGCACATTCTCCTATCTGCGTGGGTCTCACCCCTACAACACAAAGATTAGCAGGGTAGGTGAATTGGCCAAGTTAAATTGCCCCTACATTGGAAAAAAAAGATAATATGCATACTCTAAAAAAATTTTTTTTAAATTCAATAAATCTGGCATCAAACTACTTGATTGACATTCATTAAGGGCCTCCAGGAAGAAAATCTGTCTTTGCTTTACTTAGCTGTCTTTACTTAGACTGGCACATAGAGAAACCAGACCGACAGCAATGTGCTTTCAAGGTCCATTATATGGCCTTCCATAGAATCTCTACAATACTACAGTGCTGAGGACCCGGATTCGATCCCGGCCCAGGGTCACTGTCCCTGTGGAGTTTGCACATTCTCCGCGTGTCTGCGTGGGTTTCACCCCCACAACCCAAAGATGTGGAGGTTAGATGGATTGGCCACACTAAAAAAAAAAATTGTCCCTTAATTGAAAAAAAATAATAGGGCACTCTAAATTTTAAAATTGAATTCCCCACAGTAAAAAAGGAGGCCATTTGGCATATCAAGTCTGCACCGACCCTCTGTAAGAGCACCCTACCTTGGCTCATTCCCCCACCCTATCCCCATAACCCCACCTAACCAGCACATCTTTGGACACCAAGGTGCAATTTTACCATGGTCAATCCACCTAAACTATAGGAGCAACAAATGCAGGCCTAATTGATGATGCCCACAGCCCGTAAATCAATGTTAAAAATGATTTGCACAGAGTTGTTCGAGCATGGAATGCTTTGCCACGGGGAGTGGTTTAGACAGCAGCTAATTAATCTTTTAAGGCTTTGAAACAGAGGAGATTCACGGCTGCATAGTAAGAGTTGAGCAATGGGATTAGTATTAGAATGCTTAGCAGAGATCCCACAATGAGACCGCGAGCCAAATGTGATCCTTGCGCATTAGGTCTCCATAATTTTATGGGAGGAAATTGGCAAGGGAAACAGTAACATCAGGACAGGAGAAAACATTCCACAACATGTTAACTCATTTAATTCTCTCGGGTTTCTGTAAAAGAGCTGGGTACGAAACAAATTAACACAAATGGATCCTCTCCCTCAGTTTCAGATCAAAAGGGGTAAGCATTAATGACAGGTCTCTGTGTACTTACCTATTTAGCACAAGTATTACTTCCAATATTGTAATTGCTTAAATATTTTGTTAGTTACTCATCAGCATTTTGTTACTCATCATTTTGTTAGTTTCTCATCAGCAACACATACTCCCAAGTAAAGTTAGACATGGTTTAACAAATAAGTTCTCTTTCCTTTGCCGCTCCTTCAGAGGTTACCCTGAGACTGCGCCAGTGTGATCTTTTCCATTGAACCACACTAGCCATTTAATAGCAATTGAAAGAGGCTGTAGATTTAATGCTGATCAATGGAAAATCAGGAGCTGTTTTGAACCGTCAACTAAGTCCTCAAGGATGGCAGCACGGTGGCGCAGTGGGTTAGCCGTGATGCCTCACGGCGTTGAGGTCCCAGGTTCGATCCTGGCTCTGGGTCACTGTCCGTGTGGAGTTTGCACATTCTCCCCGTGTTTGCTTGGGTTTTGCCCCCACAACCCAAAGAAGCGCATTGGATTGGACTCGCTAAATTGCCCCTTAATTGGAAAAAAAAAATTAATTGGGTACACTCAATTTTTAAAAAAACGAGGTCCTCACGGAACTGGGTTCGGAGAACAAATTTCACAAAGGAAACCGGGGTGAGGTCATGAAAACTCATTTCAGAGTAGGAAGACTGCCGGGACGATGCTAACTCATTTTACGTCGGATTCCTGCAGTCAACAGACAGAAGGAACTTTTATTTCGCTGGTAGTCGGGCTAATTGAAACCCAAGTCAAACAGTGATTGCACCAGTTTGGCAGCTCACTAAGCATTTTGTTTCCTACAACTCGTCACCTATTTAAATGCTTGAGGTGCACTGAATGACTACCCTTGGTGTGAAAGGCCAATATTAACTTTACAACAATTCTGTTGGCAACCAATCGCAGCATCAAGGTCCCAGCTGTTCTTCATGGATACTCTTCCATCCATCATTCTTTCACAGAAGCAAGAGGTGCTTAATTAAAAATCTCTGCACATAGCTGAACAGAGAGAAGGTTTTGGGTGGTGTGTCACAGTACTGCATTTTGCTTCCGTAAGCATTTCCGTGCTACAATACTGGATTAGCAACAGGAGCCGTGATGGTGCTGAAAGCTCCACGAGATGTTTAATGACAGTGTCAACAGCGTCACCATTCTCCGAACATTATTTAAAAATTACACTCCATTCAAATCAAAAATAAGAGCAGCAATGGACAAGAAAGACCATTTTGAAGCAGGTAATTCCTAATCCACTGATTTTGAAGTTAATTCAAAAATATTTCACCTGCTAAGAATTCTAATTAAAAATAAAATGCTCTAACCACACGCAACTTCAATCTTATCGGTAACTAGTTGGTCATAACTAAAATTCCTATCATCGTCTTGCATTTTGTTACAACTTGAAGGTCAAATTAAGGATCTGTTAATAGAAAGTATATAAAGGAGAAAGAAAGAGGGCGGAATTCTCTCATCTTGGAATTGAATCCCGCGGGGGAACGGGAGCCTGGGGCGGGATTCTCCCCTACCCGGCGGGGCGGGGGGTCCCGGCGAGATGGAGTGGCGGGAACCACTCCAGCGTCGGGCGCCCCAAAGGTGCGGAGAATCCGCACCTTTAGGGGCCAAGCCCTCACCTTGAGGGGCTAGGCCCGCGCCGGAGTGGTTGGTGCGCCGCCGGCTGGCGGGAAAGGCCTTTGGCACCACGCCAGCCGGGGCCGAAAGGACTTCGCCGGCCGGCGGAAGTCCGCGCATGCACGGGAACGTTAGCTGCTGATGACGTCGTCCCCTCGCATGTGCAGGGGGCGGTGTCTCTTCCGCGTCGGCCATGGTGAAGGCTGTGGCTGAGGCGGAGGGAAAAGAGTGCCCCCGCGGCACAGGCCCGCCCACGGATCGGTGGGCCCCGATCGCGGGTCAGGCCACCCCCCGGGGCCAGATCGCCCTGCGCCCCCCCCCCCGGAGCCCGTCCGCGCCACCTGGTCCCGCCGGTAAGAGAGGTGGTTTGATTCTCGGCGGCGGGACTGGCACTCCAGCAGCGGGACCGGCCCATCGCGGGCCGGAGAATCGCCGGGTGGGCTCGCGGACTGGCGCAGCACGATTCCCGCCCCCGCCGAATATCCGGCGGGGGGGGGGGGGGTGGTCGGAGAATCCCGATCCCGGTGTTTCCCACTGTGGAGGCTGGCGGGAAAACATGTTAAATCACCGGCCCCGACCTCATTAGACCATGAGACCATAAAACATAGGAGCAGAATTAGGCCACTCAGCCCATCGAGTCTGCTCCGCCATTCAATCATGGCTGATATTTTCTCATCCCCATTCTCCTGCCTTCTCCCCATAACCCCTGATCCCCGTGTTAATCAAGAACCTATCTCTCTCTGTCTCACCCTCTCTCTGATTACTGGAAACAAGCCAAATCAGTGAAGCCACAACTGAAAAGGAAGCAGATACATGGGAATACCACCACCTGGAGGTTCCCCTCCAAGTCACCCGCCATCCTGACTTGGCAATATATCGCTGTTCCTTCACTGTTGCTGGTCTAAAATCCTGGAACTCCCTCCCTAATAGTACATGGACTGATGCGGTTCAAGAAGGCAGCCCACCACCACCTTCTCACGGGCAATTAGAGATGGGCAACAAATGTTGGCCTAGCGGGCAACGCCCACATCCGGCAAAAAATGAATTTTTAAAATCCTCTCAGCTAAACTGCAGAACCCTGGATTCGGGAAACCAACTATTCAACTGCTGAGGCCAGCAATACTGGAATCACAAATCTCAAACGGCCATAACATTTCACTGTCGATAACTCATAGACAAGTCAAAGACTGATTTGTATATTTCTTTAAACTTAGTTTTGGACTCACTTCTCATTTCTAATCTGTGCGACTATGCGTGTGTGTGTTTATAAAATTATTTTCCTACGTTCAGTCGCTAATAAACTCACCCTTTTGTTAACTCAAGAGAGACTGGTTAAATTGGTTCATTTTAAACATAAATACATTGGGACTGGAAACAGGAATCCATAAGAGAAGGGATCCTTTTTGAAATAATCATGTTGTGACCAACCGGGTAAAGAAAGGGAGCCAGTTCAGCCCACCTCACCCGGGGGCATAACAGCTTGGGGATATCCCATTTTAACAGATTGGTGCTCATGCAGAGTCAGTTCCCAAAGAGGAGACAGAGGGGAACCAATTTGGTGGCCTCTTCTGGGGACCATCGTTACCTTATATAGCACAATAAACCAACAAAATGTCTCAAAGTAATTCAAAGAGATAGAATCATAAATAATTTTTTTTTTAAATTTTGAATAAATTTAGAGTACCCAATTCTTTTTGCCAATCAAGGGGCAATTTAGCGTGGTCAATCCACCTCGCCTGCACATCTTTTTGGGTTGTCGGAGATCTCGGCAGGCACGGGGAGAATGTGCAAAACTCCACACGGACAGCAACCCGGGGCTGGGGTCGAACTCAGGTCCTCGGCGCTGTGAGGCAGCAGAGCTAACCACTGCACCACCGTGCCGCCCGGAATCATAAATACCAAACCAAAGGAGATAGTTTTAGAGGAGGCCACGAGCTTGGTCAAAAAGATAAGTTTCCTGGAAGGTATTAAAGGAGAAGGTGGAGGAAAGACCAGGAGGAAATTCCGGAGCATGGTGCCTCAGTGGCTGGAGGAATGAAGGGAGACCAAAATCCACGGAATGATGAGTTTAGGGGGATAGCCAGCTTATGAAGCTGGAGGAGGTTATAAAGATAGGGAGGGACAAAGCCATGAAGCAGCTTAAACATGAGGATGGGCATTTTACATTTGAGATGAAATTTATCTAACGTGGAGGTAGGGCGACCAGTCAGCAGAGCAATGGAATAGTCAAACCTGGAGGGTACAGCTATATGGATGAATGTGACAGCAGCAGATTGACTGAGGTAGGGCACAGGTCAGAAATGTTTTGGAAGTCAAAGTGGGCAGACATTCTGATGGAGAGGAAAAAGGAAGCACAACACAGGTCAAATAGTAAGCCCTGATTGCAAACCGTCTGATTCAATCTGGGTCAGTGGCCTAGGCCAGGAAAGGTAAGGAGACAGCCTATCTGCACCATCCTACTGTCTTATAGAAACATGTCTGTCAAAACAATGGGAAAGCTCCAACCAAAGTCCAAAATAAATACCAGAAATAATGGGAGGACGAACTGAGGACTGAGGTAAGGTGGGGACTCTGGAGCGAAGCACTGAGCAGGGCTAACTCCACCTCCTCCTGCGCAAGGCTAAGTCTAATGCAGCTCAAAGTGGTGCACAGAGCACACCTGACCAGAACCCGAATGAGCAGGTTCTTCCCGGAGGTGGAGGACAAATGTGAGCGGTGCCAGAGGGGCCCGGCCAACCACACCCACATGTTTTGGGCTTATCCCAAACTTGCTGGGTTCTGGACAGCCTTCTCCGAGGCAATGTCCAAGGTTGTGGGGGTGAGGGTGAAGCCATGCCCAATAGTGGCAATCTTCGGGCTGCCGGAGAATCCTGCTCGGCTGGCGACCGGCAGCACCACCCAAGGCTGCAGACTGGCTCGCTGACCTCTCGGAATTTCTCCACCTGGAGAAGATTAAGTACGCCATCCGAGGGTCGGAGGAAGGCTTCCTGGATACTTGGGGGCAGTTTGTCAGCCTGTTCCAAAACCTGTTCGAGGCCAGCAACGAGGAGTAAGCTAAGAATAAAAAGCCAAGGTAGATGAGGAACCAAAGGACTGCGCAACCCGTGGGGGACGACCCCAATACTGGAGCCCCAGGAGGACGGTGAGGGGGGCTGGGTTCAGCCATGGACAGATGGGGAGCCCCGTCCAGAGGAGTGGATGTAAAGGGCAGAAAGGGGCTCTCAGTGTTCCTCCGCTCCTGCGGCAGGCACCTCCATTGGGCACAGAGTGGACAACAAGTAAGGAATCACCACCCTGCACCCTTACCAGGTCCCTGGCCTACCCAAGAAGACCTTCCCAGCGGTAGGCACGTGAGGCGTGTCCCCCCACCCACCGATGGGATGAGGCCCTTATGTTGCTGAGAAATCCACCCCGTGCTTCCCACCGTGGAAGGAAGGCGGGAAGGCAACAGAATCTCTATCCCACACCTTTCCGTCCGATCACAGGGCCACCCTCCCCGAAACTCCATCTCCAAATCTTCCTCTGGGGAGTAGATTAGGTTTCGGCCTTTAACTCTCTTCCTCTGCCCACTGGTGCTGCCTGACCGATGATTGTTTATGCAGCATCTTCTCTTTTACATTTCAGATTTGCAACATCCACAGAATTCCACTGTTGCTCCTGTGTATCTTTTTTTTTTATCATTTCAAATGTTGAAACATTAACTTTCCTTACTTGCCTCAGTTTATTTAAACCGAATCCAGAGATAATTCTGGGAAATGACAGCACAGAAGTAAGCATTGGCGAAGAACGCACTGTCCTTGCCCTTTGAGGGATAAGACTCATTGTCTGAGAAGCATCAAATTGACATTGAATGACCTTAAAGATCCCACTTTATCATAACTGTTTGACAGTTGGCTCCCTTACAGCTTCGAGATGTTGAGAAATGCCACACTCAGTATCAGCAAAAAGGGAGTTACAAGCTGTTGGATTTTGTCCATTACAGGCACATGCTAAATTACATGTCAAAGATATTTCAATTCTGTTGGTAATTCATTCACTATTCAAAGAAGATCATAAATAAATGCAGGCAAATGTCAAATGGAATGCTATGTGCAACTAATACCAAAGTAATTCGTAACACATTCAGAGAATGTTACTTTCAAAAAGGAAACGGGTTGGATTCTCTGGTCGCCGATGTCCAACTCACATTCGGCAATCGGCCGGAGAATCACAGTTCCCGGACCAAATCGGGGGCGGTGCCGCTTTCGCGATGCTCCGCCCCCCCCCAAAGCACAACGTATCGATGGCCTCAGGACATTGCCTGAAGCCCGCCCCCCGATGCTCCGCCCCCGGCCGGCCGAATTCCCGACGGCGTCGGTCGCGTGTGTTCCCATCCTGTCGGGAAATCGGCAGCGCCGCCACAATTGGGGGAGGGCCGATCCATGGGCTGGGGGGACTTTATCACGGGCTAGGGGCACAGTGGGGGGGGGGGGTGGTCCAGGGCGCACGAGCCGGCCAAAGGGGGGCCGGGTACGCGAGCGGCCAACGCCATGTAGCACGACGCTGCCGCTGCAGGCCGCCGCCGTGCGCTTGCGCGGCCACGGACCCGGCAATTCTCCAGCCATATCAGCAGCTCGAGCCAGGTGCTCTACGCTGCCGGCATGCTAGCTTCCAGCCAAATGGAGGATCGGTGGCCGTTTTACACCATTTGTTCGGGCGTAAAACGCCACCGTTCCCACGCCGGGGGCATAGCCTGAGAATCGGAGAATCCAGCCCAACATCTTTCATTTGCTTCCAGCCTTGTATCAGTTAGCTCAAACACACTGCTGAGCAGCTTTATGCAATGATCATGTACCAAATAAGGGCTTATTCAAAGATAATGATATGCATGCACATAAAAACGAGGCTATGAAAAAAGGTCACTTTTTTCGACTGGAACAGAGAAGATTAAGTAGGTCCAATGGAGACTTGGGAATGGTAAATAGCAACAAATTGTTTTCACTGATTAATGAACAGGTAACACATCGGATTCAATTATCCCGACAAGAACAAAGGGATAAATTAGAAGATTTATCATAGAGAGGGTTACTAGTACACAGAATGCTTTCTGCGCATGGCAATTGAGGCAGATAATGATAACAGCACTGGGGAGATTTCAATATGAACTAATTAATGTAAAAATAGTTGAGGGAAGAATAGGAAAATGGGATTAAAGCTAATTTGTCCAGTTGAGGAGCTAACAAAGGCTAAATATTCCAAATTATCATAGTAATAATAATCTTTATTGTCACAAGTAGGCTGACACTGCAATGAAGTTACTGTGAAAATCCCCCAGTCGCCACATTCCGGCGCCTGTTCGGGTCACAGAGGGAGAATTCAGAATGTCCAATTCACCTAACAAGCACGTCTTTTGGGATTAGTGGGAGGAAACCGGAGCACCCGGAAGAAACACACACAGACACAGGGAGAATGTGCAAACTCCACACAGACAGTGACCCAAGATGGGAATCGAACCTGGCACCCTGGCGCTGTGAAGCAACAGTGCTGCCCACTGTGCTACCGTAAATTGTAGCCCTCAGCCGTAATTTCCATATAGACGAAAATAGGGAAGAAGCATCAATATAAACTTTAAGAGTCCTAGGTGGCTCCGTGTGTATGTGCGTTGTGTAGTATCTCACACCAGATTTGATCCTTGACATAGTTTGGATGGCAGTGGAGAGATTACAGTGGGACTCTGAAGTTCATGAAATAAGGGAGGGAAAACATGTTCATGATTTCTTGCGTCGGCCTGTTGAACAAACCCTGCCATAATCTGCATGCGGCCTTATCGTGTCAAGACAACATGGTTGTCATGTCAATCACAAAAAAACCAACACCCATTATTTGATTCTCACAACGGAATCCGATAATTCTCAGAATCATGGCGTTCCCAACAGTCTCGGATCACGGTAGTCATTATCCAGTTACCTGGAAAACCTTCTCCAATTAGCTTTATGATCTCTATGCTACACCATCTATATGATCTATCACGTGCATGATGGTCTATTAAGGCTATTTTACTCAATGTCTGTTGTAGATACCTATTTATGACTTTAGTTTTATTGTAAGTGAATACTTTGAGGAAAAAATAAACATTTTTATCTGTATTTTCATGTACCTGTAGCACAATCAATCACTCACGAGGCGAGTTGAGATTAAGTCAATCGATGGCTTTATTACGCAGACTTGTTCCCCAGCAGCTCGGTTACAGAATGCGGCTGCTGGGAGAACCCGGGTTCTTATACTCTGCCTTACTGGGTGGAGCCAGTAGGCGGCAGATCCAATCAGGACCCAGTGCCTGTCCACCAATAGCCTCTCGGCATCACTGGGTACCGTACTACCCCTAATACATACCACCACAGTACCTTTTCAGCTTTCTCCCCAAAGGTTGACTCAGTACATTTGAGTCAGAAAACTATTGGTTCATGTCCCATTCCAGGCACCTGAGCATAAAAATCTCCCATGCAGCACTGAGGGAGTGCTGCACATTTGGAGGTGCCATCTTTTGGATGAGATGTTGAACTGAGGCACAGGTTCATGAAGACTGAAATGGTAGATGGACTCCAGATCTGGAAGTCCTGCCCCCTTATCCAGCAGAAACTATTTCACTGGGGGGGGGGCAGGGGGAGAGATGTGACTCGCGCATGTGGGAAACCTGAACCTAGCAGGGCCATTTGAACTCAATGCTGAGTTCAAATAGACCAGATTTCACTGCAGCAAGGGCCTGATCCTGCAGTGCGGAAGTCACAAATCTTTAGAGAAGTCATAAATGGTCTTGAAAGGTGGATAAGGTCTGCAGACTGTCAGGCTGTTAAGTTATTTAACTGGCCATCTCTTTTAAACGTGTTATTTTGAACTGCCTGCTCATGTCTGCCAAAGTTGAAAATAAAATCTGTTCTGGCAGTTCCAATAGTGGCTTGTTGACATGGTGCCAAGTGTTATCATTATAGCATTATTAATGCTCGACTGCTTTCCACAACCTATCATTAACACAGTGGGGGCTGTAAGTTCACAGCTTGGTTTACAGCTCAAAGAGGATAGCTGCCTTTGATGTGAGGTTATGTATGGAAAAATGTGTTTTTAAAATTCATTCACGAGATGTGGGCCTCGCTGGCTAGGCCAGCATTTATAGCCCATCCCTAATTGCCCAAGAAATGTGGTGGTGAGCTGGTTCCTTGAACTGCTAACATCCATGTGGTGGAGGTACACCCACAGTCCTGGTAGGGAGGGAATTCCAAGACTTTGACCAGGATTTATATGGAATCAAATACATGCGGAGGTTTAAATATACTGAATGGGCTTTCAGGAATGAGAGATCTTTTTAGTGAAGTCTGCAATATATATTTAGAGCTTTATTTTGTTCCATCTTAGAAATGGAATTTAACCCTGAAAAGTGTGAGATGATGCATTTTTGGAGGACTAACGAGGCAAGGGAATACTAAATGAGCAGTAGGGCGCTTGGAAATACAGAGGACCAGAGGGACCTTGGTGCACGATAACATAGATTCCTGAAGGCAGCAGGAACCCGCCGGTGGTGGACAGGGCACACAGAGTGCAGGTGAGGCAGCCGCGACAAGGGGGTCCCCCACGAGCGATGGTGGTACACCTTCACAGGTACCTGGACAAGGAACGGGTGCTGCAATGGGCAAAGAGCACACAAAGCTGTATTTGGGACAATACCAACCCCGTGTGTGTACCAAGATTTGAGTGCGGAGGTGGCCAGGAGGCGGGGAGGCAGGTGAAGGAGATACCGTATAAAAACAAGGTGAAATTCAGGCTGCTTTTTCCGGCGTGACTGTGGGTTACGTATAAGGTTCAGCACCACTATTTTGAGGAACCCAAAGAGGCGATGGACTTCATAAGAAGCAAGGGCTGGCCCTGAGCTGAGGACGTTTGGACTCATGTTAGAGCTTTTAAGTATATGTGGTGTCTCTCCTGGTTTGGGATGTATCTTTTTTTTATATTGTTTTTGCGTAGTTTATCTGAATGTTTCCTGTTTGGGCTCTTTGCTTAGTTGGAGTTTGGCTGGGGGAAATTAATAAAGAAAACAGTTAAAAGGGTTGGGTTAAGATGGATGCTTCAGGGGAACTTTGTGCTATTTGTTTTCTGTGTCTGTATGGGAAGGACTGAGAGTGCCTGTTATTTGCTTAAGTAGGACTGATCTGGGGAAGTGGTGTGGAGGGGTCGGGGGAGGGGTGACTGGGAACAATGGGTGGGAGTCCCAGGCTCGCTGGGTGCAGCTAGTCAACGGGAGCCAAGGTGGGGAGTGTCCATATAGTTAGATTAGAGCAGGGGTTAGGTGATAGGATGGTGTTGTTAGGGGGGGGGGGGGGGGGGAGTTGTTCTGCTGACGGGGATGGAAACTGGGCATGGGTGGAGCCGCCCAGGGGGCAGGCCAGAGGAAGTGCGACACATGGCTGGGGGGCTGGCCAAGGAAAGGGGATGGCTGATCGGCAAAGGGGGGGGGGGGGGGCGAAGTGCCCCTCAACCAAGCTGATCACCTGGAATGTTAGAGGGTTAAACGGGCCAGTAAAGAGGGCGCGTGTGTTTGCACATCTGCGGGTTCTGAAGGCGGACATAGTCTTGTTGCAGGAGATGCACCTGAAAGTGGCAGACCAGGTTAGGTTAAGGAAGGGCTGGGTCAATCAGGTCTTTCATTCGGGGCTGGATTCTAAGACGAGGGGGGTTGCGATCCTGATTAATAAAAGGGTACAATTTGAGGCGGAGGGCACAGTCGTGGATGGGGGTGGCAGGTTTGTTATGGTGAGGGGTAAGCTCGAAGGGGTGAGAGTAGTCCTGGTCAGTGTGTATGCCCCTAATTGGGATGATGTGGATTTTATTAGGAGGATGCTGGGGAAGATCCCCGACTTGGACTCGCGTAAGCTGATCATAGGCGGGGACCTTAATACAGTCCTGGACCCGAGCCTGGACCGGGCATGTTCAAGAACGGGCAGGTTGCCGGCGATGGCAAAGGAACTGAGAGGGTTCATGGAGCAAATGGGGGGAGCAGATCCGTGGAGATTTAGCCGGCCGATGGTGAGGGAGTTCTCGTACTACTCCCACGTCCACAAGGTGTATTCCCGAATTGACTACTTTGTTGTGAGTAGGGACCTGCTGGCTGGAATGGTGGGGGCAGAATATTCAGCAATTGCCATGTCGGACCATGCTCCGCACTGGGTAGACCTGCAGTTTTGTAAGGACAGCTTTCAGCGCCCACCATGGAGGCTGGAAGTTGGATTACACGCGGACGAGGCGGTGTGTGAGAGGCTGAGGAAATGCATGCAGAATTACCTGCAGGTGAACGATACTGGAGAAGTCTCGGCAGCGGTGCTCTGGGAGGCACTGAAGGCAGTGGTGAGAGGGGAGCTGATTTCAATCCGGGCGTACAGGGACAGGACAGATAGGGCAGAGACGGACCGACTGATTAAGGAAATTCTATGGACGGACCGGAGTTACGCGGAATCCCCGAGGCCAGAGTTACTCAGGAAACGACAGAGGCTGCAGGCCGAATTTGGGGTGCTAACTACAGGCAAGGCTGTAGAGCAGCTTAGAAAGGTAAAAGGCGTGATTTATGAGCATGGGGAGAAGGCCAGTAGAATGCTTGCGCAACAACTAATGAAGAGGGAAGCGGCCAGGAAAATAGGGAGGGTAATGGATGGGGAGGGTAATCTAGTGGGTGACCCGGCAGGGCTGAACAAGGTCTTTAGGGACTTTTATAGGAAGCTGTACACTTCAGAACCACACAGGGGACGGGGGGGGGATGAGGCGATTCCTGGACGGACTGACCTTTCCAAGAGTGGGGAAGGGGTTGGTGGACGGACTGGGGCCCTGGTCAGGATCGAAGAGGTATTGGGGGGCCTGTAGGTTATGCAGACGGGTAAAGCCCCGGGGCCGGATGGGTATCCGGTGGAGTTTTACAAAAGATTTGCTGGGATAGCGGGGCCGGTGCTGGTCAGGGTCTTTAACGAGGCAAGAGACAGAGGGAGTTTACCCCCGACGATGTCTCAGGCCACCAGCTCGCTCATTCTGAAACGGGATAAGGACCCGGAGGCCTGTGGGTCATACAGGCCGATCTCTTTGATCAACGTAGACGGCAAGTTACTGGCCAAGATCTTGGCGACTAGAATTGAGGACCGTGTACCGGATGTAATTGGGGAGGACCAAACCGGGTTTGTAAAGGGGAGGCAGCTGGTGGCCAACCTAAGAAGGCTGCTCAACGTGATTATGATGCCCCCGGAGAGTAGGGATGTAGCGATAGTGGCAGCCATGGATGCTGAAAAGGCTTTTGACCGGGTCGCGTGGGATTATCTGTGGGAGGTACTAGGACGGTTCAGGTTCGGGGGGGGGGTTCATCGACTGGGTTAGGTTTTTGTATCCGGCCCCGGAGGCGAGTGTAAGGACGAACAGGATGACATCGGTCTACTTTAGACTGCACCGTGGGACAAGACAGGGCTGCCCTCTCTCCCCACTGCTAATTGCGCTGGCCATAGAGCCGCTGGCAATTGCACTGAGAGCTTCTAGGGGCTGCAAAGGGCTGGTCCGGGGTGGGGGGAGTGGAGCATAGAGTCTCGTTATATGCGGATGATCTGCTGTTATATGTATCGGACCCAATGGTGGGGATGGACGGTAAAATCGCACCCAGTATCAAAGCAAAGCCCATGTTTTAAAAATTCCCATTTAATTCAATATCCTACAACCCCCACCCTGCAATCCGAGGTCCCACCATTTAGGGTACTTCCACTTATTAATCTGTTAAAAATGGCAGAGAAAACAGGCATCATTTAAAAAAAAATGTAGAATACCCAATTCATTTTTTCCAATTAAGGGGCAATTTAGCGTGGCCAATCCACCTACCCTGCACATCTTTGGGTCGTGGGGGCGAAACCAACGCAAACACGGGGAGAATGTGCAAACTCCACACGGATAGTGACCCAGAGCTGGGATCGAACCTGGGACCTCAGCGCCGTGAGGCAGCAGGGCTAACCCACTGCGCCACCGTGCTGCCCTGGCATCATTTATATAATCTCTCCTCATAACTTAACTGAGGTACCATTCTTGTAAACCTACGTTGCACACCCAGCATGGGCAGCACGGCAACACAGTGGTTAGCATCGTTGCTTCACAGTGCCAGGGTCCCAGGTTCGATTCCCCACTGGGTCACTGTCTGTGCGTTCTCCCCGTGTCTGCTCCGGTTTCCTCCCACAGTCCAAAGACATGCAGGTTAGGTGGATTGGCCATGCTAAATTGCCCTTAGTGCCCAAAAATGTTCGGAGGGGTTATTGGGTTACGGGACAGGTTGGAAGTGAGGGCTTCAGTGGCTCGGTGCAGACTCGATGGACCGAATGGCCTTCTTGTGCACTGTATGTTCTATGTTCTATGTTCCCTCCAAGGCCAAAATATCTTTCCTAAGGTATGGTGCTCAGACCTGCTCACAGTAGACTGCCTGACTTCACACACTTGCCTTGGGAGCCAAATTTCAGGCTCCTATCCCTGCTGTATTAAATGACTATGTGTACTGCTTGTACAGATGTTGGTTTTGTTTTATTGCTGGGGGATTGTACGGTTATTATTGTATTTTTGTTGTGTTTTGGGATCTTTTGTGCCTCGCGGCTGGGTGCTCACCAGTTGCGGCCCACCTTCTGTGCACTGGGGGTTGAGGGGTCCCTCCCAGTGCTACTGTGGGGGAGGAGTGTTTTCTCTCACTCCTCAATCGTACGCTGCCTGTCCTTTTCCGATGGACTGTGCAGCTTGTGGGCACCTCTTCACCGACATGGGGCTGTTGCTGGAGCTGGGGGCGTGTGGTGGGGGGAGCGTGCGCTGGCTTGAGCGTGGTGGCTTTGTCTTGTACTTAATTGTTTGTTGGGTTTCTTGTGGTTGCTCTGTATTCTGTCTTTTCTTTTTGCTTCCGCCATGCCCCGTATCGGTGTGTCCTTTTCCGGTGACCTGCTCTGCTTGTTTGGGCGCCTGTCCATCGATGTGGGGCTACCGTTAGGGCAGGGCGTCAGTGTCACCTTTCCCGGTGGTCTGTGCTGTTCATTTCCACCGCTGGGGGGGGCTACTGTTGGGAAGGGGGGTGGGGGGTGGGGGAGGTGGCCGTATGCTGGCTATGTTTCAAGGTTTGTTTCAAGGAACTGTTTTGGTTTGTTTCAAGGAACTATGTGGTTTGTTTCAAGGAACTGTTTTGGGTTGAACTGTGTCTCCTCTTGGGAGGAGTGGTGTTCTCTCTCTCTCTCTCACACAATGTGTCCTGCACTGGTGTGTCCTTTTCCGGTGTCTGTGCTGTTCGTTTGGGTGCCTTTCTGCTGATGTAGGGCTACCTTTGGGGCTGGTGGGGGTGGGTGTGTGATGGGTTGAGAGCTTTTGGTTTTGTTGTTTTTTGGTGTCTTGTGAACATTTTAGCATATTACTGATTTTCGGGATTGGTTTTTTAGCATGTTGCTGATTCTTTTGTATTCTTGAGTTGTCAATAAACTTGAAATATTTGTAGGAGGGGTACCGGATGCTATGCAAGCTCTGCCCGGGTCGGGGGGGGTCATAACATAAACTACAAATTCAATTGCAAAAGCAATTGGAATCTCAAAAGATGTTACATTTGGAATGAAATCTCCATGCCGTTTGCATTTTTAACAGAATAACACTTTCTCCCCCACATATTATATTGCGTGGCTGTATATAATGTTATATTTGGCAAACTGTCCGCACAAATCTGAAGTTTCACTGGGAAGAACCATTTCAAGTGTTGCGAGCAATATTAAGATTCAATGACATAACAATGTTGTTGCATTGAAAGCAAAGATGACAGGCGAATGACATGCCCGGGTGTCAGGAATAGTGCTGACTCGTTGGAATGCCTCATGTTCCAAGTATGTGAAAACAGCTGTTCTCAGCACCTTTCTTCATTATTTCATTTCGGGAGAAATTTTGTAATGCACCGAAAACGATTCAGAGATTAAATTTATTCAATGTTAAAATAGAACAAGTTTTTATTTGACCAGATTTTAAAGTGATTTATTGATACAGCATTTTATATTGAAAACAGTTGCTTTGTTAAAGCTTCAGGCCCACTGACCGATACAACTATCGCCCCTCATGGTGTACTTTAAGTACCGTGCTTCCAGCATTTAGAACAAGATCAAAATTGGCCATATGTAATTAGATATTTGAAATTGTGTTATTAATTGTTCAAACTAGAATCAATTATAGAGTCTGACACAAAGAAAAATCATTCCTGAAAAGCAACTGCATGGTGGAGGAAATTGAGCCGACAAAACCACGCTATGGCTGGCGGTGGGGCCGTGCAGTGAACGCTGAAACAATCTGTCTGCCCACTGTCAGCTTCGCTAACCTAGGAAATCCTGGGGTCAGGATTCTTCGATTATTTATAAGTGAGCCTCCGCTCTGCCTCTGGGAACCTCACAATCTACGACCCTCATGGGGCTGAAGCACTACGCCGAAAAAGTTGTCACATCAGTGCATGTAATCTTTTATTCGCCCAGGCGATCTAATTGCTGCATTCTAAGGCTAGACCTTAAAATTTCAAGTGCCTTAAAAATTGCTGTCCTTGTTATGACACCTTGGAAAGTCGGGGAGTGTGCACCATTCGGTTCCCATTAACTCACAAGTATGAACTCCCCCAGTAATTACGAGTGGAGTTCCCCCTTAACAGGAAAGGCTGCACAGTATAAAAAACCCAGCCTGGGTGCAGGTCGGGGGGGTGACCTTTCGTGGTGTGGGAGTTTAGTTGTCCATCTTAAAAAATCTTTTTCTTTCCATCCTACCGTGCGTGCTATTTTCTCGCCCGTCGGATTCTTCACTGGCGACGAGGCTGGAAGTGTCGTCGCCGCCGGCACTGCGAGTTCCACACCCGGATCGCTTTTCTAGGCCGCAAGAGGCCTTACATAAGCCAACTGAGATGCCTCGTATAGGAAAGGAGGAGGCCTTCATAGAATCATAGAAATGTTACAGCGCCGAAGGAGGCCATTCAGGCCACCTTGGCCATGCTAGCCCGAGGACACCCGAGTGCCCTTTTTAATCCCACCTTCCTGCGCCCAGTCCATAGCCCTGTAGCTTAGAGCAGCTAAGGTGCAGATTCAGGTATCTTTTAAAAGAGTTCAGGGTCTCTGCCTCCACCACCACCTCGGGCAACATATTCCAGACACCCACGACACTGCATAAAATAGTTTTTTCTCATGTCCCCTCTACACCTGCTGCCACAAATGTTGGTAACAAAGATTGAGCTCAACATGTGGAGGGTATGCAATTCTTTTTCATACCAATGCCATAATTGGAGATGAACGGCAGACCGTAACTCTACTAATGCAGTTGGTGGGCCAACGTCCACTTATCAAAAGCTTGACACACCCGAACGTGCCTGAGTCCCGGTCTTTTGCAGCTTTGGTAGTCTTGATAGGTAGAAAACCATTTAAATCGAAACCTGCCACTGATCGTCCGCCGATTCCGCTTCCACACGGCCACCCAAGCCCAAGATGAGTCTAACAGCGATTTTTTGGCGCGTGAAAGGAAGCTGGCTGAGATTTGTGAGTTCGGGCCTACCCTAAGCGAATCTCTTCGCGACAGTTTTGACTGTGGGAACTGGGGTGCCAACACGCAGAGGAAGTTGCTGACTGAAACCTAGGTGCATTTGCAGCGTGCAATCGAGATTGCCATCTCCCGCGGGAGTGCGGTGATGGGAGTCCAAGAGCTGTAAGGGATGACGGT
Organism: Scyliorhinus torazame; assembly: GCF_047496885.1. Lineage (NCBI taxonomy): Eukaryota > Metazoa > Chordata > Chondrichthyes > Carcharhiniformes > Scyliorhinidae > Scyliorhinus > Scyliorhinus torazame. Next base: position 256,313,926 of record NC_092716.1, read on the forward strand.
ATTGAATCTGGGGCATGCGGAAGACGGCGCCAAGATCCGTCCTGGATGGAGGATGGGAGACCCGGCAGTGGGGTGCCCGCCCATAAGATGGCGGCGGCAGCTGCAGAGCAACCGTGGAATGCAGGGACGAATCCGTGGAGCAGGGGTACTCAGACAGACATCCAGGTTCAAGGCCCAGTGAGCCATGTGACCGCCACCCCTCCACATGGTTCTGCCTCCCTCGTGATAGGGCGTACTATGTCGACGACTGTAAGGAGGACACTTACCAACAACTGCACGCTGTTACGGCACCCTGAGTTGCCGCAATTCGAGTGTCCCTTTTGGTAAATGGGCACCCCATCAACCTGGAGCTGGATACTGGAGCAGCTGTGTCCGTGATCCGCCACCACACATTTGAGGGCATCCGAACTAGCCTCCACACGTTGACTCTCCACAAACCCAAGGCCAGGTTGGCCACCTACACCAGAGAGCCGTTGGCCATTGAGCACCAATCTGCTAACCTACCATTGGTGGTAGCCCGTGAAGGGGGACCAAGATTGCTGGGCCAGGACTGGCTGCGCTATTTGACACTTGGTGGGCAGAGGGCATGCCACATGAACCCATATGGTCCTGCGGGGGCCCTGGCCAGATTCTCTGAGGTCTTCGCAGTCAGACTGGAGACAATCAAAGTGGCTGTGGGCCAAATCAGAGTAGACCTGCAGACATAGCCTCATTTTTCCGCACTTGCCCCACCACCAGCACATTGCGGCCAAAAGTCGATGCCGAATTGGACCGGCTCAAACATTTAGGAATCCTCTGTCCCTTACAATTCGCCAACTGGGCCGCTCCGTTCATGACAGCCATCAAACCAGACTGTCCCATGCGTTTCTGCGGGGACTATAAGATGACGGTGAACCGCGTTTCCGTTTGGGCTGATACGTGGACCCCCGCATTGAGGACCTCTATGCAAAGCTTAGTGGAGGACGCACGTTCACAAAACTGGGTATGAGTCATGCATACCATCAATACTGGATCCAGACTCCCGTTGGTTTGTCACCATGAACACCCACAGGGGTTTATGCGAATATACCTGGTTGCCGTTTGGTGTCTCAGCCGCAATGTACTATTTTCCAACGTGTGCTGGAGAATATCCTGTGGGGATTACCCAGCACGGCCATCTACTGGACGATGTCCTCATCACCGGGACACCTGACCGTGAATACCTGGCGAATCTGACCGAGGTCCTCCGCCATTTTGAGCAGGCGGGCGTCTGCCTCTGGCGGGAAAAATGTGTTCTCATGCTTCCGAGGTCACTTATTTGGGGTACCGAGTGGACCAGACGATCGACGTTCCTCATCACCGTAGACACACACTCGAAGTGGCTCGACATCCACCGGATGCAGGTAACGGTCGCAAGGGCGACTATGGACCGCCTGCGCTACACCTTCAGCACACATGGTATCTCGGAGGTGCTGCGCTCCGGCAACAGAGTCGCTTTCACTAGTGCAGAGTTCGAGGCATTTGTCGCCATGAACGGGATCCGCCACGTGCGGACCGCCACATATCACCTGGCCTCAAACAGACTGGGCGGTCCAAACATTTAAGAGGGGGTTGAAGAAGCTGACCAATGGAAGCTGGGAAACTGATTGGCCCGTTTTTGGTTAGTGGCCAAACTGCAGGCGCTCTCGGGGGTGGCACCGGCTGAGCTACTCATGGGTCGACGTCTCCGGATACGGTTCAGCTTGGTCATTCCAGATATTGGGAAGGAGGTCCAGTAGGGCCAAGAGCGGTCCGAAGCCAACACGTGGCATCGGAGGTCACTCCACAGTTTCAATCCTGGGGACACCATTTACATTAGGAATTTGGATGATGAAGCCATGTTAGTCCCGTAGATCGTGCTACACCAAACAAGACCAGAATGGTCAATGGGCCAGGAATCTAAGCGCCACATAGACCACATCTGCGGCTGCCGCCAAAAATTGCCAGCGCCCACCGCCGGACCCAGATTCCGTGGATCTCCCAGCCACAACTTCCGCCACAACCAGCATCCTCTCCGATTGCCGAAGGCCAGGAGGTCGAGGTGCCTGACGCCATTTTCTCAGATCCTGACTCGGATGTTCAGCCGCAGGAAGACACAGACCAGCGGCCATTAACACCAATGCCGATACCCACTTCTCCTCCGACACCAGCCCCGCCGGTCCAGCCTCAACATCCAGTGCGGAAGCGTCACTCAGTAATCAGGTATACGCCTCCTGGGCCAACCTCTTTAACATTCCGGCGTGGACAAAATGGACAAAGGGTCCTGCGGATAGGCCAGAGGACAGGGACATTTCTCCAGGCTTGAGGGGTGGAGGAGTGTTATGACGCCCTGGGAAGTAGGGGAGTATGCACCATCTGGTTCCCATTAACCTATAAGGAATATGAACTCCCCCTTAACAGAAAAGGCTCCACATTATAAAAACCCAGGCCTGGGTACAGGTCAGGGAGAGTGCTCCCTGGGGGTGTGGGAGTACAGTAGTGTACCTTTGTAAATCTCTTTCTTTGCATCCTACCCTGCATCCTGTGAGCGTTTCTCACCCTTCAGATTCTACGGTCCTGGGCTAATTTAGATTGGGAGATGTAGTCTATGAAGCTGGTTTCATTAAAATACAGTTACTGTACTTTTTGTCGTTTCGCTATTAGAAAATATTTTGATTCAACACTGCAAAATTAACGCCTATATTAATTTGCTTTCAGATAGACTGACGGGCATGTCTGATTCTCTTAATTCTCCAGAATCCCGTATAAACTTTAGCAGCAAACTGCCTCATCTGCAGTGAAAGGTCAGTGATAACCTTAAGGTAATTGGTAAATGAAGAACCAGGAGGGAAATGAGAAGTTTTTTAAAGTAAACACAGTGAGACGTGCAGGCGTTGCTTGAAGAGTTGGTGGAAGCAGATTTGATAACTTGCAAACGGGAATCAGATAATTATTTGAAGGGAATATTTTTTCAGGGCTATGAAGGAAGGGGGGGGGGGGGTATTGGGACTAATTGGACAGCTCATTCAATGAGCCAACATAGACACAACATGCCAAACAGCCTCCTTTTGTGCCGTGGCCTTCTATACTTCTATAAACAGCTCGTTGGATCTGCTAATCGCTCAGCCTCAACCTTAAGAATCATAGAATTTACAGTGCAGAAGGAGGCCATTCAGCCCATCGAGTCTGCACCGGCCCTTACAAGAGCAACCCACTCAAGCTCACGTAGCTACCCTATCCCCGCAAGCCACAACCCCCACTTAACCTTTTTGGACACTAAGGGCAATTTAGCACGGCCAATCCACCTAACCCGCACATCTTTGGACTGTGGGAGGAAACCGGAGCACCCGGAGTAAACCCACGCAGACACGGGGAGAACATGCAGACTCCTCACAGACAGTGACCCAGCCGGGAATCGAACCTGAAACTCTGGAGCTGTGAAGTAATTGTGCTAACCACTATGGTACCGTGCTGCCCTAAATAGAACAACAGCTAAAACTGTAAATAATTCTATCTTTGTCACCTCCTCGGCAAAGACATGGGGCGAAATTCTCCGGAAACGGTGCGGTATCCGCCGACTGGTGCCCAAAACGGCGCCAATCAGACGGGCATCGCGCCGCCCCAAAGGTGCGGAATGCTCCGTATCTTTGGGGGCCGAGCCCCAACATTGAGGGGCTAGGCCGACGCCAGAGGAATTTCCGCCCCGCCAGCTGGCGGAAACGGCCTTTGTTGCCCCGCCAGCTGGCACGGAAATGACATCCCCGGGCGGCGCATGCGTGGGAGCGTCAGCTGACAGTTTCCCACGCATGCATAGTGGAGGGAGTCTCTTCCGCCTCCGCCAGTGGAGACTGTGGCGGAGGCGGAAGGGAAAGAGTGCCCCCACGGCACTGGCCCGCCCGCGGATCGGTGGGCCCCGATCGCGGACCAGGCCACCGTGGGGGCACCCCCCAGGGCCAAATCACCCCGCGCCCCCCCCAGGACCCCGGAGCCCGCCCACGCCGCCCTGTCCCGCCGTTCAAAAGGTGGTTTAATCCACGCCGGCGGGACAGGCAATTTATCGGCGGGACTTTGGCCCATCCGGGCCGGAGAATCCAGCGGGGGGGGGCCTGCCAACCGGCGCGGCCCGATTCCCGCCCCCGCCGAATATCCGGTGCCGGAGACTTCGGCAACCGGCGGGGGCGGGATTCACGGCAGCCCCCGGCGATTCTCCAGCCCGGCAGGGGGTCGGAGAATGACGCCTATGGTGACGACAACCGAAAAGGAAGAGATGAAAGCAGGAAAAATAGTAAAAGACATTTTGTTGAAGTTTGTGTCGAAGTTGTTGTTTCCCCTGACACTGGTATATTCTTGTGATTGCCCTGATAAGGACAAGACAAAAAAAATGTTTTGACAGAATAACTTTTTTTCAGCAATACTCAAGTGCTGTATTCACAAATAATTAAAAATAGTAAAGTTGTATAAGTTATATCACGCATGTAAAATATCAAAAAAAAATTCTCTTTCACACACTAGGTCCCTCTGCTGGTAGGAGTGAGATGGGAATTTCAGCAGGTTCACAGATATGAAGCAGCACATTGCACAAAAGCATACCCGATGGTTTTTATTCTTTCATGTGACGTGAGCACCGCTGGTAAGGCCAGCATTTGTTGCCCATTGTTGTCCAATGAGTTGCATCACTAATTTAATTTCTTGTAAACCAAAAACTCAAAGCAAAGGAATAAATTCCAACATTTAAAAAGGATCTAACAATGTGCATTGAGTTATTTTTTTATTCTCCACTCTTCCATACATATTCTATCGAGGCAATGCTGCTAATTTTTTATTTCCTTGCCAAGTACGCCTTCTCCTTTTCTGGAATCTTTAAGATCTTCCTAAGGTGGCACAGTGTTTGGCACTATTGCTTCACAGCTCCAGGGCCCCAGGTTTGATTCCCGACTTGGGTCACTGTTGGTGCGGAGTCTGCACGTTCTCCCCGTGTCTGCGTGGGTTTCCTTCGGGTGTTCCGGTTTCCTCTCACAAGTCCCGAAAGATGTGCTTGTTTGGTGATTTGAACGTTCTGAATTCTCCCTCCGTGTACCCGAACAGGTGCCGGAATGTGGCGACAAGGGGATCTTCACAGTAACTTCATTGCAGTGTTAATGTAAGCCTACTTGTGACACTGATAAAGAATATTATTATTATTATACGGTACATTCCCACAGGTACTAGGGATTCTTGGAAACTTTGCCTAATTCTCTATTTCACATGTCTGAGTATTGACACTGGGTCTCGGCAATGACTTTGACAGCAGGGAAAGCCCAGCCAGGCCCAACCTGTCCTCGTGCTAGGGTTTCCCCTTGTGCATTTCCATCAGAAGTCACTGGATTATGTTCAGGAAGGATGGAATTCGGCAGATATTTCCTTCATAATAAAACGCAAACATTTTGCAGGATCCAGGAGGTCTGTGCCCCATTCTGCGAGACTCCTGGGCAATCTTTCTAACCCATGCTGCTGAGATCAATTATCTTACCTACACCAAAGACAGAGCTGAAATTAGCCAACTCGTCAGAAACTGGTTATCAAACCGGAGAAACCCCTTGTAAATTAGAAGCCTTAAGTTGAATTTTCAGCTCAGCTTCAGTTATGCATTGTTTCTGACTTTCGTTCCTGGCCTTGTTCCTTTCTCTAGCTCCATAATTTGTAGTTGCAAAACCTGAAACACCCTCCCAAAGTGATTTCCAGCTCTTTAAAACATAGTTTCACCTTCAATTTATATCGCAACCCGTAGAATCTCAAAGCATTTTATGAATTACAGTGTTTCATTAGCAATGAAGGAGACACGATAAATAATAATAATCTTTATTGTCACAAGTAGGCTTACATTAACACTGCAATGAAGTTACTGTGAAAATCCCTCGTCGCCACATTCCGCCGCCTGTTCGGGTACACGGAGGGAGAATTCAGAATGTCCAATTCACCTAGCAAGCATTCGGGACTTTTGGGAGGAAACCCACGAAGACAGGGGGAGAACGTACAGACTCCGCACAGACAATGACCCAAGCTGGGAATCAAACCTGGGACCCCGGCGCTGTGAAGCAACAGTGCTAATCACTGTGCTGTGCAACCTTGTGAATGACAAAAATGTGCAAAAGGCAACTTGCACGCAGCAGGACTCCAGCACTCGGAACTGAAATAAAGGCCGGTTGATCTGTTTCAGTGGCATTGGTTGAGGGGCACACGGTGACCAGGAATTTTCTATCCTGGCTTTGAATGTTAAAGTAGCAACTTATAATTCAGCCTGAGCAAGAAGATTAGATTTCATTGTCATTCCTCCAAAAGACTGCACCTCAAACACAGCAAAACTCCCTCACAACTGCCCTGAGGAGCCTGCCTGGTTAATGCACTCATGTCCTGGCATGGGGCTTGATCTAAGGCAAGACAAAATCAAGTGGAACCGAATTGACATCTGCAACATGAATGAGCAAGTGTTGAAATATCTACCTTTCTCATTATTTGCTGCTGCGTTGTGACCGGATTTGGATTTATCAAAGTTGTTGAAGCTCTGACTGCGCCTGTTGTTTGCACTGGTGGACACTCGAGCCTTGGTCTCGCTGCCGGCAGCTGACAATCTCGTAGTGGGCGCCGGGAGTCTAAAGCCAAACGAATAAAAATAGGAAATAAGTGTGCTGCACTGAAAATCACCGTCACAGGACAAGACAAGAAACAAAACTGTTATCGACAAAAGACTTAAACCAATCACACAGCACGAGTTCTGTTTTGAATTGAGACTAATTTCACAGCACTGACATCAATACAATGCCAAGATCGCGGGAGATTGAAATCAACCGCAGGCTTTTAAAATTGCCTTAAGTAATTAAAAGAAATATTTGAGAAAACACGCGTGTAGTTAATGAATGAAAAGCTGGTTCGGGATATTTACATTGATGGCAGACAAATTAATAACTCAATTCATAAACACAGTAAATTAAGACATGTGGAAGAATATCCTGATTGAAACACACTTTCCTCATTCCATCAAAGAGAATGAAAGAAGCCCCTTCACCTTGGCATTCAGGCGCCTCAGTGAACGGAGACACAAGCGAAAGGTCGTGTTCAATGCCCTGAATTTATTTCATGTTAAGGACCGCTCACTAACAGGTTCATGTCATACTCTCACCAACTTTTCAAGCATACGCGAGGAAATATTGGAAAGCAACTGCTCTTTCATATTCTTCAGCTTGCTCTCCAATTGCAATGCAAAAGAATAAGCGTTCGAACTGTGACCAGACATGCAAGGTTCATGTTTTCAATTTAAAGCAAGCCACTCAACCCCAGTGAAAACTAAAACTGAACAGGGTGCTTTGGGATCGTTTACGTTCGCTATTCTGCTGCATTATCATAGAATCATAGAATTCATAGAATTTACAGTGCTGAAGGAGGCCATTCGGCCCATCGAGTCTGCACCGGCTCTTTGAAAGAGCACCCTACCCAGGCCCACACCCCCACCCTATCCCCATAACCCAGTAACCCCACCCAACACTGAGGGCAATTTTGGACACGAAGGGCAAATTTATCATGGCCAATCCACCTAACCTGCACATCTTTGGACTGTGGGAGGAAACCGGAGCACCCGGAGGAAACCCACGCACACACGGGGAGAACGTGCAGACTCCGCACAGACAGTGACTCAAGCCGGGAATCGAACCTGGGACCCTGGAGCTGTGAAGCGATTGTGCTAAGTACTATGCTACCGTGCTGACCTACAACATGAGACCTACAACATCCAGCTAATCAATTAAAGAATTAAAACGTCAGATTGTTTTTCTAGTTTTGCTGTGCCAAGGGTTTGGAGAGGGTGTTGAAACAGCTATTCACTGCTATCCACAGCTCCCAATATGGGCTGTGTGCTGGACAAACATCAAACTCAGCTGAGACAAGTCTGCAGTAAATATAAGTGTGATCCCCACAATGGACATACATTTTATAGTTCTGCAACTTAACCAATTTCCTGGCTTCACAATCAGGAAATTTATCAAACGAGCGGTTGATGTTTGAGCATCAGCAAGGGGGCCGGATCAAGCCCAGCCGCATCTTTAGCTGTGAAGCTGCACAGTGTGATATCTGGCTGGCAGACACTACCGGGGTTAACAAATAAAGAAAGGTCACTTCTTGGGTCAGGTACCAGAGGGTCATCAGCGGGGAATCAATCTATTCAGAATGGGGGGCGGGGAGAATTAAATATTTGACCGCACTTCAACAAAATAAGATGCAGCCTTCCTTAAATGGAAAAGTTAGAGCTGGACGCATACCAACAGTTAATAGGACTCAGTGGCGCTGCAGTTAAGATAAACTTGCTAACTTTGCACGTTCTGGAAAATGCCTAGCCATGCAGGTACAGTTCCATCGGCCGCCTCTAATGTTAAAACGATCAGCGGGCTAAAAACAAACAACACCAGCTGACCTAGAGGTCTTTCTTTGAGTGGGCGCGTTTCTTGTGCTTTTGCTTTGGGATGATAACCTGGATGACACACTGTGACAGAGAAGAAGAAAGGGGAAAAAAATGATCATGAATAAAGGATAGAGCATGAGAGTGCAGCAACAGCAGAGAACATGCAACATGAATCTTAATATAGCAGCTTCAACACTCCAAAGTTCAAGTTTCCACTAAGCTTGACCCATGACGGCGGAGGCTGTGAGGCAAAACTACCCGAATACTATGTACAATTCTTGACACTGTACAGCAGAGTGGCAGTTCTGGCCAGGGAGAACGTACAAGGAAGGACAACCAAGTTCATAACCGCACTCTGAGAAAAGACCATCAGTGTTAGTAATGTTTATATTAGGGAGGAAAAAAGCTTCTTCTTGAAGTATTCAAGCTTTTTAAGGCAAAATAAAATTGACTCCAGAATGATGGCTCCAGAATATCAACACAAATTCTGAAGCAAGAGGAAGCCCGTTCAGAAACACGTGTTACAGTCTCCACAGAGGAGCAGGGGAATCAGAAATTTAACAGGATAATGGTTTTGTTTTTAGGAGGTGAAGATATTGAAGCTTATCAAAGGTAACGTATGGTGCCAGCACAAATGGATATATCCAATCCTATAGAATTCAATGTTCTTTGGCAATTGGAACATATAGGGAGAAGGGCAAGATAACGTAAGAGGAAACAATGGCCTCCTGGAATCTGTCCAGGAGTTCAAAGGAATTTTGCACTGTTTTCTGTGAAAGTGACACTGGTTTTAATACGCTACCTTTAGGAGTACAGCATTGATGGATGATGCACTAGACTGCACTGTCTAATGGATTGGCGTAACAATGACGTCTTTTTTGGCCTTTTGTTTTTTGTATATTTTGCAGTATCATACAGAGAGATACATTACTGTTTGTAGAATACAACATCCGTTGGAAAATGGGGAACAAGCACAGTGCAAAACTGATTCCTTTTCTTCACTAACGACAAACTAAACTTGTCAATTGGCACCACTCTGTGATTACACATTTCTGGCATGCAAAGTGCGCAATATTATATTTACGTGTTTAGGGTCCAATTGAATTGCCATCTCAGCTTTGAAGCACAATGCAACTGTTGGAATTTGGGATTTATTCCCAAAAGTCGGCAAATTGTTTTCAGATACATTACACTTACAGTAAGAGAAAGAAGAAGCTTCATGCTGAGGCAATACGATTTGACTGAGCGTAGCAGCACCGTTTCAAAATGCCACAAAGTGGATTAATCCCCTGCACCAATCAGGTACATGTTAACTAGAAAACGGGTACTATCTCAGAGCTGGAGGGAAAAGTCAGAAAATTAAATCAGCTTTGAACCATTCTTGTACACTTCCTGGGAGGGGGGGGGGGGCAATTCTGGTACAGACCGGGGACACAACATATGGCTGCCCACAAGGCTACAGTTTGTTGCATAAATCAAGTGCAAACAGAATAAGGGGAAGAAAGAAAATCATCTTCTACACAGGGGTTGGTTCTCCCATGCAGACCAGCAAGATCCCAGTCTAATCCCCGGTTTCATCTTCAGCACCTCTATGTCTGGAAAAGTAGAAAAATCTGCATCAATAATTCCTCTTGCCACAACATGACATGCTGCTCATCTCCAAAGCTTTCCACTGAGATAATATAATGCAGATGTTGTTAATCAACCGTGTCAACTAAAATTGACAAAGTTCCAGAATTCTAATGCCTGAAAAATGATTCCGTTCCGACATGAACTCTTTGTGCCCAATGAGTCATGAATTGCTGTTGGAAGGAGCAACAAGGTAATGGCCTGGATTGTAGGTATTTAGAAATAAAATAATGTCCTTAATTTAGAAAGTAATATCAGAATAGAAAGAATAGATCTAAAAACAGGATGCCAACCTAGAAGTGCTACAACACAGGACAACATCTATGCTTAAAAACGGAAACAGCATGTTACAGCTGATTTTTATGTTCTAGGTGTAACATAAGCGGCTTCCTTGTGGTGCACTTGACAAAGGAAGGTTCCGACGTGGAGATAACTTCAACACAACTTCAACTTCAACGTTTATTAAACTATTTACACTTCTATTACTCGGGTTCGACACTACTGCTAATCCTACTATAGCTACCCAGACTGACTAACCAGTTGCTGCAATCCATGTGGTGGGTGTAATATTGAATCAACCATGTGTCTGTACTCACTGACTGTCTCCACTGGAAAGAGGCAGATCATGTGTGTGGTGTCCTTTATATATGGGTTGGTGTAATGCCCCCTGTGGTCGTGTCACATCCGTGTGTATCCTGAATGTCCATTGGTCGTGTCCTATCTATCTGATCTATTGGTTGAGTGAGTGTGATGTCACTGGTGCTCCCTCTAGTGTCCAGCTAGCCTACATGCATTTACATTGATGCACATCACCACATCCCCCCTTTTTTATATGTTACATATTTTCTGCATACTTTGAGAAAATTGAACAAAACACAGGTAGATAAGTTAAGGTATATACAAGTCATGGGAACAGTGATTAAACAATAAGTCCAAATCATTTGTGCGAGTCCAAAAACCATCAATCATCATGGTCAAATGTCTCTCTTGGTTATGAACGCCATCAACGTCCCTGTGCCACAGGAACCAAGAAGTGGTCAAATCACTTCGCTGTCTGATTTGGAGTCCCTTTCTTTTTCGATGTTTGTGATGGTGCTGTCGGATGGCATCTTGTAGCTGATAAAGTGTTGACGTTGAAATGGTATCATTCGAGGTCGTGGATGTGCCATATGTTGAAGTTGGATAAGACTGTACATACTGGTTCTGGCCACATGCTGTGCAGGAAGGGTGATCCTGCTGAGAACCGTTGAAGCTTGTCGAATTGGAAACAGAATTGCTGCTCGCATAAATACCTGGTGATGGTGTGAAACTAGAACCTTGCATCTGATAGGAATATGCCGTCTGGCCAGGCTGGGGTGCAGCAAATCCTGGGCTGTAACTAAGGCATCCAGTCTGTAGAGCAGATTGCGCTTGCGGGAGTCCTCCTTCGGTCTTGATTCCATTAGTGGGCAATCCGTAGTGCTGGCCTGTTTGAGAATATGCTGCATAGACTGCTGGCTGCTGCATGCCTGAATACTGGGTTTGTCCAGCATGAGTGCTATCATTGTCTGCATTGCTGGTGTGGAAAAAAATGGATATAGCTGTGGTGAATATTGGTGTATTCCTCTTGGACTGTAGCCGCTGCTTGTTATTACTGACCCAGTGTAATTGTTAAGTGATCCATCTCTTATCGTTGTGGCACCTGCTGTCACCCTGAGCGTGCCATCACTGAGGTTGTGGCACTCCCTGTCTGGAGTAAAGTCCGGCTTACGTGAATCAGAGTCGGCGTTTGGTTGCTCCCCATCTGGAGTCCTGTCTGTTTTAAATGAGTCAGTGTTGGTTTGTTGATGCTCCCCGTCCGGAGTCTTAGCAGGTTCACGGGAGTCAGCTGAGATTTCTTGAAGCTGCACGTCTGCTGTCGGAACATGCAGGAATGCACTGACTTGTGGAGAGGTTCGAGCGAATGAGGGTGGAAGTATCATGGTGTCATCGGAGTCACCAGTGGTCTCACAGTGATCGTCGAGTGCCTCTGTTCACACTAGCTGAGGTCTGTCACTTGGCACCTTTTGCATGGGAAGTGAGATACTGTCGTCACTCTTCTCACATACCGTGGGTAGATCCTCAGTAGCTGCTTGTTGTTCACTTGGGTTGGGTAAATTGTCAGAGTCTTCATCTGGTGGCGCAAACAATGTGGGCGGACTGTCATTGTCTTGCTGTTGTCCTTCATTTGGGCTTGGACTGTCATTGTCGCTTTGTTCTTCACTGTAGCATGATAGACCGTCATGTCCTGCTGTGCACTGGAGCGTGGTAGACTGTCATAGTCTTCTTGCTGTTTGCTTGAGCATGGCAGACTTGCATCGTCTGCCACTAGTTGGTCAGAGGAGGTTGCTAGACCCTCACGGTCTTGTTCCTGCAAGGACTGCGCGTCGGAGTCTTGCGTTTCTTCTATCGTGGAGTCTGACCACGAGCTCGCTGTGGAGGCTTGTGACACTGGAGTCACTTCTTGTTCGTGCAAGGACTGCATTCTGGAGTCTTGCGTGTCTTCTTTTGTAGAGTCGGGAACCCTGAGCGGTGCGTGGACCATGCTCTGTGTGGCAGCAGGCCGCTCTCTGTGGGCTTGTACCGCTCTCTGTCTCTTGGTTTCAGGCCGCAGCATCATCCTGCACTCACCAGTCGGGATGTCATATCTGCTGGGCTGAAGATCCTCAAATCTGAAGAACTCATCGTCAGGGTCGTCACTGTGCAACACGTCTAGTTGCGGTTCGGATTTGGTACTGGGGTAGCCTCCCAAGGTGAAAGGTTCATCCGAGTCGTAGTCTTCTAGGACCATATCATCACTGCTCGCGTCAGAGCTGGCATTGGGCTCGCGAGGTCCAGAGAAAATTTAAAGGTCGGTATCGAAGTATTCAAGGTCGGAATCATTAGTTTGGGCGTAGGTAACTGTTTGTTGCAGGGTTCTTCGGAAGTTAATTTCATTTCCTGGTCCAATTTGAGTCATTGTGCTATCATTCCAGGTGAAGGAAGGTTGTTTTACAGCTTTAAAAGATTTTTTCTTTGATTTGGGACGTTTCCCTTTTAAATGGGCGTGGTCCGGGGCCTCTGACGTCATGACGCATGTGACGTAGCGCGTAGGAAGCGATTGCACATGCGCAGATCACTGTTCCTTTACCGATGCCCGTTTTCGTGATTGCGCATGCGCGGCGTCTCGGCATGTGCAAACGGACCTTCCCGTTCTGTGCGCTTCTCGCGCAACTGTGCAAGTGCAGTCCCTTTCGCAAGATGGCCGCCGATCAAAAGTGTTCTCTCCTCCGGGATCTCGGCTTCATGGTGAGTACTGGCGCTTCTCTTACTTTTTCTTGCTGGTTGGAGTGTGTTTTCCTCACAATATTTGCCGAATTTGTCCAGGACTGCCTGGAAGTCGCTCCTGTTTTGCCCCTTGGGGAACTTGAATTTTTAAAAGATTTCTTCTGCTCTGGCACCGGTGATGGTGAGGATAAGCTCTGTCTTTTCAGCTTCGGCCAGGTCTTCTAGTTCGGCTGCCACCAGGAAGATTTCAAACTTTTGCCGGAATACCCGCCAGTTTTCGTGGCGATCGCCGTGGCACTGGAGCTGCTGCGGAACCCGGATCTCGAACATCTTGCCTGGGTATCATTGCTGGTTGTCACTGTACGCTGAGGTATGGCTATGTGGATTGAACCAGTTCAGACCTGGTATCATGATTTGTTATGTTGTAGGTGTAACATAAGCGGCTTCCTTGTGGTGCACTTGACAAAGGAAGGTTCAGACGTGGAGATAACTTCAACGCGTTTATTAAACTATTTACACTTCTATTACTCGGGTTCGACACTACTGCTAATCCTACTATAGCTACCCAGACTGACTAACCAGTTGCTGAAATCCATGTGGTGGGTGTAATATTGAATCAACCCTGTGTCTCTACTCACTGACTGTCTCCACTGGAAAGAGGCAGATCATGTGTGTGGTGTCCTTTATATATGGGTTGGTGTAATGCCCCCCTGTGGTCGTGTCACCTCCGTGTGTTTCGTGAATGTCCATTGGTCATGTCCTATCTATCTGATCTATTGGTTGAGTGTGTGTGTGTGATGTCACTGGTGCTCCCACTAGTGTCTAGCTAGCCTACATGCATTTACATTGATGCACATCACCACAAAAGCCAGAGCTAAATAATCCCACAACCTACAGATAAGATCAAAGTTCTGCAGTCCAGCCATATTCAGTTGTGAATGGTGGCAGGCAATTAAGCTACTAACCAGAGAAGGAAGCTCCAAAAACATCTCCCTCCTTAATGGCAGTGGAGGCCAAAACACCACTGCAAAAGACGAGGCTGAAGCATTTGCAAACACCTTTAGCCAGAAGTGTCCAGCAGATGAGCCATCTCGACCTTGTCCTGAGGTCTCTGCCAACATAGATGTCAGTCTTCAGCCAATTTAATTCACTCCATGTCATTTCAAGAAACCGCTGAACTAGCTACGCACCTAACCGAGCTTTTCCAGTGCAGCTACAACACCGGCATCGACCTGATAATTGGGGGAAATTGCTCAGGGATGTCCACAGAAAGCTGAAAAATCCAAACCGGTCAATTACTGCCCCATTAGTCTCCTCTCAATCATTAGCAAAGTGATGGAAGGTGTTATAGTAAGAAGTCTTACAATGCCAGGTTAAAGTCCAACAGGTTTGTTTTGAATCACTAGCTTTCGGAGCGCAGCTCCTTCATCAGGTGAATGCAGGTGTTATAGACTGTGCTATCAAACAGCACTTAGCGACAATCTGCTTACTAATGTTCAGTTGGATTCCCACAGTGTCCCTCACCACCAGACCTCATTATATCCTTAGTCCAAACATGGAGATGTAAGGAAAATAAAGGCAGTTTTAAGGGATTTATATTTGTATGAGTAAACATTAGAAATAAGGTATAGTTTTAGGTGGGTTTTGTCATGTTCTGTAGACTTGCCGATATGCATGATGTACAATAGAACATCTAGTTTAAATAATTTATTAAGAAAGAACTCTGTGGTAAAGATAACTGGCATAAAACAATAACAAACTACTTACACTAACCAACTATTATAGAGCTACTGCAAAATATGTCTCTCCTCCAAGACGACTTACTCCCAACTGCCTCGAGGCACAGAGCCGCGAGGTGGACTTACACTGCCACACTACCACCTACTGGTTGGAGGTTGTGTATAATGTTATATACAGAATTGCTTCATGCATATCATCACAGGTTTAATTTAATGTTTCTGTGCCGGGAAGGGACCTATAGTTCGATTCATGCTAGACATAGGTGATTGTGTGTGTGGGAGTTGTGTCTCTACACCCTGGGCTAGTGTGTGGTCAATTCCAGGCCCACTTGAATCGCAGCACAGGTGAAATTAGGTTTTATTTAAAATACCCAAGATCCTTGGTTGAGACCAATAAACTACTGTCACCAGGTTTGTGACTTTAAATCACAAGTAATCTTTTGTTACATACAGTATTATAATTAAATGGACAGAAAATGTAACTGTCAACCCACTTCCCCATTTCCCAATCCCCCCCTTCCTAGCTCACCCCATTCTCTACACCACAGGCAGAGGCACACAAAAACAAACAATACAGGGGGTAAAGGTTGGTGGAAAGGAAAGAAAATATGAACAAAATAGAAGGATAAGGATCTTGGATGCACTGGGATGGTTTCCAGTCAATGTCTTTCTGAAGTTCATACTTTCCTGTTTGGTACTTCTTCCTTCTAGGTTTGAGATGATTTTCCTGACAAGGTTGTCTACCTTCTCTGCAGTCTCAGCATCATTTCAGGTTCACAGCAAAGGATGTGCTGGGCACTCACTGCTTTCTGAACACTAGAGCAGTTCTTCTAATTCAGCAAACAGGAGAGGGAGAGAGCGCCCTTTCACTTCCAAGGTCTAGACACTTCTGCCAAGTTCTCTCAGAAAGCATCATGCAGGAACCAATCACTGACCATTGTCAGGAAGAATGCTGTCCCTGGCCAACCCACCAGTGACTAGTTAACCAATTGGTCTGACTCCCTCTAAAGCTGGTTCCTTAGATCCACTCGATGCCGAAGAGTCTGGCTTCTCCTTTCCATAAAGAAAACCTGGGAAAGCAGTGTCCTGGCAAGAAGGCTCCTTCAACTTTAAGTCATCTGCTGAAAGCCACATCCCGATTATGGGTCCATGGACCAAAATAATAAAAATAAGAATAAATGGGACCAAAGGAAAAAATTACATACCTCACCCCTCAGAATGATGAAATGTCATTGCAAGAATGTTTCATCGCAAGGTATGTGACAGAAAATACACGTCTTCATTCTTCCTTTCCACAACATAAGTTTCCCCAATCTTACATTTGCCACTTATTAGCACTTAAACCCAATGCATCTGCAAGAATATTGTCCTTGCCAGGAGTGTGCACAATTTATAGGTAGATGGGTTTCAACAATAAACTCCTATGGAACAATCCTGCATTCCGAGTTTTACATTTTTCCACAAAACGCAAGCGGATTATGGGTCAGTACAGACTAGGCTTTGCTTATTATAATGCCAGACAGCAACTTCAAAAAAATAAGGGGTAGTAGCAACGCTAAGGCATCCTTCTTAATGGCACAGACTTAATTTCTTTGAAAATTACCCCACCAGCCTCTCTATTCCTGAATCGTCATCCTGTAGTGACACTGTCCCGACTCCCGGGCAGCTGGCATCCGTGGCCATTTTAAAGCATTTGGAAAAATCAGGGCGGCCAACACTAGTTCACTTACCAATATGGCCCTCAATTTCTCAAGAGCTGTTTGCTCTTCTGCAGACCATCCGATTTTTGTTTGTTTCTGCAATACTTTAGTCAAAGGTACCACTGTGGGAGAAAGTTTTTTTAAAATAAATTTAGAGTACCCAATTCATTTTCTCCAATGAAGGGGCAATTTAGCTTGGCCAATCCACCTTCCCTGCACATCTTTGGGTTGTGGGGGTGAAATCCACACAAACACGGGGAGAATGTGCAAACTCCATGCGGATAGTGACCCAGAGCCAGGATCGAACCTGGGACCCCGGTGCCGTGAGGCAGCAGTGCTAACTATGTTGCACTCACTATGAGACAAAAGTTAGGTACAAAGTTTCTATAGAACGCGCACATGCCTAGAAAACCCAATATCCTGTTTTGTTTTGGGAACAGGGAAGTCTAGTAAAGCCCTTACCATGGGCACCGCTCGTCCTTGTCCCATAACGTGCCCTAGATAATTCACCTTTGCTTTGACAATCTCGCTAGTGGCCAAATTGATAACTAAATCAGTTGCTTAAGTAACTCCTCCAACTGTGCTACATGCTCCTTCCATGTGTCACTACAAACTGCCACGTTGTCCAAATAGACCAAGCAATTAGGCACCCGAGCCACTACTTGATTTATGAGTCGTTGAAATGTATCTAGTGCATTGTGAAATCTGAACAGCGTCACTTTACACTGATACATTCCCTTTGGAATCACAAAGGCAGATATCTCTTTAGCCCTGGGCATTAAAGGAACCGGCCGATACCCCTTTAACAAATCAATTTTCGAAAGGCATGAGGCACTGCTTATCCTATCGATACAGTCCTCCAACCTGGGAATCAGATACTAATCAGTTTTGGTGAATGTATAGATCTTCTGATAGTCTACAAAGAACTGGGTTGGCCCATCTGGCTTCGACACTAACACAACTGGCAAACTCAAGCTACTCTTACTCGGCTCAATCAAATGATTCTCCAACATGTATTGGATTTCCGCTTATGAGTTAGTTTCTGTGGGTTCAGTCGATATTGATGCTGTTTTACTGGGGATGTTGGAATCTGAAACGAAAGAATAAATGCTGGGAAATCTCAGCGGGTCTGGCAGCATCTGTAGGGAGAGAAAAGAGCTAACGTTTCGAGTCCGATGATTCTTTGTCAAAACTAACAGACAGAGAAAGTGGGAAATATTTATACTGTGGAGTGAGAATGAAAGATGAATGATAGCCACAGAAACGTGGGGAAACCGGGTGCTAATGGCCACAGAAACCAAGGGGAAAGAGTGCTAATGGCAGTCCCCAGAGAGAACAAAAGATGTGAAAGGCCAAACATCAGAGGGTGAACTGTAGATGTGGGGGGAGGGGAAGGGGGAAGCAAAGAGAACGGTTAAGGAAAGGTGGATAAGATTGGGGGGGGGGGGGGTAAATATATATTAAGAAAGAAATGGTAAAAGATAGTTAAAATGAAATGGGATGAAAACAAATGGGTCGAGGTGGGGTAGAGCTGATCATCTGAAGTTGTTGAATTCGATGTTGAGACCGGAAGGCTGTAGCGTGCCTAACCGGAAGATGAGATGTTATTCCTCCCAGTTTGGGTTGAGCTTCACTGGAACATTGTAGCAGGCCAAGGACAGATATGCGGGCATGAGAGCACGGTCTTTTGTTTTATTGGGTTGGAATCACCTTTGTCTACATCAAATTCAGTTAATGCAGTGCATCCAGGTGTGTCCCGACAAATCTTCTGACACTCTTGCAGTAGCGTTATGAGATCTTTTTGTTGTTCTTCTTCTACGTATACAAATTCAGTAACCAATTGTTCTAGTATTACTGTATGTGCTCGTGATACCACAGGAGGGCAGCTCTGTCGTTTCCTTCCCCCACCTCATTCTTACCATCACTGTCCTCTTCCACTACTTATACCACCTGACACACTGGTTCCTTCTATCTTCTTCCCTACGATGATATTTTTTTCAACCTATTTATGTGGCATTATCAGTCCTTCTTCCTCGGGTCTGGAGTCTCTATTAGATCAATGTTATCAAACATTTTTTCCCGGGACTCACTTTTTCAAACCGGCCGAACTTCGAGGGACACATGCCATGTTTGATTACCTTTAATAGGAAAGGAGTGCCTGCTTGGTCCTAACGGTCTCACTCCAATCAGGTTCACAGGAGGAGAGGGCAATGCGCATATCAGGTGCACAGTTCAGTCAGTTCCTTTGTGTCGTCTTCATCTTTGTGAGAATGGAAATTCCAAACTCAAACATGTAGGTCATCGTAAAGGGCAATAGCAACAAAATGCTTGTTTTACTCAGCACTCGATATTCCTGAGAGATGTACTCCAGAACGCTGACAGCCTCATGGACTTTTGGTGTGTTTTTAATGTGCTGTCAGAGGTCAGGTACAGCAGTGTAGTCTTTTACTTTGGAGTCAGTTGTAAGTTAATAGCTGACTCTGGGGTCTCAACCTCAAAAGGAATTGTCACCCACCATTTCTCTTTCAAAATCTGAAACTTCTCTTTTCATTTGCCAGTAATTCCCTGCATTTCACACATGAGCTTTACATCCTTATTTGCTTGGCACAACTGACAAAGCCATACCTCAAGAAATCATCTTTAAAATGTTTCCTTGATCCCTTTAGCCCCAAGTGCTATATCTAATTCCGTCTTGAAATCACGCAATTTGGCCTCAACTACTTTCTGTGGTAGTGAATTCCATAGATTCACCACTCTCTGGGTGAATAAATTTCTCCTCACCTCAGTCCTAAAAGGTTTACCCTTATCCTTGAACTGTAACTCCTAGTTCTGGACTCCCCCACCATTGGGAACATTCTTTCTGAATCTGTCCTGTCTAACCCTGTCAGAATTTTATAAGTTTCTATAAGATCCCTTCTCACTCTTCTAAACTCCAATGAATATAATCCTAACCAATCTTCCTCATATGACAGTCCCGCCATCCCAGGAATCAGCCTGGTAAACCTTCGCTGCACTCCCTCCATAGCAGCAACATCCTTCCTCAGATAAGGACACGAAAACTACGCACAATACTCCAGCGCAGTAGCACAGTGGTTAGCACTGTTGCTTCACAGCGCCAGGGTCCCAGATTCGATTCCCGGCTTGGGTCGCTATCTGTCCAGAGTCAGCACGTTCTCACTGTGTCTGCGTGGGTTTCCTCCGGGTGCTCCGGTTTCCTCCCACAAGGCCCGAAAGATGTGCTGTAAGGTAATTTGGACATTCTGAATCCTCCCTCAGTGTACCTGAACAGGCGCCGGACTGTGGAGACTAGGGGACTTTCACAGTAACTTCATTGCAGTGTTAATGTAAGCCTACTAATGTGACAACAATAAAGATTATTATTAGGGCAGCACGGTGGTACAACGGTTAACACTGCTGCCT
The DNA here is from genome assembly GCF_047496885.1 of Scyliorhinus torazame. NCBI lineage: Eukaryota > Metazoa > Chordata > Chondrichthyes > Carcharhiniformes > Scyliorhinidae > Scyliorhinus > Scyliorhinus torazame. The sequence goes on from NC_092716.1 coordinate 256,334,124, forward strand.
CACGGCGCTGAGGACCCCGGGTTCGAATCCCTGCCTGGGTCACTCTCCGTGTGGAGTTTGCACATTCTCCCTGTGTCTGTGTGGGTTTCACCCCCACAACCCAAAAGATGTGCAAGATAGGTGGATTGGCCACGCTAAATTGCCGCTTAATTGGAAAATAAAATAATTGGGTATTCTAAATTTTAAAAAAAAGATTATTATTAGATGTGGCCTCACCAATACCCGATTCAAATGCAGTGAAACATCCTTATTCCTATACTCAAAACCTCTCGCTACAAAGGCCAACATACCACTTGCCTTCTTTACTGCCTGCTGTACCTGCACGCTTACTTTCAGCGACTGATACACAAAGATACCAAGGTCTCGCTGAGTATCCACCTCTCTTAATTTACACCCATTCAAATAATCATCTGCCTTCCTATTTTTGCTACCAAAGTGGATAATCTCACATTTATCCACATTATACTGCATCCGCCATGAATGTGCCCACTCACTCAGCCTGTCCAAATCCTGCTGAAGCATCTCTGCATCCTCCTCACAACTCACCCTCCCACCCAACTCTATACCATCTGCAAATTTAGAGATAATATTTGTTTAGTTCCCTCATCCAAATCATTAATATATAACGGGAACGAATTGTTAGGGTCCTAGCACAGATCCCTGCGGTACATTTGGAAGTGAATGGTCTTATTAGCGACAGACAGCACGGTTTTGTACGGGGAGGTCATGTCACGAATTTAATTGAGTTTTTTGAAGAGGTGACAAAAATGATTGACAAGGGAAGGGCTGTGGATGTTGTCTACATGGACTTTAGTAAAGCATTTGAGAGACTTCCGGTTGCGGCGATGCGGAGCTAAGCCGCGCGTTTCGGCAGCTCCCGCGAAAACGGACTTTCGGGCTCTCCAGAGGAGACCCAACGGAGCTTTTTTTTGATTGATCCCGTGTGGGAAGGAGCAGTGAGGTCCCCCCCACAATATTTGGCAGGGAGCAGCGGTGGAGCAATGAGGAAAGAGGCCATGGAGCAGAGAACAAAATGAGGGGACGAAGGCAAGATGGCGGAGGGCGGAGTGCAAGCAGCGTGGGGGCCAGACCAGCAGGAGTTCTTCATGAGATGTGTTGAGGTGCTGAAAAAGGAGGTGCTGGCGCCGATGCTGTTGGCGATCGAGGGGCTGAAGGAGACCCAGAAGAGCCAGGCGGTGGAGCTTCGTGAGGTGAACGATAAGGTGAACACCAACGAGGACGATATCCAGGGCCTGGCGGTAAAAATGGAGGCGCACGAGGCGGTGCACATGAGGTGGGCCGAGGGAATTGAGGTCCTGGAGAACAGGTCGAGGAGGAAGAACCTCCGGATTCTGGGTCTTCCCGAAGGAGTGGAGGGAGCTGATGCCGGGGCGTACGTGAGTACGATGCTCACTTCGCTGATGGGTGCGGAGGCCTCTCCGAGCCCCCAGGAGCTGGAAGGGGCTCACCGGGTCCTGGCGAGGAGACCCAAGGCAGATGAGCCGCCAAGGGCGATAGTGGCCAAGAAGGTGCGGAGCAGCAGATGGGAGAACGCGGTGATCCGAGTATACCAGGATTGGAGCGCGGAGGTGGCAAAGAGGAGAGCTGGCTTCAACCGGGCCAAAGCTGTGCTGCATAGAAAAAGAGTCAGGTTCGGCATGCTGCAGCCTGCGCGACTGTGGGTCACTTATCAGGACAGACACTATTATTTTGAAACGCCAGAAGAGGCTTGGACCTTTATACAGACGGAAAAACTGGACTCGAACTGAGGGGATGTGGTTGTATATGGGGTTGTAAATATGGGTAAAGAATATTTTGTGGGTGGGATGATGGATGGGGATGTGGGAAGAGTTCTGGTTAAAATTCCTAAAATTTCCTTTTTTCCTTTCTGTCGACAAAATGATGATGATGGGGAATGTGGGCGTCGGTCCTGGAGGGAGGGGAGGTGAGACTCGGGGATGAGGGAACTGGGATGATGGCCGCAACAGGAGCTGCGCCACAGGGGGCGGGGCTGGTTCAGGAAAGCGCGGGCTTTTTTCCCGCACCAAAAGGGGGAGGGGATGGAGGAAGGTAAGGAGGAGGAGAGACTCCCACACGGGGAGATCAACGGGAAGGCGGGGGAAGCTGGGGGAAGCCGGGGTCAGCAGAGGTCAGTTGACTCACGGAAGTAATATGGGGGGAGCAAAAGTGCTAGATGTGGATCTAGCGGGGGGGGGGGGGGGGATTCTAGGGTTGCTGCTGCACTGTCCGAGGGGGAACTGAAAATGGAAGAGGTGGTCGGGGCGGGGGTTCCCCACCTGGGGGACTGGAGGGAGTGGGAGGCGCGAGCACGGGACTGGCCTAAGATAGGAGATGGCTAGTCGGCGTGTTCGCGCACCTAAAGGGATTGAAGGCAGATGTGGCCATGCTTCAGGAGACACATCTGAAGGTGGCAGATCAGGTCAGGTTAAGGAAGGGATGGGTGGGACAGGTGTTCCATTCAGGGCTGGATGCGAAGAATAGAGGGGTGGCAATACTGATGGGAAAGCGGGTGTCATTTGAGGCCAAGAACATAGTAGCGGACAAGGGAGGCCGATACGTGATGGTGAGTGGTAGGTTGCAGGGGACGGAGGTGGTACTGGTGAATGTATATGCCCCAAACTGGGACGATGCTGGATTCATGAAACGGATGTTGGGGCGTATTCCGGACTTGGAGGTAGGGAGTTTGATAATGGGTGGGGATTTTAGGTAATGGGTGGGGACCCAGCATTAGATCATTCCAGATCTAGGACGGGGAGGAGGCCGGCTGCGGCCAAGGTGCTTAGGGGGTTTATGGATCAGATGGGGGGAGTAGATCCGTGGAGATTTGCCAGACCTTTGGCCAGAGAATTTTCTTTTCTCTCCCACGTACATAAGGCCTACTCACGGATAGATTTCTTTGTTTTGGGCAGGGCACTGATCCCAAAAGTGGAGTGGACGGAGTATTCGGCCATAGCCATTTCAGACCATGCCCCGCACTGGGTGGAACTGGAGCTGGGGGAGGAGAGGGACCAACGCCCGTTGTGGAGGTTGGATGTGGGACTGCTGACAGATGAGGAAGTGTACGGGAGGATGCGGAGGTGTATTGAAAGATATCTGGAGGCCAACGACAATGGGGAGGTGCAGGTGGGAGTAGTATTGGAGGCGCTGAAGGCGGTGGTCAGGGGAGAGTTAATCTCCATCAGGGCTCACAGGGTGAAGAGCGAGGGCAGGGAAAGGGAGAGGTTAGTGGGGGAGATTTTAAGGGTGGACAGGAGCTATGCAGAGGCTCCGGATGAGAGACTATTCAGGGAGAGACGAAGTCTCCAGACAGAGTTCGACCTGTTGACCACAGGGAAGGCAGAGGCACAGTGGAGGAAGGCACAGGGGGCGATATATGAATATGGGGTGAAGGTGAGCCGGATGCTGGCACACCAGCTCCGTAAGAGGATGGCAGCGAGGGAAATAGGTGGAGTCAAAGATGGCAGGGGGACTATGGTGCGGAGTGCTGGGAAAGTGAATGAGGCTTTTAAGGCCTTTTACGAGGAACTGTATAGGTCCCAGCCTCTAGGGGGAAAAGAGGGGATGCGGCGATTCTTGGATCAGTTGAGGTTCCCAAGGGTGGAGGTGCAGGAGGTGGCGGGTCTGGGGGCGCCAATTGGGGTGGAGGAGCTGGTTAAAGGACTGGGGAGCATGCAGGCAGGGAAGGCCCCGGGGCCGGATGGGTTCCCGGTGGAGTTCTACAGGAAGGATGTAGACCTGTTAGCCGCGTTGCTGGTAAGGTCCTTCAATGAATCAAGGGAGGGGGGGACCCTGCCCCCGACAATGTCGGAGGCGACGATCTCTTTGATCTTAAAGCGGGATAAGGACCCACTGCAATGTGGATCATCTCGACCGATCTCGCTCCTTAATGTAGTTGCTACGTTGCTGGCAAAAATGTTGGCCATGAGGATTGAGGACTGTGTTCCGGGGGTGATTCACGAGGACCAGACGGGATTCGTAAAGGGTAGGCAGTTAAACACTAATGTGCGAAGGCTCTTAAATGTGATAATGATGCCATCGGTGGAGGGAAAAGCGGAGATAGTGACAGCCATGGGCGCGGAGAAAGCCTTTGATCGGGTAGAGTGGGAGTATCTCTGGGAAGTGTTGAGGAGGTTTGGGTTCGGGGGAGGGTTTATCAGTTGGGTTAAGCTCCTGTATAGAGCCCCGGTGGCGAGTGTGGTCACGAACCGGCGGAGGTCGGAGTATTTCCGGCTGTATCGAGGGACGAGGCAGGGGTGCCCCCTGTCCCCTCTGCTGTTCGCATTAGCAATTGAACCTTTGGCCAAGGCGTTACGGGAGCCGGGGGAATGGAAGGGGGTGGTTCGAGGGGGAGAGGAACATCGAGTGTCGCTGTATGCAGACGACCTGTTGCTGTATGTGACGGATCCAGTAGAGGGGATGGTTGAGGTAATTCAGATCCTACAGGAGTTTGGAGACTTTTCGGGCTACAAGCTCAATGTGGGAAAGAGTGAGCTCTTTGTGATCCATCCGGGGGACCAGGGAAGAGATTTAGAGGACCTACCGTTGAGGAGGGCGGAAAGGAGCTTTCGATATTTGGGGATTCAGGTAGCTAGGAGTTGGGGGGCACTGCATAAACTTAATTTGACGTGGTTGGTGAAACAGATGGAGGAGGATTTTAAAAGGTGGGACATGTTGCCACTCTCGCTGGCGGGTAGGGTACAGTCGGTTAAAATGGTGGTCCTCCCGAGATTTCTTTTTGTATTCCAATGCCTCCCAATTGTGATCACTAAGGCCTTTTTTAAGAGGGTAAGCAGGAGCATTACGGGATTTGTGTGGGCGAGCAAGACCCCACGGGTAAGGAGGGGGGTTCTTGGAGCACAGCAGAGATAGAGGAGGGTTGGAATTGATGAATCTGGGTGGTTATTATTGGCCATCCAACGTGGCAATGATCCGTAAGTGGGTGATGGAGGGAGAGGGGGCGGCGTGGAAGAGGTTGGAGATGGAGTCCTGCAAAGGAACGAGCCTGGGGGCACTGGTGACGGCACCGCTGCCACTCTCGCCGACAAGGTATACCATGAGCCCGGTGGTGGCGGCAACGCTAAAGATCTGGGGGCAGTGGAGACGGCACAGGGGTGCGACGGGAGCCTCGGTGTGGTCCCCGATCAGGGGTAACCATCGGTTTGTCCCAGGAAGGATGGACGGGGGGTTTCAGAGCTGGCATCGGGTAGGGATTAGAAGAATGGGGGACCTGTTCATTGACGGGACGTTTGCGAGCTTAGGGGCGCTGGAGGAGAAGTTTGGGCTACCCCCGGGAAACGCTTTCAGGCACATGCAAGTGAGGGCGTTTGTGAGGCGGCAGGTGAGGGAATTTCCGCTACTCCCGGCACAGGGGATTCAAGACAGGGTGATTTCGGGCGTATGGGTCGGGGAGGGCAAGGTGTCGGCGATATACCAGGAGATGAAAGAGGAGGGGGAGACTTTGGTAGAGGAGCTGAAGGGTAAATGGGAGGAGGAGTTGGGGGAGGAGATTGAGGAGGGGCTATGGGCTGATGCCCTAAGTAGGGTTAATTCCTCTTCCTCGTGTGCCAGGCTTAGCCTGATACAATTTAAGGTGGTTCATAGAGCGCATATGACGGGGGCGAGGCTGAGTAGGTTCTTTGGGGTGGAGGACAGATGTGGGAGGTGCTCAGGAAGTCCGGCGAACCATGTCCATATGTTTTGGTCATGCCCGGCACTGGAGGGGTTCTGGAGGGGAGTTGCGGGAACAGTATCTAAGGTGGTGAAAGTCCGGGTCAAGCCAAGCTGGGGGCTAGCACTATTTGGAGTAGTGGACGAGCCGGGAGTGCAGGAGGCGAAAGAGACCGGCATTCTGGCCTTTGCGTCCCTAGTAGCCCGGCGAAGGATCTTGCTAATGTGGAAGGAGGTGAAGCCCCCCAGTGTGGAGGCCTGGATAAATGATATGGCTGGGTTTATAAAGTTGGAGAGGATTAAGTTTGCCTTGAGAGGGTCTGCGCAGGGGTTCTACAGGCGGTGGCAACCATTCCTAGACTATCTCGCGGAGCGTTAGATGAAGGTCGGACAGCAGCAGCAGCAACCCAGGGGGGGTGGGGGAACATCGTTCGGGGGGGGGTGTTCCTGTGGAGGGCATGTGAGCAAGAAAGCACATGAATGATCCGGAAACTGACATGTACGGGAAGAATCCAATGTACAAAGTTCTGTATTTTATTGACTTGCCATGTTCATGTCTTGCCACGCGAGTTCTTTTTCTTTTCTTTGTTACGGGGGGGGGGGGGGGGGGGTTTGTTTGTAAGGTGGAAAATATTGTTATTGAAAAATTATAAATAAAAATATATTTTTTTTAAAAGTAAAGCATTTGACAAGGTCCCTCATGGCAGGCTGGTGCAAAAGATTAAATCACATGGGATCAGGGGTGAACTAGCTAAATGGATTCAGAATGGGCTTGGCCATCGAAGACAGAGGGTAGCAGTGGAAGGGTGTTTTTCTGAATGGAGGTCTGTAACTAGTGGTGTTCCGCAGGGATCAGTACAGGGATCTCGGCTGTTTGTAATACATACAAGTGACTTGGAAGAAAACATAGCTGGTCTGATGAGCAAGTTTGCGGATGATACTAAGATTGCAGGAGTAAGGGCGGCATTTGGCGCAGTGGTTAGCACTGGGACTGCGGTGCTGAGGAACCGGGTTCGATCCCGACCCTGGGTATCTGTCCATGTGGAGTTTTCATATTCTCCCCGTGTCTGCAGGGCCTTCACCCCCACAATCTAAAGACGTGCAGATTAGGTGGCTTTTCACAGTAACTTCATTGCAGCATTAATGCATGCCTACTGTCAACAGGGGTGGTACCAGGGGATTGGAGAGTGGCGAATGTCGTGCCCCTGTTCAAAAAAGGAACTAGGGATAACCCTGGGAATTACAGGCCAGTTAGTCTTACTTCGGTGGTAGGCAAAGTAATGGAAAGGGTACTGAAGGATAGGATTTCTGAGCATCTGGAAAGACACTGCTTGATTAGGGATAGTCAGCACGGATTTGTGAGGGGTAGGTCTTGCCTTACAAATCTTATTGAATTCTTGGAGGAGGTGACCAAGCATGTGGATGAAGGTAAAGCAGTGGATGTAGTGTACATGGATTTTAGGAAGGCATTTGATAAAGTTCCCCATGGTAAGCTTCTGCACAAAGTAAGGAGGCATGGGATAGTGGGAAATTTGGCCAGTTGGATAACGAACTGGCTAACCGATAGAAGTCAGAGAGTGGTGGTGGATGGCAAATATTCAGCCTGGATCCCAGTTACCAGTGGTGTACCGCAGGGATCAGTTCTGGGTCCTCTGCTGTTTGTGATTTTCATTAATGACTTGGATGAGGGAGTTGAAGGGTGGGTCAGTAAATTTGCAGACGATACGAAGATTGGTGGAGTTGTGGATAGTAAGGAGGGCTGTTGTCGGCTGCAAAGAGACATAGATAGGATGCAGAGCTGGGCTGAGAAGTGGCAGATGGAGTTTAACCCTGAAAAGTGTGAGGTTGTCCATTTTGGAAGGACAAATATGAATGCGGAATACAGGGTTAATGGTAGAGTTCTTGGCATTGTGGAGGAGCAGAGAGACCTTGGGGTCTATGTTCATACATCTTTGAAAGTTGCCACTCAAGTGGATAGAGCTGTGAAGAAGGCCTATGGTGTGCTCGCGTTCATTAACAGAGGGATTGAATTTAAGAGCCATGAGGTAATGATGCAGCTGTACAAAACTTTGGTAAGGCCACATTTGGAGTACTGTGTACAGTTCTGGTCGCCTCATTTTAGGAAGGATGTGGAAGCTCTGGAAAAGGTGCAAAGAAGATTTACCAGGATGTTGCCTGGAATGGAGAGTAGGTCTTACGAGGAAAGGTTGAGGGTGCTAGGCCTTTTCTCATTAGAGCGGAGAAGGATGAGGGGCGACTTGATAGAGGTTTATAAGATGATCAGGGGAATAGATAGAGTAGACAGTCAGAGACTTTTTCCCCAGGTGGAACACACCATTACAAGGGGACATAAATTTAAGGTGAAAGGTGGAAGATATAGGAGGGATATCAGAGGTAGGTTCTTTACCCAGAGAGTAGTGGGGGCATGGAATGCACTGCCTGTGGAAGTAGTTGAGTCGGAAACATTAGGGACCTTCAAGCAGCTGTTGGATAGGTACATGGATTACGGGAAAATTATATAGTGTAGATTTATTTGTTCTTAAGGGCAGCACGGTAGCATTGTGGATAGCACAATTGCTTCACAGATCCATGGTCCCAGGTTCGATTCCAGCTTGGGTCATTGTCTGTGCGGAGTCTGCACGTCCTCCCCGTGTCTGCGTGGGTTTCCTCCGGGTGCTCCGGTTTCCTCCCACAGTCCAAAGATGTGCGGGTTAGGTGAATTGGCCAATGATAAATTGCCCTTAATGTCCAAATTGCCCTTGGTGTTGGGTGGAGGTGTTGAGTTTGGGTAGGGTGCTCTTTCCAAGAGCTGGTGCAGACTCAAAGGGCCGAATGGCCTCCTTCTGCACTGTAAATTCAATGATAATCTATGATTAATCTAGGACAAAGGTTCGGCACAACATCGTGGGCCGAAGGGCCTGTTCTGTGCTGTATTTTCTATGTTCTATGTTCTATGTACTTGTGACAATAAAGATTATTATTATTAAGGTTAGCGGCTGGGGATCTGCAGCGAATGACTCACATCCTGACTCCCTAAAACCTGTCCCGCCATCTACAAGACACCAGTCAGGCATGCGATGGAACATTTTCCAATTGTCTGGACAAGTGCAGCTCAAACAACACTCAAGAAGCTCAGCAACATCAAAAGGCAGTCAGCCCACTTGATCAACACCTTATCTACCACCTTAAAGATTCGCTCGCTCCATCATTGGCATGCAGTGGCATCAGAGTGTACCTACCATATACAAGATGAATTGCAGGAACTCCACAAGTTTCCTTTGACATAAACTTCCAAATCCCTGGGGCTGGATTCTCCCACAATGGGGCTAAGACCCAACACCGGCATAAATACTGGCGTTTCACTCCGAAGATTCCAAAAGTCAGTTTGAGCCGATTCAATGCCCTGCAGGGGGCTAGCAGGGACCCAGGGTGATTCAAGCAGCTTTAGCTGCAGGTATGGGCCCCTCACTTCCGGCCTTCAACGGCCGCATCGAGCCGCCATTGCGGACTCGGACCGCTGAGGCAGTTGCAAGATATAGCTCCCCCCCCTCCCCCGATCGGCCACGCGCCCCTGCATCCGACCCGCCCGATCTGTCCCCCGGCTGCCCATAAGGCCCCACCCCCCGGTGCCCGATCCGCCCGCCCCCCCCACCAGGGCAGCCGTGGACTGAATCCACAGCTGCCACGCGAGAGTCATGAGCGGCCGCAGTATGTTAGTTCAACGCCGCCGGGAACTCGGCCGGTCGGGAGCGGAGGATCGCTGGGCGGGCCTGTGGCAATGGCCCCCCCAGCCGCGTGGAGTAATTCACGAAAACGTCGGGTCCCGGAGAATCGCCGGATGGCGCCAGGCCTGATTTCGGCGCAAAAGTTGATTCTCCGCCCCCGCGCCAAACGCGATTTTGGCGCCGGGCTGCAGAGAATCCAGCCCCTGATCTCTATTACCTTGACGGACATGGACAGCATGTGAATACCACCATCCGCAAGTTCTCCTCCAAGTCACACACCATACTGACTTGGAACTATATCGCCATTCCTTCACAGGGTTTCTGGGTAAGTTTTCCTGAATGCCTCCCTAATAGCATCTGTGGGGATCTACATCACATTGACTGCAGCGGATCAAGAATACTAACTCTCATCATCTTCTGAAGGACAATTAAGGATGGCAGTTAATGCTGACCTTACCACTGATGCTCATATGCCATCAATTAATAACAAAGTTAAAATCGGGTTTTATAGTTATACAAGGAATTAATGTCACGTTGCATTTCCAAGGAAAGTATTTGATTCCTAAATACAAACAATCCAGCTATTCCCTGAAACCGGCGCCAATACCATCTTCAAAATGTACCCTTTTTTTCTGGTTATCGAGATGTGAGTTATGCTCGCAGGGAGGTATTTATTGTCCATCTCTTGTTTCGTTGAGGATGTAAGAGTCAGACTCATCGGGTGGTAACTACTGGAGGTGTCGGGGGTCTTAGCTCTCAGGGGGAGAGCCAGTGAGATCTCTTCTTTTCAGGAAGGCCCACCAGATTAGGTGCTAATCAGGTGAATGATGACAGGAGGTCGGCCATGGGTTGGATGTTGTGGTGGTGGGTGTTCAGGGTGGGTGTTCAGTAGGCAAGGGGTGTCAGAAGCAAGAGTGGGGGATGGTTGTCAGCAAATAATAATGCCAGTTCTTTGCAGGCACGGAGTGCAATTGAACAAGGGACCCCCACCCACCCGCCCCACCCCCCCACCCTCCGCGTCAGTTCCAGCAGTGATGGGATGGAACCACTAGATGATGATTAATTGTTCACTTAATGGCCTCAATTGTCGAGAGAACTGAAGGCACTTCATGGACCTTCCCACCACAGATTTAATCAGGGTGGGGGCGGGGTCACCACCTGCCACCCTCCTGTGTGATTAAATGCCCCCACCACCAAACTTGCCATGGGAGAGGAAAAAAGACTCATATTGTGGAGCTAGAGTCACATGGAAGGCCAAACCAGGGAGGGTTGGCATATTCTTTCCTTCAAGGGTATTAATGAGCCAGTTGAGTTTTCAAAGACCCACTATACTTCCTAATGAGTTATACAGAAACTTTGAATCGTTTATATATTAATAGATCTGTCATCAACTTCAAATGGTAAAATTAAAATAAATATTTACACTTTGAACTCTTGCTTAACATAGAAACAAAGAAAATAGGAGCAGGTAGAGGCCATTCGGCCCTTCGAGCCTGCTCCGCCATTCATTATGATCATGGCTGATCATCCAACTCAATACCTTAATCCCGCTTTCCCCCGATATCCTTTGATCCCCTTCGCCCTAAGTGCTATATCTAATTGCTTCTTGAAAACATATAGGGCGAGATTCTCCACTCCCGCGCCGGTTGGGAGAATCGGCTGGGCCCCCAAAATTGCCCCGGACGCCGGACCGACGCCCTCCCGCGATTCTCCCAGGCGGCGGGGACGGCCCGGTCGAGTTTCGCGGGCCGCAGGCCGGAGAATCGCCGGAGACACCCAAAATGGCGATTCTCCGGCACCCCCGTTATTCTCAGGCCCTGATGGCCAGGCCAAAACGGCAGGTTCCCCCCGGCGCTGTCCACACCTGGTCGCTGCCGTCGTGAACAGTGCGTGAACGCTGGGGGGAGGCCTGCGGGGGGGCGAAGGGGGATCCTGCACCGGGGGGAACCTCAAATGTGGGGTGGCCCGCGATCGGTGCCCACCGATCGTCGGGCCGTCCTCTCTGAAGGAGGACCTCCTTCCTTCCGCGGCCCCGCAAGATCCGTCCGCCATCTTCTTGCGGGGCGGACTTAGAGAGGACGGCAACCACGCATGCGCGGATGACGCCAGTTATGCGGCGCCGGCCGCGTCATCTATGCGGCGCTGCCTTTACGCGGGCGACAAGGCCTAGCGCGTGTAGATGACGCGGCCCCGATCCTAGCCCATTGTCAGGGCCTGAATCGTTCGGGATCGACGGCGTTCACGACGGCGCGGCCACTTCGGCGCGGGAGTGGAGAATCCCGCCCATAATGTTTTGGCCTCAACTACATCCTGTGGTAATGAATTCAACAGACTCACCACTCTCTGGGTGAATAAATTTCTCAACTCTGTTCTAAATGGTCTACCCTGTATCCTCAGACTGTGACCCCTGGTTCGGGATACCCCCACCCATCGGGAACATCCTTCCTGCATCTACCCTGTCCAGTCCGGTTAGGATTTTATAGGTTTCTATGATATCCCCCCTCATTCTTCTCAATTCCAGCAAATACAATCCTAACCGATTCAATCTCTCCTCGTACGTCAGTCCCACCATCCCAGGGATCAGTCTGGTAAACCGTGCGGATCACTTTAGTCATCCTGATAGAATAAAAACTACGCAGACAGAAATTAGCGGAATGTGGCAACCCTACGCATGGACAGCAGTCAACAAAATGTCTTATGGGCCGCAGTCAGAACCCAGATGGGCCGCAGGTTGCCTATCATTTATCTGGTGGGAACACAACACCAACGTTTGCAGAAATCCGATTTGTGCGCGATGTCCGGCAAACATTGGTGCTGGCTTCTTTGATTTTGAGCGAATTGCAGAAAAGGGAAAACAACCTTGTGGAAACTCCTTCCCTTTGCCTGGAAATTTACATCTCATGGTTAACATTTGGCTTTCAAACGGTAAAATGTTTCAGCTATCAACATAAAATTCAAAGCAAACCTTGACTGCATTTCCAGTTGCGCTTTGTGTTGACACTGTTGCTGCGTCTGTTGGGGGGTTTGGCTGCACGAGGTGGTCTGTTGCTGCTGCTGCTGCTGCTGGAGGCCTGCCTGCTGCTGAGGATGATGATGCTGAGGCACCTGCTGCTGACAGACAAGTGTAGACTGATGTTGCTGCTTTTGCGTCTGCTGCTGCTGCTGCTTATAACGTGAAAGGCTAAAGAAGAGACCCAAGATAGCCTTCAAATTTCCATTCCGGATTTCTGAAAGAGATCAAGCATTAAAGAATGATCACAGTTACACAAAAGAATGGCTCCTTTTACACGTTTTGGTTAAAAATAGCGGTCACAAAATAGCTTTGGTACTTTACATACAAATGCAATTTTTCTGTGTTCTTTGTACATTACCCACAAATAAATGTTCTTTATAGCTTCTGACACTATGCTTTCTTTAACGGTGCCATAGGTTTTTAAAATTGAACTTTATTTTAATTTAAGTACTGACAACGAACGCTGTTGCGTTTATTGTAAACTGAAGCAACATAAATGCAACACCCAGGGTGGGATTCTACCCCCCACCCCCACCCAACTACAACGTGTTTTGGGGTGTTGGAGGTGACCCACCATGGGCTAGCAGCAGGATCTCTCGGTCCCGCCAATGTGGCTCGCACCCTCCATCGCCGGGGAATCCGCTGGGGCTGGAAGGGCCAGCAGGAAGGGCCAGGAAATTCCAGCCTCAAATTCATGATTTAAGGGGTTAACTGGAATTCACAACATGTTTACTGCGACTGTGGCAAGATTAATTATTCTCATGCCTGGTTCCCTGCTCCTCCATCCCGCTCTCGAAGGCTTTGACTCCTTGCTGTCAGACGCTTCTGTGAGCACAAGGTTGCCTCAGGAACCTTGCTCAAGTGCCCATTATGCACAAGTCAGTCTTGACAGTGGGTGTGAAGGGACCATTTTGTCACAGGGCATCACAGCTGAGCGCAATCCAGTCCTCAAACCACGTAGACAAATGTGCACGGCGACCAGTGATTGCTGGACGGCAGTCAAGTGAAAGAAGCATTACTAATTTTACCTGCCTGACCCAGGGCCACCAAATCCTAATTCAGTGGCTGTGATTAATGCCCAAGTGAAACTACATTAGAACCATAGAATTACTACAGCGCAGGAGTCCATTCGGCCCATCGAGTCCCAACCGACCCTCTGCTCAGGGTTAGACTGAAGACCAGACTTGATTTTCATACCTGGCATGGTGGATTAGCCTATCAAAACTCACTATCCAAACTGTCACATGAGCGACTGGATGACGTACTGAGCTGCAAATGTTGACCGTGGAACAAAAAATCCAAGGAGAAAAGGCAGACTTCGCCGTGACAGTTTTTAACTTTCACATTACAAACACCCTTTTGTCTGGGAAGGGGGAACATAAAAAATAGAAACAGGAGTGGGCTGTTTGGCCTCTTGAACCTGGTCAGCCATTTGGTCAGATCACGGCCGGTCTGATTGTGGCCTTTACTCCAATTTCTTGCTTGCTCCCCAAAATCCTTGTCGGTGAAGAGTCTGTCCAACTCAGCCATGAATTTAATGACTCAGCCTCGACTGCTCCCTGGGCTGGAGAGTTCCAAACACTAATAACACTCTGAGAAATGTGAAACTCAAAAGGGAAAAGAAGGATGAAGATTTAATCAATGAGCTCACCGGTGGATCTTCTGCCAATTTTCTGCATGTTAAACAATCAAGATCGGTCTGGATTCATTTCCTCTAAGGTGCTTCTCCTCTTTCCCATTAGTTGATTAGATAAGAACTAGGGTGCTCAGGTTTAAGGTTTTGAGTGAGAGACGATGGGGGGATATAAAGAAGAATTTTTTTGACGCAGCGGGCAGTAATGACCTGAACCTCACTGCCTCTGGGGGTGGTGGAAGCGGAGATGGTGAATGATTTCAAAAGCAAATGGGTTAGGCGCAGTTGCGCAGTGGTTAGCACTGCTGCCTCACGGCGCTGAGAACCTGGGTTCGATCCCAGCTCTGGGTCACTGTCCGTGTGGAGTTTGCACATTCTCCCCATGTCTGAGTGGGTTTCGCTCCCACAACCCAAAGATGTGCAGGGTAGGTGGATTTGCCACGCCAATCGGAAAAGAAAAAGCAAATGGGATAGACACTTGAGGGAAATGAACATGCAGGGCTACAGAGAGAGCAGGTCAACAGGTCTGACTATAGTACTCTACAGGGAGCGGGCATTGATTTGATAGGCCGGATGTTCTCCTTCTGTGCCATGATGATTCTTTGGCTGGAATCTTCCAACACCCCCGCCACAGGTTCTCCCATGACGGAGTTGGCAAGCCAGTGAAATCTCCAATTACATCGACAGGACCAAGGCTGGTGTGAAGTGCTGGAAAATTCAAGTCTATACTTCTGTCACTCTAATTCTGTGTTCCAGAAATCTGCCTATTTTTCATATAGATGCATGGTTCTCAAATATATTTTGAGGAAACTGTGGAAGAAGAGTACCAACCAAAACTGAAACAGAAAACTGGATTTAAGATTTCCTCCCAATACATATGCAGAATTTTGTAATGCAGCAGTGGCTTTACAGAATTTTAGCAGGCACAATAATTACTCGCAAAACTGGAAAGAAAATGTTAGGGACTAGATAGCAACAGTTTCAGGCTTTGCTTCCTTTCTCTCAAATTTATTAAGCTACTGTTCAGTGAATTTTCTACCCAAGGGATTTCTGAGAAGCCTACATTAATTTTTCTAAAAATATCTTGGAGCAAGCAGTAAATAAATCATGCAACAAAGATGCCTTAATTGAGCGTGACTTTATTCTCAGTAACCTCCACATGCCTCCAGAGTGCTGGTTTGCCAGCACTATCAATCTTCTCTAAACGTTGTAGGGAGGGATTTGAAACCTTTGTTCAAAACAACAAAATGGCGAGATCTTCCGTTCTGCAGATGGCGTACCCCCGCCGTGGGAGGTGTGTTACACAAGGGAGATATTAGGAAATAGGATCCAGGAATGAGACCCCAATGTAGCTGACATTTAGGGGTTAAACAGACTGAGGGGGCAAAAAACCTGCTCGCACAGAGGCAGAGGGGTATTCCCACATATGGCAAAATTATATTGTTCCAGTCAGACTTAAACACGTTAGTGGGAATACATAGGATGCCCCAGATCCATTATCCTTCAGGACACTCTTGTCTGACTAGCTATTAGCCCATTACAAAGTCTGATGGCCTCTTTATCCATCAATGTGAGGTTAGTTGCTTATCAATAGCATGGCTCTGTTCTATTGTATAAACGGGAGTGGGCAAACAGCCAAGATAACGATGAGAGGTTCAAGTCTGGAAAGCCCAGAGAACCTTTGTTTGAGGGGCAGGGCAGAGTTTAGAGAGAGTGACAGAGAGAGAAAAATGCTGTTTTGTACAGTTACAAGGAGAAGGCTTTGGAAATCGACCGAGAAGGTCATGATAGTTGCCACCGAGGCAGGCTTCAGAAAAAGGGTTCAGAACGAATGTCCCTAGCAGAAGAAAAATTGCTTTGTAACTGCAAGTATTGCCTTTGTCTGCCTGTGAAAGGGGCATGAGAGCTGCATGTCCTGTTACAGTTTTGTTTAACGGGAACTATTGTGTTAAGGTTAAGAAACTACATATAGTCTGTTATTGTTTGGGTTGAAGTTTAAATATAGGCAGCACGGTGACACAGTGGTTAGCATTGCTGTCTCATTGCACAGAGGAAACGGGTTCAATCCCGGCCCAGGGTCAGTGTCCGTGTGGACTTTGCACATGGTCCCCGTATCTGCGGGGTCTTATCCCCACAACCCAGAAATATGTGCAGAGTAAGTCAATTGGCCACACTAAAAATTGCCCCTTAATTGGAAAAAAAAAATTGGGTACATTATATTTATTTTTTATATATGTTTTTAAAGTTTAAATATTGTTTTCTCTGCTTTTAATAATGTTTGTTTATAAAATAGCCAAGCCCTATTTCTTATATTATCACATCCATAACAAATCGATTTTACCGCACCATCTTAATACTTAAAGAAGTTATGGCCCTGGTTCGGCTTCTGCGCCACTTTGATAGCTGACCAGGCGTCCGGGACAGGTGGATTCAATGGGAAATCCCATTGACTGAGGCGGGACCAGAAGATACTGCCGCTGGCCAATGGCAGCCTGCCTCCCACCGCCGGAAACCACACCCCGTGGGGAGGCCAGAGAATCTCGTCTCATGATGCACAAACATCGAAACCGCATTTGTTGTGTGAGTTGTAAAATCCACAACGGAACAAATTTGGATTCCCACAGCTTTAGAGTTTGCACAAAGTTATCAGAACAAATTCGACTTATCTCCATTGGAAGTCACATAAACATTTTGTCTTCGGCTACAACTAGTTTGCTGCCTCAGGTGTTGTTTATTAACCTGGGAAGTCATGGAATAACATCCAGTTGCTTTGATTTACCTGGAATAAATTTTGACTCTAGCCTCGAGAATAGTTTCTTCAATTTTATGGAACTCACTTATTGAGAATAATTTTGATATTGAAAATTATAACTGAGGCTGATGGGAGTCCATTGGGCTCGGGGTCAATGAGCAACAATTTAGAACACTGACAATAGTTATTTTGAAAATACATTGTGTAGATTGGTTCCTTACCTTCTGCAGAAAGACCTTGTATGTTGACTCCTTTGGCAGCCAGGAAACTCAGGCACACAACAATATTTTCAATCTGGAGTTAGGAAAACATAAAGAAAAGTAGCAGTTTAAATCCTGTTACGTTGGGCACCAGTGATGTTCAGCCACAGTTAGTTCATATTGCTCGAATTTTATATCACTATAACGAGAATGGGACTTGTGTTTTTAAATGTGGTTCATCTTCCATCTGCAAATGAATAAGCAATCATCAAAAACGGGACAATACATAGGATCGTGACTGTGATACCCCTGATACGATATTTGCTCCTCATTTATTCTGCAGCAAAGATCAAGTTGGTATAACACGATAAACTCCCCCCAAGTTAGAAAAACACAAAGAGGAAGACAATTTTAAGTGGAAAATGAACAAATGAGGAAAAATATAAATTTATGGATGGTAAGTATGGTTTTCTTTACTCACAGTTACTCCATGTACAACTCTATAGAAAATGTGTAAGTAATATTGCAGCTGCGATCAGTGCAATAACTTAACTTTAATGTCAGCTTGCAGCATAGAAAGCCTTAAGTACTTGTTTCTTGAATTTGATAAATGAAGGCACTAATGCATAGTAAGACCATAAGACATAGGAGTGGAAGTAAGGCCATTCGGCCCATCGAGTCCACTCCACCATTCAATCATGGCTGATTTCAACTCCATTTACCCGCTCTCTCTCCATAGCCCTTAATTCCTCGAGAAATCAAGAATTTATCAACTTCTGTCTTAAAGACACTCAACGTCCCGGCCTCCACTGCCCTCTGTGGCAATGAATTCCACAGACCCACCACTCTCTGGCTGAAGAAATTTCTCCTCACCTCTGTTCTAAAGTGACTCCCTTTTATTCTAAGGCTGTGCCCCCGGGTCCTAGTCCTGTTAATGGAAACAACTTCCCTACATCCACCCTATCTAAGCCATTCATTATCTTGTAAGTTTCTATTAGATCTCCCCTCAACCTCCTAAACTCCAATGAATATAATCCCAGGATCCTCAGACGTTCATCGTATGTTAGGCCTACCATTCCTCAAGCATGCAGGCTACTTTATCTCACTGGATTCAGAACACAAAACCGTTTTGGATTGTGTAACAAGGTGATTGCAACTTGAAGAATAATTTGGCCAATAGTTCAGAGCCAGCTAAAGGACAACGTCAATAAATGTATTCTTCCATATTCCATTAACCTGAAACTTGTTGCTTGGATATAGGTTTTGCCAGTTTTAGTTTTCAGAGGACAAGTGAATGCCTCTGATTCTCACTGTTAAAGCTCTATAAAATTTCAAACGTATTTCCTTTTTAGAAGGGAAGGATGCAGAGGCAGAGCAAACTTTGGCATCATAATTTCTTGAGGTGAATGAAATTCAAACAATTTTCATCAAAGGTTTGAAAAGTGTTTTAGGATTATCAAATCCAACTCCCAAATTCAGCACACGTGTTATCTGCGCACGAGGATCACTTATTCAGCATGCAAAAACACAGCAAAAAAGTGGGACAATTTTCAAAATGAAAATATGAGGCGTCTAAAACTAAAGGTTTGAAACTAGGCCCAAATCCTTGAAGAATGAGGCTGAAATCCTGCACCGTGAAATATTTCAGATGTCTCTCACGTAACCTAACTTGGCCTCCAACTGATCCTGCCGCTAAGGGAGATCTACGAGTCACTTAGGACTTGGCACCAGTGGGGTCGTGCATTTTTTAAAATCGCGAAAGCCTTAGGAGACTTCAGGGAATCTGCTGCAAGGTAAATTTTGCGTCACTCCACCTTGTCAAAGATCTGGGGCGGGATTCTCCGACCCCCCGCCGGGTCGGAGAATCCCTGGTGGGCGGCGTGAATCCCGCCCCGTCGCTCCAACGCCGGCTGCCGTATTCTCCAGCGCCGGTTTGCAGGCGGGGATCGCGCCACGCCAGTTGGGGACCGTTTACAGCGACCCCCCCCCCCGGCAATTCTCCGGGCCCCGATGGGCCGAGCGGCCGTCGTTTCCTGGCCAGTCCCTCCGGCGTGAAATGGACATGGTCCATCACGGCGGGATCTGGCTTGTCGGCCGTCTGGCGGGGTCCTCAGGGGGGCGTGGGGGGATCCGGGAGGGGGGGGGGGGGCAGGGGAGCCTGGCCTGTGATCGGGGCCCACCGATCTGTGGGCGGGCCTGTGCCGTGTGGGGCACACTTTCCCTCCACATCGGCCTCTGTAGGGCTCCGCCATGGCCGGCGTGGAGAAGAACCCTCCTGCGCATGCGCAGGAACACGGCATCCGGTCTGCGCATGCACGGAACCACGCCGGCTGTTCTGTGCATGCGGCAACTCGCGGCGGCCATTCGCCGCCGATTGGCTTGGCACCGACCCCTCCGGCACTGGCCTAGCCCCAGGAAGTGCAAAGGATTCCACAACTTCCGGGCGGCCCGATGCCAGTGTGGTTCACACCGCTCTTGGCGCCGGAGTCGAGCCATCCGGCCAGTAACGGGAGAATCCCGCCCCAGGTGAGGGGTGTCAAGATGCAAGGATACAACCATGCCGTGAGCACTTTGTCTCAGATCAGAGTGATCAGTGTGAAATGCTCAACACATACAAGATGCTCAAAGCACAGAGTTACAAAGCTCAGGGATCACCACTGTTAAAAAAGTATCTTACACTGATAGAATGCCTTTCACCTTCTCAGGACCTCTTTCAATACTTCAAAGCCAATTAATTACCTTCTGAAGTGTAGTCACTGTTATTATGTCGGCATTTGTGGCACACAATTTATATATAGCCAGATCCCAAGAACAACAACTTCATTCTTTACTGTTAATTAAATAGAGAGGGGCAGCACAGCGGCACAGTGGTTAGCACTGCAGCCTCACAGCACCGAGGTCCTTGGTTGAATCCCGGCTCTGGGTCACTGCCCGTGTGAAGTTTGCACATTCTCCCCGTGTTTCGCCCCCACAACCCAAAGGCGTGCATGGTAGGTGGATTGGCCCTTAATTGGAAAAAATGAATTGGGCATCTGAATTTAAAAAAGAGCGAAAAACTAAATAGAGAGAGGGAGCAGTGGTCTAAAATCTCATTTGAAAGAGAGCACCCCAATCACAAAGTAACACTCCCTCAGACTGTTCCGGAATGTATGGATTATGTGTTAAAGTTCTTGGGCTGGATTCTCCACTCCCCGACGGCGAAATCGCGTTTGACGACGGGACGGAGAATCCGCTTTGACGCCAATATAGGGAGCGGTGCCAGTTTTGTATTCTCTGCCCCCTGAAAAGTGGCATACTCTAGTACGCCACGCCGATTATCCACGGCCTCAGGCCATTGCCCGAGGCCTGCCCCGCGATGCTCCGTCCCTGACCGGCCGAGTTCCCGAAGGCGTGGGTTACGTGTGCTCACACCGTTTTGGAACCTCACGTGGCGGCTGTGGACTCAGTCCGGGGCCGTCACAGTAGGGAGAGGGCCGATCCGCAGGCAGGGGGGGCTTCATTCGGGGCTGTGGGCGGGCTGTCCAAGGCACGTGAACGGCCAAAGGGGGGCACTATAAGAGAGCTGGTTTCGCTCAGTGGGCTAGACAGCTGGTTTGTGATGCAGAACAAGGCCAGCAGCGCGGGTTCAATTCCCATACCAGCTGAGAATTCTGAATTCTCCCTCTGTGTACCCGAACAGGCGCCGGAATGTGGCGACTAGGGGATTTTCACAGTAACTTCATTGCAGTGTTAATGTAAGCCTAGTTGTGTCAATAAAGATTATTTATGATTTATTACTTTTGCGCTCCGGGTCGGCGGGCCGAGTCCACCATGAAGCACAGCGAGGCCGCTGCAGGCCGCCATGCACATGCGCGGCCACCGAACCAGAAATGCTCAGGGCCGTATCGGCAGCTAGAGCTGCGAGCTCTCCACTGACCCCCTGCTAGTTCCCAGCAAAATGGGGAATCGGTGACAGTTTTGCGCCTGTCTTCCTGGCGTGAAAGACCACTGTTCTCACGCTGGAGTGAGGACTTAACCTCCAAAATAGAGAATCTTGCCACTTGTGTAAATGGCTCAGCTCCAGATCATTTAAATCCAAAACCCCTTTATTGTCACATTAAGGAGCATTCCCTGAATTGTTTATAGTTTCCAGTGTATAAAAGAAATGACCTTGCTTGACAGTATTCTTTACTCACATATCCATGTGTGGAGCAGCTACTTGTTTTCAGAACCTGGTATCGATAAACTCCTCATTTTTGTTGGGCGACAATTTCCTCGAGCTATACATGGGCAAGAGTGGAGCCATTGGTTTCTGCCCCAGTCACAAACTGCCCACCCTTGTGACTGATACCATTCCCAGCCCAGTCACAAATTCGCACTCTTCTCATTGATACCACCCCCCTGCCCAGTCACAATCTCCCCATACTTCCCCTGCTCAGTCGCTGGAGTCAGGTTGAAATAATCTCAGTGCCGTATTCTTTAAATGTAGACAAATTAAGCACAGCGCAATTTGCCACACGGATGAAACAATACGCTGCGTATATTTTGAAGAAAAATGGATCAATCTTTGAAGCAGTGAAATGTGCCTGATTATAGAGAGAGAGGGCACAGGGATTTAGGTGAAATACTTCACCAGACATCATGGACTCAGTGGCCTCCTTCTGTGCTTTAAACATTTCTGGATTTATGTGTCACTGAATAGGAATCAGAATCAAGAACCCTGCCCACATTTCTTCTTACTAACTTAATTCTATGTGGCGTTGCGCAGGTCAAAGAGACACAGCCTGGGTGAGTGAGACACATCCAGAGTGGGAATTTGGAACTTGGTAATTTGGTGCAGTGAGGTAATTCGGTGCAGAGTGGGAGAAGGTGCTTTTTCCCTACTGTTTTGTTCTCTCCCTTTCTTCTGGCCTGTAACTTTTAATCAGCAGGGAGAGAACCTGAGAGCATCTGAGACCCTCAGAAGGTAAGTAAGTGATTTTTACTCATTTTTACTTTTATTTACTTTTCGAATTGTGTGTGGGCTGGGGAGGTAGGGGGGAACTGAAGTGACATCACAGAAAAGCTGTGACCTGATTGGCTGGTTGAGAATCTACACTAAATTTCAAAAATTAAGCATTGGTAAACTAATTAAACATAGTTACTTAATTATAATTTAGAGGGGTATCTAAGCCAGAGGTCGGAGAGTACTGTATTTAGCTTTCACATTTATAGTAGAAATCTAGTGCTAGGAAACATATTACACATGAGAACACCACCCATCAGGTATGCGGTACATACTCGTGCGACTCGGCCAACGTTGTCTACCTCATACGCTGCAGGAAAGAATTTCCCAAAGTGTGGTACATTGGCGAGACCATGCAGACGCTGCGACAACAAATGAACGGACATCGCGCGACAATCACCAGGCAGGAATGTTCCCTTCCAGTCGGGGAACACTTCAGCAGTCAAGGGCATTCAGCCTCTGATCTCCGGATAAGCATTCTCCAAGGTAGCCTTCAGGACGCGCAACAACGCAGAATCGCCAAGCAGAAGCTTATAGCCAAGTTCCGCACACAAGTGTGCGGCCTCAACCGGGACCTGGGATCAAACAAAGCTAGAGTCACAGACAGACTCTCGGCGGTTGTGGCAAGGACTATACAACATAACGGGCTACAAAGCGAAGTCGAACAGTATCTCTGGCAGCAGCGCACCCCTCCCCGATGAACTCAATGCATTCTACGCCCGGTTCGAGCAGGTAACCAACAATCCGCTGGCGAGTGCCCCAGCAGCCCATAATTCACCCATACCCACCATCACAGCTTCCGAAGTCAGATTGGCCTGTCTGAAAGTGAACCCTTGGAAGGGGACGGGCCCAGACGGGATCCCTGGTCGTGCACTCAGAGCCTGCGCGGACCAGCTGGCAGAGGTATTCACGGACATCTTTAACCTGTCCCTACTCCACTCCGAGGTCCCCACCTGCTTCAAGAAGACCACCATCATACCGGTACCAAAGAAGAACCAGGCAACATGCCTCAATGAGTACCGACCAGTGGCCCTGACTTCAGTCGTAATGAAGTGCTTCGAGAGGTTGATCATGAAGCGCATCACCTCCATGCTCCCAGAATGCCTTGATCCACTGCATTTCGCATACCGCTGCAACCGGTCCACATCAGACACCATTTCCCTGGCCCTACACTCATCCCTAGAGCATCTCGAAAACAAGGACTCCTACATTAGACTCCTATTTATTGACTACAGCTCCGCCTTCAACACCATAATCCCAGCCAAGCTCATATCAAAGCTCCAAAACCTAGGACTTGGCTCCCCACTCTGCAACTGGATCCTCGATTTTCTGACCAACAGACCACAATCAGTAAGAATGAACAACAACACCTCCTCCACAATAGTCCTCAACACCGGCGCCCCGCAAGGCTGCGTACTTAGCCCCCTACTCTACTCCCTGTACACACACGACTGCGTGGCAAAACTTGGTTCCAACTCCATCTACAAGTTTGCTGACGATACAACCATAGTGGGCCGGATCTCGAATAACGATGAGTCCGAATACAGGAGGGAGATAGAGAACCTAGTGGAGTGGTGTAGCGACAACAATCTCTCCCTCAATGCCAGCAAAACTAAAGAGCTGGTTATTTACTTCAGGAAGCAAAGTACTGTACACACCCCTGTCAGCATCAACGGGGCCGAGGTGGAGATGGTTAGCAGTTTCAAATTCCTAGGGGTGCACATCTCCAAAAATCTGTCCTGGTCCACCCACGTCGACGCCACCATCAAGAGAGCATAACAGCGCCAATACTTCCTCAGGAAACTAAGGAAATTCGGCATGTCCACATTGACTCTTACCAACTCTTACAGATGAACCATAGAAAGCATCCTATCGGGCTGCATCACAGCCTGGTATGGCAACTGCTCGACCCAGGACCGCAAGAAACTTCAGAGAGTCGTGAACACCGCCCAGTCCATCACACGAACCTGCCTCCTATCCACTGACTCCATCTACACCTTCCGCTGCCTGAGGAAAGCGGGCAGTATAATCAAAGATCCCTCCCACCCAGCTTACTCACTCTTCCAACTTCTTCCATCGGGCAGGAGATACAAAAGTCTGAAAACATGCACGAACAGACTCAAAAACAGCTTCTTCCCCACTGTCACCAGACTCCTAAATGACCCTCTTATGGACTGATTTCATCAACACTACACCCTGTATGCTTCATCCGATGCCAGTGCTTATGTAGTTACATTGTATATGTAGTGTTGCCCTATTATGTATTTTCTTTTATTCCCTTTTCTTCTCATGTATTTAATGATCTGTTGAGCTGCTCGCAGAAAAATACTTTTCACTGTACCTCGGTACACGTGACAATAAACAAATCCAATCCAATGTCGCATTACATTCATCCCCCACCATCTGGCCTGCGAAATCCTACCAACTGTCCTGGCTTGACACAATTCACACCTCTTTAACCTGGGGTTACCCCATCTCTGGATCTGTAAAGATTTAATCACCTGCTAATGCTCGCATTCCAAGCATTGTCTGGCATCTTTGAATCTGTCTGTATATATGTTTCTGGAACATACCTCTTCATTCACCTGAGGAAGGAGCAGCGCTCCGAAAGCTAGTGACATTGAAACAAACCTGTTGGACTTTAACCTGGTGTTGTAAGACTTCTTATTGTGCTCACCCCAGTCCAACGCTGGCATCTCCACATCAAGGAAACATATAGTTAACAGTAATTTAAAAAAAAAAACTTTTAAATTTAATTTACTAATTAATTGACGCAATGTCAGTTAGAGGGGTGCAGTGCTCTGACTGTGAGATGTGGCAGGTCCAGGAGGCTTCCAGCGTCCCGGATGGCTTCATCTGCAGAAAGTGCACCCAACTCGAGCTCCTCACAGACCGCATGGTTCGGTTGGAGCAGCAATTGGATGCACTTAGGAGCATGCAGGTGGCGGAAAGTGTCATAGATAGCAGTTATATAAATGTGGTCACACCCAAGGTGCAGGCAGAGAAATGGGTGACCACCAGAAAGGGCAGGCAGTCAGTGCAGGAATCCCCTGTGGTTGTCCCCCTCTCGAACAGGTATACCCCTTTGGATACTATCGGGGGGTATAGCCTATCAGGGGAAAACAGCAGCAGCAAGAGCAGTGGCACCACGGCTGGCTCTGATGTTCAGAAGGGACGGTCAAAGCGCAGAAGAGCAATAGTCATAGGGGACTCTATAGTCAGGGGCACAGATAGGCGCTTCTGTGGACGTGAAAGAGACTCCAGGATGGTATGTTGCCTCCCTGGTGCTAGGGTCCAGGATGTCTCCGAACGGGTAGAGGGCAAACAGGCAGAGGTCGTTGTACATATTGGTACTAATGACATAGGCAGGAAGGGGCATGAGGTCCTGCAGCAGGAGTTCAGGGAGCTAGGCATAATGTTAAAAGACAGGACCTCTCGGGTTGTAATCTCGGGATTACTCCCTGTGCCACGTGCCAGTGAGGCTAGAAATAGGAAGATAGAGCAGCTAAACACGTGGCTAAACAGCTGGTGTAGGAGGGAGGGTTTCCATTATCTGGACCACTGGGAGCTCTCCGGGGCAGGTGTGACCTATATAAGAAGGACGGGTTGCATCTAAACTGGAGAGGCATAAATATCCTGGCCGCGAGGTTTGCTAGTGTCACATGGGAGGGTTTAAACTAGTATGGCAGGGGGGTGGGCATGGGAGCAATAGGTCAGAAGGTGAGAGCATTGAGGGAGAACTAGGGAATAGGGACAGTGTGGCTCTGAGGCAGAGCAGACAGGGAGAGGTTGCTGAACACAGCGGGTCTGGTGGCCTGAAGTGCATATGTTTTAATGCAAGAAGTATTACGGGTAAGGCAGATGAACTTAGAGCTTGGATTAGTACTTTGAACTATGATGTTGTTGCCATTACAGAGACCTGGTTGAGGGAAGAGCAGGATTGGCAGATAAACGTTCCAGGATTTAGATGTTTCAGGCGGGATAGAGGGGGATGTAAAAGGGGTGGCGGAGTTGCGCTACTGGTTAGGGAGGACATCACAGCTGTACTACGGGAGGTCACCTCAGAGGGCAGTGAAGCTATATGGGTAGAGATCAGGAATAAGAAGGGTGCAGTCACAATGTTGGGGGTTTACTACAGGCCTCCCAACAGCCAGCGGGAGCTAGAGGAGCAGATAGGTAGACAGATTTTGGAAAAGAGTAAAAACAACAGGGTTGTTATGATGGGAGACTTCAACTTCCCCAATATTGACTGGGACTCACTTAGTGCCAGGGGCTTAGACGGGGTAGAGTTTGTAAGGAGCATCCAGGAGGGCTTCTTAAAACAATATGTAGACAGTCCAACTAGGGAAGGGGCTGTACTGGACCTGGTATTGGGGAATGAGCCCGGCCAGGTGGTAGAAGTTTCAGCAGGGGAGCATTTTGGGAACAGTGACCACAATTCAGTAAGTTTTAAAGTGCTGGTGGACAAGGATAAGAGTTGTCCTAGGGTGAATGTGCTAAATTGGGGGAAGGCTAATTATAACAATATTAGGCGGGAACTGAAGAACATAGATTGGGGGCGGATGTTTGAGGGTAAATCAACATCTGACATGTGGGAGGCTTTCAAGTGTCAGTTGAAAGGAATTGAGGACCCGCATGTTCCTGTGAGGAAGAAGGATAAATACGGCAATTTTCGGGAACCTTGGACAACGAGAGATGTTGCAAGCCTTGTCAAAAAGAAAAAGGAGGGATTTGTCAGGGCTAACAGGCTGGGAACAGACAAAGCCTGTGTGGAATATAAGGAAAGTAGGAAGGAACTTAAGGAAGGCGTCAGGAGGGCTAGAAGGGGTCACGAAAAGTCATTGGCAAATAGGGTTAAGGAAAATCCCAAGGCTTTTTACACGTACATAAAAAGCAAGAGGGTAGCCAGGGAAAGGGTTGGCCCACTGAAGGATAGGCAAGGGAATCTATGTGTGGAGCCAGAGGAAATGGGCGAGGTACTAAATGAATACTTTGCGTCAGTATTCACCAAAGAGAAGGAATTGGTTGATTATCATAGAATTTACAGTGCAGAAGGAGGCCATTCGGCCCATCGAGTCTGCACTGACTCTTGGAAAGAGCACCCTACCCAAGGTCAACACCTCCACCTTATACCCATAACCCAGTAACCCCACCCAACACTAAGGGCAATTTTGGATACTAAGGGCAATTTATCATGTTTCGCCCCCACAACCCAAAGATGTGCAGGGTAGGTGGATTGGCCACGCTAAATTGCCCCTTAATTGGAAAAAATGAATTGGGTACTCTAAATTTTAAAAAGAGTGAAAAACTAAAACTAAAATCTCATTTGAAAGATAGCACCCCAATCACAAAGTAACACTCCCTCAGACTGTTCCGGAATGTATGGATTTTGTGTTAAAGTTCTTGGGCTGGATTCTCCACTCCCCGATGCCGAAATCGCATTTGACGATGGGGCGGATAATCTGTTTTGACGCCAATGTAGGGAGCGGCGCCAGTTTTTGTATTGATCATAGAATTTACAGTGCAGAAGGAGGCCATTCGGCCCATAAAGTCTGCACCGCCTCTTGGAAAGAGCACCCTACCCAAGGTCAACACCTCCACCTTATACCCATAACCCAGTAACCCCATCCAACACTGAGGGCAATTTTGGACACGAAGGGCAATTTATCATGGCCAATCCACCTAACATGCACATCTTTGGACTGTGGGACGAAGCCGGAGCACCCGGAGGAAATCCACGCACACATGGGGAAGATGTGCAGACTCCGCACAGACAGTGACCCAAGCCGGAATCGAACCTGGGACCCTGGAGCTGTGAAGCAATTGTGCTATCCACAATGCTACGGTGCTGCCCCTTGAGTCTGGAGAAGGGTGTCTAGACAGCCTGGGTCACATTGAGATCCAAAAAGACGAGGTGTTGGGCGTCTTGAAAAATATTAAGGTAGGTAAGTCCCCAGGGCCTGATGGGATCTACCCCAGAATACTGAAGGAGGCTAGAGAGCAAATTACTGAGGCCTTGACAGAAATCTTCGGATCCTCACCGTCTTCAGGTGATGTCCCGGAGGACTGGAGAATAGCGAATGTTGTTCCTCTGTTTAAGAAGGGTAGCAAGGATAATCAAGGGAACTACAGGCCGGTGAGCCTGACGTCAGTGGTAGGGAAATTACTGGAGAGAATTCTTCGAGACAGGATCTACTCCCATTTGGAAGCAAATGGACGTATTAGTGAGAGGCAGCATGGTTTTGTGAAGAGGAGGTTGTGTCTCATTAACTTGATAGAGTTTTTCGAGGAGGTCACAAAGATGATTGATGCAGGTAGGGCAGTGGATGTTGTCTACATGGACTTCAGTAAGGCCTTTGGCAAGGTCCCTCATGGTAGACTAGTACAAAAGGTGAAGTCACACAGGATCAGGGGTGAGCTGGCAAGGTGGATACAGAAATGGCTAGGTCATAGAAGGCAGAGAGTAGCAATGGAAGGATGCTTTTCTAATTGGAGGGCTGTGAATAGTGGAGTTCCGCAGGGATCAGTGCTGGGACCTTTGCTGTTTGTAGTATATATAAATGATTTGGAGGAAAATGTAACTGGTCTGGGGCGTCATTCTCCGACCCCCCGCCGGGTTGGAGAATCGCCGGGGGCTGCCGTGAATCCCGCCCCCGCAGGTTGCCAAAGTCTCCGGCACCGGATATTCGGCGGGGGCGGGAATCGGGCCGCGCCGTTTGGCGGGCCCCCGCGCTTGATTCTCCGGCCCGGATGGGCCGAAGTCCCACCGATAAATTGCCTGTCCCGCCGGCGTGGATTAAACCACCTTTTGAACGGTGGGACAAGGCGGCATGGGCGGGCTCCGGGGTCCTGGGGGGGGCGCGGGGTGATCTGGCCCCGGGGGGTGCCCCACGGTGGCCTGGCCCGCGATCGGGGCCCACCGATCCGCGGGCGGGCCTGTTCCGTGGGGGCACTCTTTCCCATCCGCCTCCACCACGGTCTCCACCATGGCGGAGGCGGAAGAGACTCCCTCCACTGCGCATGCGTGGGAAACTGTCAGCGGCCGCTGACGCTCCCACGCATGCGCCGCCCCGAGATGTCATTTCCGCGCCAGCTGGCAGGGCTCCAAAGGCCGTTTCCGCCAGCTGGCGGGGCGGAAATTCCTCCGGCGTCGGCCTAGCCCCTCAATGTTGGGGCCCGGCCCCCAAAGATGCGGAGCATTCCGCACCTTTGGGGCGGCGCGATGCCCGTCTGATTGGTGCCGTTTTGGGCGCCAGTCGGCGGACATCGCGCCGTTTCGGGAGAATTTCGCCCCTGATTAGTAAGTTTGCAGACGACACAAAGGTTGGTGGAATTGTGGATAGCGATGAGGACTGTCAGAGGATACAGCAGGATTTAGATTGTTTGGAGACTTCGGCGGAGAAATGGCAGATGGAGTTTAATCCGGACAAATGTGAGGTAATGCATTTTGGAAGGTCTAATGCAGATCGGGAATATACAGTGAATGGTAGAACCCTCAAGAGTATTGAAAGTCAGAGAGATCTAGGTGCACAGGTCCACAGGTCACTGAAAGGGGCAACACAGGTGGAGAAGGTAGTCAAGAAGGCATACGGCATGCTTGCCTTCATTGCCCGGGGCATTGGGTATAAGAATTGGCAAGTCATGTTGCAGTTGTATAGAACCTTAGTTAGGCCACACTTGGAGTATAGTGTTCAATTCTGGTCGCCACACTACCAGAAGGATGTGGAGGCTTTAGAGAGGGTGCAGAATAGATTTACCAGAATGTTGCCTGGTATGGAGGCATTAGCTATGAGGAGCGGTTGAATAAACTCGGTTTGTTCTCACTGGAACGACGGAGGTTGAGGGGCGACCTGATAGAGGTCTACAAAATTATGAGGGGCATAGACAGAGTGGATAGTCAGAGGTTTTTCCCCAGGGTAGAGGGGTCAATTACTAGGGGGCATAGGTTTAAGGTGCGAGGGGCAAGGTTTGGAGGAGATGTACGAAGCAAGTTTTTTACACAGAGGGTAGTGGGCGCCTGGAACTCGCTACCGGAGGAGGTGGTGGAAGCAGGGGCGATAGTGACATTTAAGGGGCATCTTGACAAATACATGAATAGGATGGGAATAGAGGGATACGGACCCAGGAAGTGTAGAAGATTTTAGTTTAGTCGGGCAGCATGGTCGGCACGGGCTTGGAGGGTCGAAGGGCCTGTTCCCGTGCTGTACCTTTCTTTGTTCTTTGTTTGTAATGCTTGTATTGTCACTCAGTCAGCAATCAGCTAATTTAACATCCTGGGTCTTTCCCGGTTAGTGTGGCTCAGTTACCATTCAACAAACCTGTTAATCCATGACGGCAGCACCAATTTCAAACAGGCCACAAAAGATCAATCAATAAAAGATTTATTTCACAATACAGACTCCCTACATTCCCATAAGCATTTAAACCCATGAGTCATTCTCTGTGAGGGGGCCAATAGTGTTTGGTAAACAAAGCCAAAATGAAACATCAATCATTTAAGTGGTTGCTAGGTGTGTTGGCTTGTGTTGGAAGTTATTCATAGAAAGTTCTCCATGTAAATTATTATACTTGACCTGCAGTTCTGACCATACGGCAGAACATATTCCCAACTTTGAGTTGAACAAACAGAATGTTGATTCCTGTGAGAGCATCAGACTTAACTAATAAAGCCGCATTTCAGAGTAACACAGTGATCCTTTTGCAAAAATTAATTTCCCTGAATTGCCATTCCTTACCACAGATACACAACATACTCTCAGAATTACACTTGGAACACATGTCCTCAGTCCCTCTCGCTCAAATCTAGTACTAGTGAAAGATGGGATTGCCGACAAGTGCACTGCATAAACAGCCAGGTTCAAGTAAACCACCAGAAAGGGACTGTTCAGAATGAATCAACACAGACAACAAAAACATGTGCTCTTACTTTCAGTCACTGCATTCCCCTGTTGATAAATATGTGATAGAAAAGTGATCCCTGGTTCAATTTGGTATGGCTGAAACTCCTAAACTTAAATGGATTAGTAAAAGCAACTCACCTCCCCAGTAGCAGGTACCATAATGTGGAGACTCTGGCATCAGTGCGACAGAAATGCAGTCACAATACCAGTTTCAATTTGTGCATTTGCTTCTTGGCAACAGAGTGCCAGTGTGATGATGTAATCCTGGCTCAGTTCTGTATACCTGGAATCTTTGGGTTCAAAGTCAATTGCAGTCATAAGGGCAACTCTGTAACATGTATCTGGGCAGTAACGCACGTGGGCTGTATCGCAGTCTCTAATTTTGGCAGAACTGTGTTTACCACCTCCCATCAACTTGTAGCACAGAGCATATTTAATACTGAGTCAATTTTCAGAACAAAAACCTCATTGAATAACATCACCAGGACAATATTTTCCAGAAATTTTTGATATATTTTGTGAGTCAGAATTTCTAAGCGTGACGAACAACAATTCTAATAACTTAAGAAACAAACTATGGTTCCACATGCAATAATTAAACCATTCAAAGAAGATCAGAGACTTCTCTTAGTGTCCTAACCAATATGCATCCTGAAAGATAAAGCTATTTATTGTGGCTATTTATTTTACTACTGTTTATTGACTCTTATTGTGTGTAAATTATGTGTTGCAGTTTCTATATTACAACAGTGACATTGGGCTACATTTTATGGTTCGCCTGTTGGGAGTGTTTTTGGCAGAGAGCACATGTTGGATTCCCAGCCCACTTCCTTCTTGCCCACCCTCGAGCTCTTCCCCATAATAGAGCATGGGTATGTCGCCCACTGGGTCACGGGAGAAATATTGGCCAGTACAATACGGATGACTCCCATGTCATTCTCTGAAACAGTGCCACAGGATCTTTAACGTACACATGAGAGAGTAGATGGGGGTCTCAGTTTAACGCCTCATCCGAAAGCCGACACTTCCGAGAGGGCAGCACTCCCGCAGTGCTGCACCGGAATGTGAAACAAGATCTTGGTGCTCGAGACCCGTAGTGGGATTCAAACACAGAATCAGCGCTGGAACACACAATCGGAAGTGGAGAATATGGCAGCTGCACGCATATCCCAAGTGACACTTGAATGATGAGAAAAAAAGATTACTTCCTTCGATGTCTGGTTTTGAAACAAACCAAATCTTTTATCAAGTTTACTGAATTTACCAGATCAATATAAATCGTACAGTCAAGTTCCTGCTTTGTTGAATGTTAGATTTTGAACATGTAAGCATAGAGTCATAGGGTGTGATTAAACCACTGCGTTGTGACTTCCGGGTGCGGCGATGACCAGCTGAGTCGCACGTTTCGGCAGCTCCCTGTGAAACGGACTTTTGGGCTCTTGATAGGAGCCCCAACGGCAATTTTGACGGCTAAAAAAACTGTGCGGTAAACCAGAAGGGAATCCCCCCTGGATACGGATGGAAAAAGGAGGAGAGAGTGGCCAGATTGCAGTGGATCCTTTAGAACAGCGGCAAGGAAGGCAAGCAAAAACCAAGATGGCGTCGGAAGGTGGCAGTTTAACATGGGGCCCTGAACAACAGGAGTTCTTGAAATGCTGTGTGGAAGAGATCAAAAAGGAAATGAAGAAAGAGCTGTTGGCCCCGATACTACAGGCGATCGAAGGGCTAAAGGAGGAACAAAAGACCCAGGAGCGGGAGCTTCGGGTCGTGAAGGCAAAGGCAGCCGAGAATGAGGATGTTATACAGGGCCTGGTGGTGAAGACGGAGATGCAGGAGGCACATC
This sequence comes from Scyliorhinus torazame, assembly GCF_047496885.1. Classification (NCBI taxonomy): domain Eukaryota; kingdom Metazoa; phylum Chordata; class Chondrichthyes; order Carcharhiniformes; family Scyliorhinidae; genus Scyliorhinus; species Scyliorhinus torazame. The sequence continues at coordinate 256,366,862 of NC_092716.1, forward strand.
AGAAACGATGTGTGGAATGGTTGGAGGCACTGGAGAACAACGCAAGGAGGAACAACCTGAGGATTCTTGGTCTTCCTGAAGGTGTGGAGGGAGCGGACGTCGGGGCATATGTGAGCACGATGCTGCACTCGTTAATGGGAGCGGAGGCCCCGGCGGGTCCGTTGGAGGTGGAGGGAACATACCGAGTGATGGCGCGAGGACCGAGAGTAGGAGAAATTCCCAGAGCCATAGTGGTGAGATTCCTCCGTTTTAAGGATAGAGAAATGGTCCTGAGATGGGCGAAGAAAACTCGGAGCAGTAAATGGGAGAACGCGGTGATCCGCGTTTATCAAGACTGGAGTGCGGAGGTGGCGAGAAGGAGGGCGAGCTTTAATCGGGCCAAGGCGGTGCTTCATAAAAAGAAGATAAAATTTGGAATGCTGCAACCGGCAAGACTGTGGGTCACATATCGAGGGAGGCACCACTACTTTGAGACGGCGGATGAAGCGTGGACTTTTATTGTGGAAGAAAAACTGGAATGAGCGGGTTATTAAAAAGAACGTTCAAACAAAGTGGTGGGGCGAATGTGGGGGGCAAAGAGGGGTTTTATGTACTAATCCTGCGATGTGGTAACTTTTCTCTCTCCCACAGGTGGTGATGGGGGGAGGAGGGGAGGTGGAGGAGATGGGGCGTTGGCCATTGGGGGTGGGGCCAAGGGAGAAGCGCGGGCTTGGTTCCCGCGCTATGATAATCATGGCGGGAATAGAGAAGCAGGAAGGAGGGGGCGTCGCACGGTGCGAGCCGAGGTCACGGGGGGAAGCCGAGGTCAGCCAGAGTTTGCTGACTTCTGGGAGCAACATGGGGGGAGTAATTACGCTAGCGGGGGATCTAGCGGGGGGGGTGGGAGGGGGGAATTACTGGGTTGCTGCTGCTGGGGAGAGGGGGGAGCTGGTATGGGAGAGGATGGGCGGGGGGGCACCGCCTGGGGGAGATACAGCTGCGTGGGAACCGGGTGAGGAGCTGGAAAAAGGTGATGGCTAATCGACAAGGGGGGGGGGGGGGGGTAGGAAGCCCCCCAACTCGGCTGATCACGTGGAACGTGAGAGGGCTGAACGGGCCGATAAAGAGGGCATGGGTACTCGCACACCTTAAGAAACTTAAGGCAGATGTGGTTATGTTACAGGAAACGCACCTGAAACTGATAGACCAGGTTAGGCTACGCAAAGGATGGTTGGGGCAGGTGTTCCATTCGGGGCTAGATGCGAAAAACAGGGGGGTGGCTATATTAGTGGGGAAGCGGGTAATGTTCGAGGCAAAGACTATAGTGGCGGATAACGGGGGCAGATACGTGATGGTGAGTGGTAAACTACAGGGGGAGACGGTGGTTTTGGTAAACGTATATGCCCCGAACTGGGATGATGCCAATTTTATGAGGCGGATGCTAGGACGCATTCCGGACCTAGAGATGGGAAAGCTGATAATGGGGGGAGATTTTAATACGGTGTTGGAACCAGGGCTGGATAGGTCGAAGTCCAGGACTGGAAGGAGGCCGGCAGCAGCCAAGGTACTTAAAGATTTTATGGAGTAGATGGGAGGTGTAGACCCGTGGAGATTTAGCAGACCTAGGAGTAAGGAGTTCTCGTTTTTCTCCTATGTCCATAAAGTCTACTCGCGAATAGACTTTTTTGTGCTGGGTAGGGCATTGATCCCGAAGGTGAGGGGAACGGAGTATACGGCTATAGCCATTTCGGATCACGCTCCACACTGGGTGGACTTGGAGATAGGGGAGGAAACAGGAGGGCGCCCACCCTGGAGAATGGACATGGGACTAATGGCAGATGAGGGGGTGTGTCTAAGGGTGAGGGGGTGCATTGAAAAGTACTTGGAACTCAATGATAATGGGGAGGTCCAGGTGGGAGTGGTCTGGGAGGCGTTGAAGGCGGTGGTTAGAGGGGAGCTGATATCAATAAGGGCACATAAAGGGAAGCAGGAGAGTAAGGAACGGGAGCGGTTGCTGCAAGAACTTTTGAGGGTGGACAGACAATATGCGGAAGCACCGGAGGAGGGACTGTACAGGGAAAGGCAAAGGCTACATGTAGAATTTGACTTGCTGACTACAGGCACTGCAGAGGCACAATGGAGGAAGGCACAGGGTGTACAGTACGAATATGGGGAGAAGGCGAGCAGGTTGCTGGCACACCAATTGAGGAAAAGGGGAGCAGCGAGGGAAATAGGGGGAGTGAGGGATGAGGAAGGAGAGATGGAGCGGGGAGCGGAGAGAGTGAATGGAGTGTTCAAGACATTTTATAAAAAATTATATAAAGCTCAACCCCCGGATGGGAGGGAGAGAATGATGGGCTTCTTGGATCGGCTGGAATTTCCCAAGGTGGAAGAGCAGGAAAGGGTGGGACTGGGAGCACAGATCGAGGTAGAAGAAGTGGTGAAAGGAATTAGGAGCATGCAGGCGGGAAAGGCCCCGGGACCGGATGGATTCCCAGTCGAATTCTATAGAAAATATGTGGACTTGCTCGCCCCGGTACTGACGAAGACCTTTAATGAGGCAAAGGAAAGGGGACAACTGCCCCCGACTATGTCTGAAGCAACGATATCGCTTCTCTTAAAGAAGGAAAAGGACCCGCTACAATGCGGGTCCTATAGACCTATTTCCCTCCTAAATGTAGATGCCAAGGTCCTGGCCAAGGTAATGGCAATGAGAATAGAGGAATGTGTCCCGGGGGTGGTCCACGAGGACCAAACTGGGTTTGTGAAGGGGAGACAGCTGAACACGAATATACGGAGGTTGTTAAGGGTAATGATGATGGCCCCACCAGAGGGAGAAACGGAGATAGTAGTGGCGATGGATGCCGAGAAAGCATTTGATAGAGTGGAGTGGGATTATTTGTGGGAGGTGTTGAGGAGATTTGGTTTTGGAGAGGGGTATGTTAGATGGGTGCAGCTGTTGTATAGGGCCCCAGTGGCGAGCGTGGTCACGAATGGACGGGGATCTGCATATTTTCGGCTCCATAGAGGGACAAGGCAGGGATGCCCTCTGTCCCCATTATTGTTTGCACTGGCGATTGAGCCCCTGGCGATAGCGTTGAGGGGTTCCAAGAAGTGGAGGGGAGTACTTAGGGGAGGAGGAGCACCGGGTATCTTTGTATGCGGACGATTTGCTACTATACGTGGCGGACCCGGCGGAGGGGATGCCAGAAATAATGCGGATACTTGGGGAGTTTGGGGATTTTTCAGGGTATAAATTGAACATGGGGGAAAGTGAGTTGTTTGTGGTGCATCCAGGGGAGCAGAGTAGAGAAATAGAGGACCTACCGTTGAGGAAGGTAACAAGGGACTTTCGTTACCTGGGGATCCAGATAGCCAAGAATTGGGGCACATTGCATAGGTTAAATTTAACGCGGTTGGTGGAACAGATGGAGGAGGATTTCAAGAGATGGATATGGTATCCCTGTCAATGGCAGGGAGGGTGCAGGCGGTTAAGATGGTGGTCCTCCCGAGATTCCTCTTTGTGTTTCAGTGCCTCCCGGTGGTGATCACGAAGGCTTTTTTTAAAAGGATTGAAAAGAGCATCATGGGTTTTGTGTGGGCCAGGAAGACCCCGAGAGTGAGGAAGGGATTCTTACAGCGTAGCAGGGATAGGGGGGGGGCTGGCACTACCGAGCCTAAGTGAGTATTATTGGGCCGCTAATATTTCAATGGTGAGTAAGTGGATGGGAGAGGAGGAGGGAGCGGCGTGGAAGAGATTAGAGAGGGCGTCCTGTAGGGGGACTAGCCTACAGGCCATGGTGACAGCCCCATTGCCGTTCTCACCGAGGAACTACACCACAAGCCCGGTGGTGGTGGCTACACTGAAGATTTGGGGACAGTGGAGACGGCATAGGGGAAAGACTGGAGCCTTGGGGGGGTCCCCGATAAGAAACAACCATAGGTTTGCCCCGGGGGGAATGGATGGGGGATATGGAATGTGGCAAAGAGCAGGAATAACGCAACTGAAAGATCTGTTTGTGGATGGGAAGTTCGCGAGTCTGGGAGCGCTGACCGAGAAATATGGGTTGGCCCAAGGGAATGCATTCAGGTATATGCAACTGAGGGCTTTTGCGAGGCAACAGGTGAGGGAATTCCCGCAGCTCCCGACACAAGAGGTGCAGGACAGAGTGATCTCAAAGACATGGGTGGGGGATGGTAAGGTGTCAGATATATATAGGGAAATGAGGGACGAAGGGGAGACTATGGTAGATGAACTAAAAGGGAAATGGGAAGAAGAGCTGGGGGAGGAGATCGAGAAGGGGCTGTGGGCAGATGCCCTAAGCAGGGTAAACTCGTCGTCCTCGTGTGCCAGGCTAAGCCTGATTCAGTTTAAGGTATTACACAGGGCACATATGACTGGAGCACGGCTCAGTAAATTTTTTGGGGTGGAGGATAGGTGTGCGAGGTGCTCGAGAAGCCCAGCGAATCATACCCATATGTTTTGGTCATGCCCGGCACTACAGGGGTTTTGGATGGGGGTGACAAAGGTGCTTTCAAAAGTAGTAGGAGTCCGGGTCGAACCAAGCTGGGGGTTGGCTATATTTGGGGTTGCACAAGAGCCGGGAGTGCAGGAGGCGAGAGAGGCCGATGTTTTGGCCTTTGTGTCCCTAGTAGCCCGGCGCAGGATATTGCTAATGTGGAAAGAAGCCAAGCCCCCGGGGGTGGAGACCTGGATAAATGACATGGCGGGGTTTATAAAGCTAGAGCGGATTAAGTTCGTCCTAAGGGGGTCGGCTCAAGGGTTCACCAGGCGGTGGCAACCGTTCGTCGAATACCTCGCAGAAAGATAGACGGAATGGGAAAAAGAAGGCAGCAGCAGCAGCCCAGGATCGGGGTGGGGGGTGGGGGGAGGGGTGGGGGGGGGGGGGGGGGGGGGGGGGGAGGACCCAGAAGGACTCTCAGGGTTGTTAATATATACTGTATAGTATGTATAGGTCGTTGCTACAGATAATTATATATTGGACTGTTAAATTATATTTTTGGAGAGTGTTACTTGTGACAAGGCAGTTGCCAATTAGGGCTAGTTTTCATTTTTGTTATTTATTATTTATTCATTTTTTGTTTATAAAATAGATCATTGTTATTTGTGTTGTTATAATATTGTGTAAAGGATGCACAATGTACTGTGTTGGTTGACCAAAAACTTTCAATAAAATATTTAATTTTAAAAAAAAACCACTGCGTTGTGTCTGGTGTGGATCGGGGTGCTCTGCATAAATAGCGGGAAAGGTCAAAAATTGAGATTCACGCAGGGTGCAAATCAGTTTGCTACCTAACTGGCCCGCTCCTGATGGCGAGTTCCAGGTCGCACCCAAATATGCTGAGCATATCCTGAACCCTAATTTGCATTAATTTCCATCTCATCAGCAAGATTGAAGTCAAATGCAGCGGCCTCCCAGGAATTAACTGTCTCCCCAGCGAGAGATCGCGTGTGCATCGTTTAGTCCACCGTTTTTAAAACGTGCAGCCGCCGCAATGTCTCCTGAGAGAAAGTGAGGACGAGGAGCCATTTACATTTTCGGCATGTAGCTCAACTGTACTGGAGCTGCTGCCCCAGTGCTCAGGGAGAGTGGGGGACCCCACAGAGGGGCTGGGCTTGGTCGGGAAGCTGAAGCCTTCCAGGTCAGGGGTCTCCCCTGGGCTGGGGTTGGTGGGGGGGAGAGGAGGCTGTAGAGGGGCTTCTCGTTTGTGAGGCCTTCAAGCCATCTTTAAATATTCTGGAGACCCATAACGGGGCAACTACAGCTGCTGCCTGTCTATGCTACCAAACACTTCCAGGACAGGGCCCTGCTCTGGGTTATATGCTGACGGTCACTTTAACTCCCTCTAGCTTCTTAGCTGAAGGCTATTTCTAATAAGGAATTGGCCATGTTAGTTGTGAGAGCACTTCACAGCTGCAGGGTGCTGTTTGTTCCTGCTTTGTTTCAATTCGATGTGGGCGTCACAGTCTGTGCCAGCATTTATTGCCCATCCCTAATTGCCCTTGTAGGGGCGGTTAAGATTCAACTACATTGCTGCGGGTCTGGAGTCACATGTAGGCCTGACTAGGTAAGGATGACAGATTTCCTTCCCTAAAGGACATTAGTGAACCAGATGGGTTTTTACAACAATCGACACTTGGTCATCATTAGACTTTTAATTCCAAATTTTTTATTGAATTCAAATTCCCCCATCTGCCCTGGTGGGATTTGAACCCAGGTCTCCAGAGCAGTACCCTTGGTTTCTGGATTACTAGTCCACGGACAATACCACTACACCGCCGGAATAATAGATTCGGCAGAGGAACTTCAAGCGCCGACCAGGAATCCTCAATACGTTAATGCCATTGACTCCAAAAGTGAATGGAACGCCACGGTGCAAGTGAACAACTTCCCGATTCCGTTCAAGCTCGACACGGGAGTGTCCGCAAACTTGATGACAAGCAAAGATCTCGCATCCATCCCAGGCACACGAGATAATACCAGCTGCATGCAAGTTAAAAGACCACAGTGGCAACCAGATCACTTCAAGAGGATCATGCCACCTGCAAGTAGTCAATAAGAGGGTCACAAAAGGACTACGCTTTGAGATCGTGGACGACAAAAAGACATCGCTGTTAGGTGATATTGAGAAATGACAGAATCGTCATTCCACTAATGCTCAGGTCAGACATGCTCCGCAGGATTCACGAGCGACATCTTGGAATCGAAAAATGCAAAAGAAGAGCAAGGCAATCCGTGTACTGGCCTGGGATAAATGAGGAGATTACAAACATGATACTCACATGTGACACATGTCAAAAACAACAACCGGCACAATGCAAGGAGCCACTCCAGCAGCATGAGATGGCTACGTCACCGTGCAACAAAGTTGGTATAGATTTGTAAATTGTATCATACATTGTAAAGTCCGACAAAGGTGTGCTGTTCAAACGCAATTGACGAGACCTGCTAAAGGTTCCACTTCCTGAACCTGTCTTTCCGACGTTAAATCTACAGGGCTTACTCACTCGACAACGCTTGACACCATCAGCCGGTGAACAGACGGACATTAAAACTTCAGTGTCTCATTGCCCACTTAGGAGATCAACTCAAATCAGACGCAAACCCAACCGTCTGAACCTGTGAACATTGGACTGATGCAATCATTGATTTCTGTAATGCATTTGCACACGATACCAACTATGTTTGTTCCAGTCTAGTAACAACACTGAAACTATGTATAAAAAAGGGGGGATGTAGTGATCTTTACATGGGTATGTACCTAAGGGGTTAATGGGAAATTGAAAGATCACTAGGGGGCAGCACTGGCGGGTATAAAAGCCAGACACAGCGTCTCTCTGCCTCACTTGGTGGTTAGACTGTGACGAGAGCAGGAGCATAGATCTAGCTCAGGGCTACTAGTGTGGTCAGACATAGCTACTGTATATAAACGTTGTAACCTTTCTACTGGTATTGATCTCAAAGTAAGAACTCACGCAGTTGTTAAATTCTGTTACTCAATGAACCTTTCAATACGTCTGGATGACTTTGAGCCTTCTTCACCAAGGTGCAGAAAGCCTCTGCCACAACTGGATTGAGTAACGCATGTTACATGCAGTAGTGCTGCCAAACACACTACAGTAAGGTAACAAAAGACGGTTTTCCAGGCATGACGGAGCCTCACCGCAGCCTGTCCTCCATCCTCTGTTTCCACCAGCGGGTCCTCCCTGGGCTCGTCCTGCACCCCCTCCTGGTCCACTTGCTCCTCCTCCTCAGACGGTGCCACATGTCTCTGCTCCTCGGTCAGCATGTCGCCCCACTGCTGTGCCATGTCGTGGAGGGCAAAGCAGACCACCATGAAGTGGGAGACCCTCTGGAGGGTGTACTGCAGGGCAGCACCAGAGTGTTCTTGGCATCGGAAAGGCATTTTGAGCAGTCTGATGCACCGCTCAATGGTAGCATGAGTGACAACATGGGCATGGTTATATTGGGTCTCCTGCACAGCCAATAACACGCAGCCCGCAGCCAAGCCACTGAGGAGATCAGCTCCCCGATTTGGGGATGCCAACCTGGCCAGACTGTTGGACGTGATAGAAACCCTGTTCCCCCGAGGGTCTCAGAGGGTCAGCCGCAGGGCAGCCAATGCCACCGTCAGATCGAGGAGTGTCACCGGGAGGACCGACACCCAGTACCGCAAGAGGGTCAACGACCTTCACCAGGATGCACGATTCGGGAGGCACTGACCCCCCTGACCTCCCCCTCGAGGAGACTACCATATTTGCGGCACAGCTGTCATCCCCATCCTCAACCAGCACAGAGACGCACACCTCAGTGAACCTCAGTAGTGGACTGGCTTCTGAGGCACAATCTGCTGAGCACCACATAGTTGCTGATGCACATCAGGGGGAGGCAGGAACACCCAGGCAAGGCAGCAGTTGAAGGCCTGTTGGATCCCTGGATCGAGCTGGATCCCAGGCCGATGCTGAGCCTCTGGACCAGGTTTACCCGGAGCTGGTGCTGCACCATCTCTTTGTTGAAGAGGCGCCTCCTGCGGCAAATGCTATCCATCATTTGTTCGAAAGACCAGCGACGCCTATACACCTTGGGCCGTCGCCGGCCTCCCCCTCTGGGATCCTCCATGGCCGGATGGGCAGCCGGGCCCTCAGGGTGTGGAGCACATGGGTCTCCGCCTTGAGGCCTTGTCGATGCTCTGCCGCCGCCTTCTCCAGCATCTGGCCGCCTGGCCTGCCAGCAGCACCATGAGGGCAGCTTCCGCGGGGTCCAAGATATCATCCATTTTGAATAATATCTGTAAGGAATTGGAGAGGGTGGGAGACACACAACCAGCGGAATCTTCCTCCCCGGGACCCTCCAGTCCCCCATTGTTCACCCCTCCCTCCCCACATCCAATGCCATCCAACCCGCTCTGTCCACACCCGCCCGGTCGCAGCGTGGGCCCCTGCTCAGCGGACCCCACACCCTGTATCCCAGACACCTACACGTAACGTTATCTGGTCTGGGCTGGTTAGATAGCAAACTGATTTGCGTCTGCCAAAAAGATTTCGATTTTGATCTTTCTCGCTATTTAACCGGAGCACCCAGATCCGCGGTGGGCGCAATGTGGTGGTCAAATAGCGCCCATGGAACATTGGATCTTAACTGAACAACTGGTGTTTTTTGTAAACCATAATATGTAAACTATAACTATGAACATGGTAATATAAAACTTAATCTTTCTCTCTTCCCCCGCCCATTTTTAAAAGGTAGCTTTGTCTTCTGCGAAGAGCAAAAGGGCAGAGCGGAAATCTACTCAGAACAGAGCCGCTTCAGGACAATGCTCTTGCTTTCTAGAAATAATCTGTTCAGTGTTCACAGCTCCAATTCTAAAACGCATTAGATGTGGAATTGTATGTCTCAGCAAATCCGTCTGAGTGCACCAATTTGCTATATTCCCGGCTAACATTGAAATCAAATATTATTTACACCAACCTACAAAGATCCCACATGTTTTTAGTAGAAAAAGTATTTTTACGTTTAAATTGCGTCAGCTCTACCTTGGTGCCTCCCTCACGAATGTCCACATAAACTAGGAGGTGACTCCGTGTGTGCTGGCATCAAAAACTGAGACATGCGAGCCCTTAATAAACAAATCGTTCAGAGTTAAACTGGTTGCCAGGGCTTAGTCATGTAACTGTGACCAGCTACTCTTTACTCTCTATAAATAGCATTCTATTTGGCCTATTTATATTGTAGCAGGATCAGACATCCAAGTTGTATGAAGAAATTTTCTAGTAAATCCGTTTCTAGGCACAAAGTTTTGTTTAATCAGCAACTGATAATAAAACTTCCTTGATTTTTCTGGCTGAAAAAGCAACAATTTTCTTACTTCCAAAGGCTTACATAAAAACCATTGGCCCTTTGGATATTTTTCCTACATCAGTGCTGAGTTCAAACAGACCCCATTTTTGCTGCAGCAAGGGCCTTAACCCAGTGTGAGAATCAGGAATTTGTGGAGTCAATGTAAATCCTTGTGAAAGGCAAATTAGGTCTGTATAACTATCAAATTGTGAAGTCATTTAACTCCCCAGCCCTTTAAAAAAAAATTTAATGGACCACCCTCGTCAGCGAGAGTTGAAAAATAAATCTGTTCTCGTAATTACAATAGTTATGAGGGCAGCACGCTGGTGCAGTGGTTAGCACTGCTGCCTCACGGGGCCGAGGTCCCAGGTTCGATCCCGGCTGCGGGTCACTGTCCGTGTGGAGTTTGCACATTCTCCCCGTGTTTGCGTGGGTTTCGCCCTCACAACCCAAAGATGGGCAGGGTTGTTGGATTGGTCACACTAAATTGCCCCTGAATTGGAAAACATTTTTGGGTACTCTAAATATATTTATTTTTAATTACAATAGTTGTTTTTTGACATTTGCCATTACATCTAAACTAGTATGGCAGGGGGGTGGGCACGGGAGCAATAGGTCAGAAGGTGAGAGCATTGAGGGAGAACTAGGGAATAGGGACAGTGTGGCTCTGAGGCAGAGCAGACGGGGAGAAGTTGCTGAACACAGCGGGTCTGGTGGCCTGAAGTGCATATGTTTTAATGCAAGGAGCATTACGGGTAAGGCAGATGAACTTAGAGCTTGGATTAGTACTTGGAACTATGATGTTGTTGCCATTACAGAGACCTGGTTGAGGGAAGGGCAGGATTGGCAGCTAAACGTTCCAGGATTTAGATGTTTCAGGCGGGATAGAGGGGGATGTAAAAGGGGAGGCGGAGTTGCGCTACTGGTTCGGGAGAATATCACAGCTATACTGCGAGAGGACACCTCAGAGGGCAGTGAGGCTATATGGGTAGAGATCAGGAATAAGAAGGGTGCAGTCACAATGTTGGGGGTATACTACAGGCCTCCCAACAGCCAGCGGGAGATAGAGGAGCAGATAGGTAGACAGATTTTGGAAAAGAGTAAAAACAACAGGGTTGTGGTGATGGGAGACTTCAACTTCCCCAATATTGACTGGGACTCACTTAGTGCCAGGGGCTTAGACAGGGCGGAGTTTGTAAGGAGCATCCAGGAGGGCTTCTTAAAACAATATGTAAACAGTCCAACTAGGGAAGGGGCGGTACTGGACCTGGTATTGGGGAATGAGCCCGGCCAGGTGGTAGATGTTTCAGTCGGGGAGCATTTCGGTAACAGTGACCACAATTCAGTAAGTTTTAAAGTACTGGTGGACAAGGATAAGAGTGGTCCGAGGATGAATGTGCTAAATTGGGGGAAGGCTAATTATAACAATATTAGGCGGGAACTGAAGAACATAGATTGGGGGCGGATGTTTGAGGGCAAATCAACATCTGACATGTGGGAGGCTTTCAAGTGTCAGTTGAAAGGAATACAGGACCGGCATGTTCCTGTGAGGAAGAAAGATAAATACGGCAATTTTCGGGAACCTTGGATGACGAGTGATATTGTAGGCCTCGTCAAAAAGAAAAAGGAGGCATTTGTCAGGGCTAAAAGGCTGGGAACAGACGAAGCCTGTGTGGCATATAAGGAAAGTAGGAAGGAACTTAAGCAAGGAGTCAGGAGGGCTAGAAGGGGTCACGAAAAGTCATTGGCAAATAGGGTTAAGGAAAATCCCAAGGCTTTTTACACGTACATAAAAAGCAAGAGGGTAGCCAGGGAAAGGGTTGGCCCACTGAAGGATAGGCAAGGGAATCTATGTGTGGAGCCAGAGGAAATGGGCGAGGTACTAAATGAATACTTTGCATCAGTATTCACCAAAGAGAAGGAATTGGTAGATGTTGTGTCTGGAGAAAGGGGTGTAGATAGCCTGGGTCACATTGTGATCCAAAAAGACGAGGTGTTGGGTGTCTTAAAAAATATTAAGGTAGATAAGTCCCCAGGGCCTGATGGGATCTACCCCAGAATACTGAAGGAGGCTGGAGAGGAAATTGCTGAGGCTTTGACAGAAATCTTTGGATCCTCGCTGTCTTCAGGGGATGTCCCGGAGGACTGGAGAATAGCCAATGTTGTTCCTCGGTTTAAGAAGGGTAGCAAGGATAATCCCGGGAACTACAGGCCGGTGAGCCTTACTTCAGTGGTAGGGAAATTACTGGAGAGAATTCTTCGAGACAGGATCTACTCCCATTTGGAAGCAAATGGACGTATTAGTGAGAGGCAGCACGGTTTTGTGAAGGGGAGGTCGTGTCTCACTAACTTGATAGAGTTTTTCGAGGAGGTCACTAAGATGATTGATGCAGGTAGGGCAGATGTTGTCTATATGGACTTCAGTAAGGCCTTTGACAAGGTCCCTCATGGTAGACTAGTACAAAAGGTGAAGTCACACGGGATCAGGGGTGAACTGGCAAGGTGGATACAGAACTGGCTAGGCCAGAGAAGGCAGAGGGTAGCAATGGAGGGATGCTTTTCTAATTGGAGGGCTGTGACCAGTGGTGTTCCACAGGGATCGGTGCTGGGACCTTTGCTCTTTGTAGTATATATAAATGATTTGGAGGAAAATGTAACTGGTCTGATTAGTAAGTTTGCAGACGACACAAAGGTTGGTGGAATTGCGGATAGCAATGAGGACTGTCTGAGGATACAGCAGGATTTAGATTGTCTGGAGACTTGGGCGGAGAGATGGCAGATGGAGTTTAATCCGGACAAATGTGAGGTAATGCATTTTGGAAGGTCTAATGCAGGTAGGGAATATACAGTGAATGGTAGAACCCTCAAGAGTATTGAAAGTCAAAGAGATCTAGGAGTACAGGTCCACAGGTCATTGAAAGGGGCAACACAGGTGGAGAAGGTAGTCAAGAAGGCATACGGCATGCTTGCCTTCATTGGCCGGGGCATTGAGTATAAGAATTGGCAAGTCATGTTGCAGCTGTATAGAACCTTAGTTAGGCCACACTTGGAGTATAGTGTTCAATTCTGATCGCCACACTACCAGAAGGATGTGGAGGCTTTAGAGAGGGTGCAGAAGAGATTTACCAGAATGTTGCCTGGTATGGAGGGCATAAGCTATGAGGAGCGGTTGAATAAACTCGGTTTGTTCTCACTGGAACGAAGGAGGTTGAGGGGCGACCTGATAGAGGTCTACAAAATTATGAGGGGCATAGACAGAGTGGATAGTCAGAGGCTTTTCCCCAGGGTAGAGGGGTCAATTACTAGGGGGCATAGGTTTAAGGTGAGAGGGGCAAGGTTTAGAGTAGATGTACGAGGCAAGTTTTTTACGCAGAGGGTAGTGGGTGCCTGGAACTCGCTGCCGGAGGAGGTAGTGGAAGCAGGGACGATAGGGACATTTAAGGGGCATCTTGACAAATATATGAATAGGATGGGAATAGAAGGATACGGACCCAGGAAGTGTAGAAGATTGTAGTTTAGTCGGGCAGTATGGTCGGCACGGGCTTGGAGGGCCGAAGGGCCTGTTCCTGTGCTGTACATTTCTTTGTTCTTTGTTATCTAGCCCTTGCCTGCCTCACCAAAGTGAAAATAGGACATGTGGGCTTTTCCAGGATGGAGACCTAGTTACATGTCAGGAAACTCCCGACTCCCAATACCTGTCTCAGCCATGAAAATCTAGGACAATGTACCTATAATGACTACAGTCTCTTATTCTCTCAACACTATTTTGGGTTACTTTGGAAGAGGGTACAATGCGTTAAAAGCTTTTCCCAACATGGCATAATGAGCAGATTTTTAAAATATTGGTGTCTTTGAGATATGGGCTGGAATTTCACTCCCATGTCAGGTGACCAAGGCGGATGGCGAGAGACCGGAACTTAGGGGCTTGCCGCACCTGCCAAGGTAGGAGGTGCTCTGCCAGACCTGGTGACTATGGGTGACACAGATACATCTCTGTTTGCAGTCACACCTGGTGAACAGTGAGACAGAAAACACTCCTCCTGCCTCCAGGTCACAGTTCATGACCTCACTCATCAGATGTCAATCAGGAGGCCTTCCCAATATTGGCTACCTCTATGAAAATCATGGGGCATTCGAAGTGGCCATTTCTAAAATGGTGCCAGCAACTGCAAACAACAGCTGATTGGTGTCAGGGCTCGGGGGTGGGCAGTCACAACCCTCCCATACTGGAAAACAGCCAGCGCTAGGAATGGAAGTGGGATGTCCAGGTCCGGGATCAAGCTGCTACTTTTGCAGACCCTGCATCTATTTTGATCCCGATTGGGACGATGAAAATCCCGACCTCTCTCATCAAAGGCAAGTGTGCCCACTGGGTGATTGAAAGTGACCGAGACATGTATAATGCAGTGAATCTCATTCATTATGTTCATATTCCTTCATAGAATATCACCAAGGAATGCAAAATAATAAACATTTTGCAGAATTGCCCCATTAATGATTACAGATGTGGGAGAAGTTTGAGTATCAGGTACAGGCTGATAAAGAACAATAGTTTCGGAAACATTGATAGAGTCCAAATCGAGTATCGGTTTCAAAAGATCCGTCTATAGTTATTTGAAGATTTCTGGAAGAGGGAGTCTCAATTATGCAGAAGACAAAAAAAAACAATTGTGCTAATCAAAAACTATCAAACGAACCTGACATAAGGAGAAAGGAATGAAAATGGACATGCAACCTATCCGGTTCAGCCTGTTTTATCAACATTTTCACAATGCACAATGAGCTCTTTCATCTGCCTCACGTGTTGTCATCAAATGCCCCTGATAAATGGTGAACCTGAATACTTTTATAAACTCCAGTGCAGCCCTAACCATTGACTCTGTTTACTTGGCAACGTGACCATTAAAATCCTCTGCAACGATTCTTCAATCTTTTGTGTCTACCATATTGAAAGTCCGAAATAAGGACAGAAAATGCTGGGAAAACTCAGTCGGTCAGGCAGTACCTGTGGAGAGAAACAGAGGGCAAGATTTTCCAGCCTTGCCTGCCCCTGGGATCATCCGGTCCTGCCGCAAATCTATGGGTTTTTGGCTGGGCCGCCCCATTCCTTATGGCAGGTCCTACCACAGCTGGGTCGGAATATCCCAGCCAGAGTTAACACTTCAACAGATTGATGGCCTTCTGGGTTTTCTAAATTCGGTTCTTTTAATTCATAAAAGAATCTAGATCACTTTTTCAATCCATGATAAATTTACCTGGATAATCTTGCTATTTTCATAGAATCCCTACCCTGTAGAAGGAGGCCATTCAGCTCATTGAGTCTGCACCAACCCACCGAAAGAGCGCTCTCCCGGGTCCACTCCCCCGTCCACCCCACCCTATCCTGCAACCGAACCTGCACATTGCTGAGGAGCAATTTAGTGTGGCCAATCCATGTAACCCGCACATCTTTGGACAGTAGGAGGAAATCAGAGCACCCAAGGAAACCCACGCATACACAGGAAGAACGTGCAAACTCCACACAGTCACCCAAGGCCAGAATTGAACTCGGGGGGGGGGGGTTGCTGTGAGGCAGTAGTGCTAACCATTGTGCCACTGTAACCTCCTCAAAATGCTTCTTTGATTTTCATTTCCAGTTTGTCTTCTCAACTCCTCACCATTTTACTGCCTCTCTAATGTTGTACATTTGTCAATTTTCCATTTCTGTAAGTTGTTAGACAGAGTTTTGTCAGTTCTTTATGCTTGCTGTACCTCTGTACTTCATCATTCGAGTTTGGCTTCTCTTTTCTACTTTTATCTTTTCCTTCCCTTCCTCATCATCTTCTTAACCCACTCATTCTTCTGTTGCTGCAGATTTTGCAGAATGTGAGCCTAGACAGTGTAGGGTCGATTATTTCACCTTGGAGCATAGAGCCAAACTTGACCTTGAGGCACAGTAAAACATTACCACTCAACATTTAAGGAGCTCTTTGATGCTTCGTATGTTTAAAAATTGCACAACATTAATTGCCAAATCTTTTCTTTTAATTTAGTGTACCCAATTACTTTTTTCCAATACAGGGGCAATTTTAATGTGATCAATCTACCTCCCCTGCACACCTTTGGGTTGTGGGGGTGAGACCCACGCAGACATGGGGAAAATGTGGAAACTCCACACTGTGACCCGGGGCCAGGATCGAACCCGGGTCCTTGGCGCCGTGAGGCAGCAGTGCTAACCACTGCACCACAGTACCGCCCATTTTGCCAAATCTAATATTTTCAGAGAACCCCCTTCTTTGAAAGACTACAAATGATCGCTCAAGTTATTGTGATATTTTATAACTTTGTCCACCTCTGATTGAGATTTCATTAACATTTCTGTGCAGTCAAAATGCTTTCTAAAGCATTTCCTCAATAGCTGGCAACAGTCACTTTTGTAATTAGCATCGGAATATTGACTTAACTAATGCTTGTTGAAGAGTGTTGTAAATACAAATGATTAATCAAATGTATAGCGATTATATAATCTTGCACCCAGTATAGCAGTCACATGATACGTGGAAAATTACAGCACATAGAACATAGAACATTACAGCGCAGTACAGGCCCTTCAGCACTCGATGTTGCGCCGACCTGTGAAAGCACTCTAAAGCCCATACTCTGCTAATATTTGATAGTAATTAGGTACAATGCACTCCAGCTGCACAGATTTTTTTGTTTTTTAAAAAATAAATTTAGATTACCCAATTATTTTTTCTAATTAAGGGGCAATTTAGTGTGGCCAATCCACCTACTCTGCACATTTTTGGGTTGTGGGGGTGAAACCCACGCAGACATGGGGAGAATATGCAAACTCCACATGGACTGTGACCCTGAGCCGGGATCGAACCTGGGACCTCGGCGCCGTGAGGCAGCTGTGCTAACCACTAGGCCACCGTGCCGCCCTGCCAGCTGCACAGTTAACAGCTGTTAACAAAAACATTATAGAAAGCAAAAACTTCAAACTTGTTTGTTTTCCATCAAATACTTCAACATGCCCATGGGAGATTCTGGGATTTGTGGCTGATGTGTACACAAGGCACCCCAGAATGGAGTATCGCAATGGCGAGACACTGTGGGACTCTTTTTCCAGAGTAATAAACTTGACAGCTCAAGTGAACAAAAATTCCAGGTATTAAATTTCACAAATTGTAATTATAGACAGTCACTCAAAAATAAACTATCCTTAATTGCCACCCACATTGAACTCAACCAAGCCAATGATATTTGTGCCAATTTAATGTGGGTGGGACACGCATGCCAATGCACTAATATGAGACTTTACAGATTGCTATATGAAATCATTACTGTGTTACAAGCTTCATAATCATAGTCAGGCAATTAAAAAAACATTGATGGGCACTTGACGGACCTGTACAATTGCTGGATACTTTGAAAAGGTCATCGCAACAAGTGGCATTGACAGGACTGAAGTATTACAGTGGCTCTCAGTCACATTTGGGGTTGTGAGCCAAACAAAAAGAAACAGAATAACTTACAAAAGGGCAGAAAACAAAATAAGACAGAGGACAAGTAACTCCAAATATTTGACTTTCTGGTGACAGAACTACAAAATTGCAACAGTTCCAACTGCTTCTACAACCAGCTCATCGTTCTGTAGATACCCATGCAATAATTTTTCTTCTAGCTTTTAGCATCCAAGTTTATGTCAATACACAGGAGCCGGAATTCTCTGACCGTTCGCTGGCAGCAGGATTCTCTGGGCCCGCCCATGGGTTTCCAGGTGGTGAGGGGTGGTTTCAATGGGAATTCCCATTGACAGCAGCAGGAACGGAGAATCCCGCCACCAGCGGAGGGCACGCCGCCTCCCGCCACCGGAAAACACGTGGCTGGGAGGCCGGAGAATCAAGCCCAGGAATTATACATGCTAAAGACAGAAAAGGCTTTTACTTCCATGTTGGTCAGGATCTTGGGTCAAGGTCGATTCTGTCTGGTTCACAATCCTGGCCGAGTTTAAAGATTCAACAGGAACAATTTGCATTTATGTAATATCTTTAAACCAGCCAAATATCTCACAGAGCATTATCAAACAAAAGTTAACACCAAAGTTAACACATACGGAGATATTAGTAGAGTACAAAAGCTTGATGAAAGAAGTATGTTTCAGGAGTGTCTAAAGGAGAGGAGAGGGATAGAGGAGCGGAGACATTAAGAGATGGAATGCTAGAACTTAAAAGGCCGAGGGAATTGAAAGCACGGCTGCCAATCGTGGAGTGATTAGAATGAAGCTTTGTGCAGGGGACCAGAACTGGAGGAGCACCCAGATCCCAGAAGATTGTCAGGCTGGGGGAGGTTACAGAGATAGAGAGGGGTTTGTGAACAGTCTACTTCAGCCTCACACAGCTGTGTAGAAAATCTAGTGTTTGGAATAGATATCAAACTCAGCAGAACTTGTATAGAAATGTAAGAATAATTTGGAATAGTAAGTTAGGCAACAGCTCAGTGTAAAAATAGAAGCATGCAAACTGAAGATAGAACTTCACAGCATAGCAGCGAATAAATCAGCATTTAATTGGCCCAGTAGCCTAGCAGGGCTAATAATAATAATAATCTTCATTGACACAAGTAGGCTTACATTAACACTGCAATGAAGTTACTGTGAAAAGCCCCTAGGTGCCTCTTCGGGTACACAGAGGGAGAATTCAGAATGTCCAATTCACCGAACAAGTACGTCTTTCGGGACTTGTGGGAGGAAACCAGAGCACCCGGAGGAAACTCACGCAGACACGGGGAGAACGTGCAGATTCCGCACAGACAGTGACCCAAGCAGCGAATCGAACCTGGGACCCTGGCGCTGTGAAGCAACAGTACTAACCACTGTGCTACCGTGCTGCCCTATAGCTTGAATTTCAGCTACATTTTGTGAACCTATCTGCCCCAGTAGAGCAGGTTCACAGCTGTGCTCCTTGTGATATGTTGTAATAGCCAACACTTTGTTATACTGCTCTCTCTGCTGCCTCCTCTGTTGGGGAGGTGTAAATAAAGTTGTTCAATAATGGCTGCCTGCAGTCGAGCATGAGTTAGCCTTAACTCCATGCAGTACACAACACATCTCACGAGAGCGATCAGCACACGGCAGCAACACTATCTGTCTATTGATGGAGGGACAAGAACTGAGATCACGTTCCTGAGACAAATTCAAAACTTTACATCGCAAACAAATTTGTAACTTGGCAAGGGATCCCTTAAAGGTTTGGATGTTGTCATGGAATTGTGGAAGCACGGTAGCATAGTGGTTAGCACTATGGCTTCACAGCGCCAGGGTCCCAGGTTTGATTCCAGGCTCCGGTCACTGTCTGTGCGGATTCCCGTGTCTGCGCGGGTTTCCTCCGGGTGCTCCGGTTTCCTCCCACAAGTCCCGAAAGACGTGCTTGTTAGGTGACTTGGACATTCTGAATTCTCCCTCTGTGTACCCGAACAGGCGCCGGAGTGCGGCGACTAGGGGCTTTTTACAGTAACTTCACTGCACTGTTAATGCAAGCCTACTTGTGACAATAAAGATTATTAAATTATTATATTTAAACAGAAAATACAGGGTGAGAGGGGGTGCGGGGAAGTGCTCCAGGTCTTTCTGAGTTGCCACCGGTTGTGTCACTCACAGCAAGCCCCACCTTGTCCTTTTTTAGTCCACATTTTGTGGTAGTGGTAGGGACTGCCCTCTGTGTTTAAGAGCCCAAGCCAATTCCATCACATTCTGCATAGGTTTCAGCCCTGACTTACTCACTCCCACTGGCTGTCGCTACAGGCTGGTCTGCTCCCATTGCCTTGGATGAATCAGGTCATCTTCTGATTGAGAATCTACAATTCTCTCCCAATCTACTTCCCTCACCATCTGGAAACAAATAGAGGAGAGGAACCGAGATGGAGGAACAGAGAAGTGGAGAAATACAGAGAGGAAAAGCAGTTTTGGGTGGGGGGGTGGGGGGGGGGGGGGGTGGTGGGGGGGGGGTGGGGGGGGGTAATGAGGAGGGGAGAGGAGGCGGGATAGAGACATGGACAGGCAGAGTTTGCGTAAGCCTGGAAAAGGAAGAGAACCAGAAGAACAGAAAGGGCAAATAAAATAAAATGTAAAACCAATCAGGTGAAAAGAAGCTAGATGTAAAAATAAATGAAATGGGAAAGGGGGATGATGAGAAAAAGGAGAGAAGGTTAAAAGAGGAGGGAGAGATGGACAGATAACAGGAAGTGAAAGAAACAACTGGAAAAAGAGTAAAAAAAGGTCAGGCAGCAGGAGGCAAAGAGAACACAAACCATGAAAGCACAGGGAGCAAAACAATCAGGATCCTGCGGGCAAGGGAAAGAGGATTTAAAAACATTCCAGCATGCTCCTGGATGCCCCAGCAAGCTGATTCATGATAACGTATAGAGTTGACCAGGAATAGGTGAGGGTTGATGCGCAATCAATTACACTCAAGACGAAGTGATTTCATAACTGAAGGCTTTAATCTACTAGAACTTGTTCCCCAGCAGCTTCGATACAGAAAGTGAAGGCTGCTGGGACGGCACCATCTATTATACTCCGCCTTCAGGGCGGAGCTACATAATACAGCCAATGGTAGACTCCTGGGTCTAACCAATGGTCATCAGCCTCTCAGGTACCGCAATACCTGGTACTGCCACATTCACCCCCTGTTAAAAAAGAGTCTGGCAGGGGTGGTGGCCAGCGGTAACAGTCGCATGGTATGACCAGGAATGGAGGTACCGTGCTGTCGAGGATATGTACAGAGTTCACAGTTAGAGTCACAGCGAAGCAATCAGTCGATCGGGTGGCCTGGTCGTCCTTCTGGAGCGCCTGGGCTTCGGTGGTGATTCTGGTGGGGGTCCCGGTGGTTGCGACTCCGGGAGCGTGGTTTCGTCCTCCCTGGCAGCTTCGTCACCCCAAGGCGGTGCTGTTGGGGCAAAAGGTTGACACGGCGGGGGCGCCTGGAGGGGGCGTTGGTAGGTGGGATGGCCTAGGCAGGAGCGGCGGGAGGACCGACCCCCCCAGTGAGGTGCTGGGGGGGGGGGGGCAATTGTTCGGGTGCGCGTGGGTTCCGGCCTTGCCGGCCGTCAGGGAAGGCCACGTAGGCGCACTGGGAGTTAGCGTGCAGCAGGTGGACCCTCTCGACCAACGGGTCCGACTTGTGCGCCCGCACGTGTTTCCGCAGCAGGATGGGTCCGGGTGTCGCTAGCCAGGTTGGGAGCGAGGTCCCGGAGGAGGATTTCCTGGGGAAAACAAGGAGACGTTCATGAGGTGTCTGATTTATGGTTGTACAGAGCAGCGACCGGATGGCGTGGAGGGCCATCGGAAGGACTTGCCAGCGGGAGACTGGGAGATCCCTGGACCGTAGGGCCAGTAGAACAGTCTTCCAGACCGTTCCGTTCTCTCTCTCTACCTGCCCGTTTCCCCGGGGGTTGTAACTGGTCGTCCTGCTCGAGGCGATGCCCTTGCTGAGCAGGAATTGACGCAGTTTGTTGCTCATAAAGGAGGACCCCCTATCACTGTGTATGTAAGCGGGGAACCCGAACAGTGTAAAGATACCCTGGAGGGCCTTGATGACGGTGGTTGTGGTCACGTCTGGGCAGGGGATGGCGAAAGGGAACCGGGAGTACTCGTCAATCACGTTCAGGAAATACGTGTTGCGGTCGGTGGAGGGGAGGGGGCCTTTGAAAGCCATGCTGAGGCGTTCAAAGGGACGGGAAGCCTTTATCAGGTGCGCCCTCTCTGGCCGGTAGAAGTGCGGTTTGCACTCTGCGCAGATTTGGCAATCCCTGGTGACTGACCTGACCTCCTCGATGGAGCAGGGCAGGTTGTGGGCCTTGACAAAATGGAAAAATTTGCAATGTCTGCTTTGATGCGGCTGAAGGCCTAGCGGGCCTCCGTCGACAGGGGGAAGGTTGTGGACTGGATTAGGGGTCGGGCTTTGTCTGCGTAATTGGGGACCCATTGTGCATAATAGCTGAAGAACCCGAGGCAGCGCTTCAGGGCCTTGGGGCAGTGAGGGAGGGGGAACTCCATAAGGGGGCGCATGCGCTCAGGATTGGGGCCTATAACTCCACTTCGCACTACGTAGCCTAGAATGGCTAGACGGTCGGTGCTAAACACGCATTTATCCTTATTGTATGTCAGATTAAGGATTTTCGCGGTCTGGAGAAATTTGCGGAGGTTGGTGTCGTGGTCCTGCTGGTCATGGCCGCAGATGGTGACGTTATCCAGATACGGGAACGTTGCGCGTAAGCCGTACCGGTCAACCATTCGGTCCATCTCTCGCTGGAAGACCGAGACCCCATTAGTGACACCAAAGGGAACCCTAAAAGTTGATAGAGCCGCCCATCTGCTTCGAAGGCAGTGTACTTGTGGTCACTATTACGGAGGGGTAGCTGGTGGTAGGCGGACTTGAGACCCACCGTGGAGAAGACCTTGTATTGTGCGATCCTGTTTACCAGGTCGGCTGTACGGGGGAGAGGGTACGCGTCCAGCTGCGTAAACCTGTTGATGGTCTGACTGTAGTCAATGGCCATCCTATGTTTCTCCCCGGTCTTTACCACCACTACTTGAACTCTCCAGGGACTGTTGCTCGCTTCGATGACCCCTTCCCCCAGCAGCCTTTGGACCTCTGACCTGATGAAGGTCCGGTCCTGGGCGCTGTACCGTCTGCTCCTGGTGGCGACGGGTTTGCAATCCAGGGTGAGGTTCGCAAACAGGGAAGGCGGGTCGACCTTAAGGGTCGCAAGGCCGCAGACAGTAAGGGGAGGTATAGGGCCGCCGAATTTAAAGGTCAGACTTTGCAAATGGCATTGGAAGTCCAGCACCAGGAGGGTAGCCGCGCAGAGGTGCGGCAGGACATACAGGCGGAAATTGTTGAATTTCCTGCCTTGGACGGTGAGGTTCGCTAGGCAGAACCCCTTTATCTCCACCGAGTGTGACCCAGAGGCCAGGGATATCCTTTGCTATACAGGGTGGGTTACAAGTGAACAGCGCTTTACCGTGTCGTCCGGCAGACCCCCACAAAGTGGCCCTTCTTGCCGCACCCTTTGCAGGCGGCGGTGCGGGCCGGGCAGCGCGGGCGGGGATGATTCGCCTGCCCACAGAAGAAACAGCGGGGCCCGGCGGCGTTAGCGGGCCGTCTCGTAGCGCAGGCCTGCGGGGTCAGGGGGAAGGTCTGTGGGGCTGCCACTGCGGGGTGCCATGCAGCCCAGGGGGCCGCCGCACGGTCGGGCGCAAAGGACTGCGCGTTTTTGTAGGCAACGTCCATGGACCCTGCCAGGGCCCGTGCCTCTCTAAGTCCCAGAGTGTCCCTTTCTAGGAGTGTTCGGCGGATATCTGGGGAGCTCATACCTGCTACGAAAGCATCCCTGATTAAAAGTTCCATTTGCCTGCTCCCCAAAACTTGCGGGCAGCCACAGTTTCGGCCCAGCACCAGTAGCGCCCGGTAGAAATCTTCCAACGTTTCCTCGGGGCTTTGCCGTCTAGTCGCAAGCAGGTGACGAGCATAGACCTGGTTTACAGGGCGGATATAATGTCCTTCTAGCAGTTTGATCGCGGCTGCATAGTTCTCCGCCTCCTCGATAAGGGGGTAGATCCCAGGGCTGACCCATGAGTGCAGGAGATGCATTTTCTGTCCTTCAGTGGGGGTGCCTCCGGCCGTCTCGGGGTAGCCTTTAAAGCACGCCAGCCAGTGTTTAAAAATTGCAGCAGAGTGCTCCGCGTGGGGGCTGAGCTGAAGGCACTCCGGTTTGATTCGGAGATCGATCCTTCTAGCTTAAATTGTAGTAGATTAAATTGATGCGCAATCAATTACACTCAAGACAAAGTGATTTCATAACTGAAGGCTTTAATCTACTGGAACTTGTTCCCCAGCAGCTTCGATACAGAAAGTGAAGGCTGCTGGGACGGCACCATCTATTATACTCCGCCTTCAGGGCGGAGCTACGTAATACAGCCAATGGTAGACTCCTGGGTCTAACCAATGGTCATCAGCCTCTCAGGTACCGCAATACCTGGTACTACCACAAGGTTGACTAGCTGTTCCGGATTTTCCGGGACTGTCTCGCGATTAGACCTTTTGTCTCTCCTTCCCGAATGCATTTGTCCTGGAATTCTTTGTTCTTTTAGGAAGTGTTGAGAGTTTGGGGCCAAGGGTGGTATCATGACCGGTACAGGCTTGGAGGGCCGAAGGGCCTGTTCCTGTGCTGTATTGTTCTTTGTTCATCTGCATCTGTTCACCTTTGTCAGGGGATGCTTTGACCGATCTTCTATTTGCGCATGAGGCATGAAACAGCCAGTCTTTTACCCACGCATGCTTTGGCCAGTGGCTTTTGCGCACCTTCAACCCCGGACGTGTTGGGGTTTTGTGTTTGGAAGTTCTGGGCATGAGTCCAGGAGCTGAATCTGTAAACCTGCTCTCATAGGCACAGCAGCATCCCCCTGCCCGACCCCTGGTTTGGCAGCACCTACAGCGTCCCTTAATTTATCCCCAATTGGTCACCCTGGCAGAGGTCACCCATCCGTTTTCAGCAAGTTGTAACCTGACTGCAAAGTAAAGTGGAGGGATTCTTGTTCCAACAAAACGAGCTCACTGGAATCTTGTCACCAACTTAAAAGGCAAATAATCTGCACAGTGGGAACAAAGTGGCGTGCATAGAATTACAAAAGGCATTCAGAAAGGTTTGGCAAGGAAGGCTGCTGTGGGGATACAGGGTGAATTCCAGAAATAGGGAGGAAATTTACAATGACACTGGAAACTTCTGGAAACTGGCTACTTTCAGATGGATTGTTTTAGGTTTGGGACTGAGTGCTGATTGATGTGCCCCAGGGTTCAGTAAAGGGGTTGTTATTGTTTGGAATTTACATCAATGGTTTAGGCGCAACATTCTATTGCAAACTATTCAGATTAACAGATGATACTTGCTGGTTGGCAAGGATAGTCAACACTGAGGAGGACTGCAACAAATTATAAAACAATACTATTAAACTCACAGAATTGTCACATAATAGGCAAACAAATTTCAGCATTGACACATGTGGGGCGAAATTCTCCGTTATCGGCGGAAAGTCCGCCGATCGGCGCAAAAAACTGCGCAAATCCCACTTGCGTCACGTCATAAAAATGGGCCGATAGTCTGCGGCCCGAAATGGGCTAGCAGCGACGTAACGGAATCCGCGCTTGCGCAGTGGTTCACGCCGTGCAGCGTCATACGCGCTGCACGGCGTGACGGCTCATAAGGCCGCGCAGCTCCCCCCCCACCCGACCGGAACAGCCGACCGCAACACCCGACTTGATGGCTGGCCGTCGCTCAGCCCCGAGGTTCGAGTCACGCGATGTGGAGGCGCTCCTGGATGCGGTGGAGCAGAGGAGGGACGCCCTGTATCCCGGGCAAGGCCGCAGAGTTGCCCCACGCCACAGCCGGCGTCTGTGGAGGGAGGTGGCAGAGGCCGTCACCGCTGTGGCCCTAACACCACGGACAGGCACCCAGTGCCACAAGAAGGTGAACGACCTCGTCAGAGCAGGCAGGGTGAGCCTCCCCATATCCCCCATCCCCCAAATCCCCCCTCCCCCATATCCCCCCTCCCCCATATCCCCCCTCCCCCATATCCCCCATATCCCCCCTCCCCCATATCCCCCCCTCCCCCATATCCCCCCTCCCCCATATCCCCCATATCCCCCCTCCCCATATCCCCCCTCCCCCATATCCCCCATATCCCCCCTCCCCCATATCCCCCCTCCCCATATCCCCCATATCCCCCCTCCCCCATACCCCCCTCCCCATATCCCCCCTCCCCCATATCCCCCATATCCCCCCTCCCCCATACCCCCCTCCCCCATATCCCCCATATCCCCCCTCCCCCATATCCCCCCTCCCCCAAATCCCCCCCTCCCCCATATCCCCCCTCCCCCATATCCCCCCTCCCCATATCCCCCCTCCCCCATATCCCCCCTCCCCCATACCCCCCCTCCCCCATATCCCCCATATCCCCCCTCCCCCATATCCCCCCTCCCCCATATCCCCCCTCCCCCAAATCCCCCCCTCTCCCATATCCCCCCTCCCCCATATCCCCCTCCCCATATCCCCCCTCCCCCATATCCCCCTCCCCATATCCCCCCTCCCCCATATCCCCCCCTCCCCCATATCCCCCATATCCCCAAGTGAATCCAGCCCTAACCTTAACCTCTGCAATGCACGCGCAACCGATGGCGTGCATTCACATACCTGCCTAACACTGTTGCCTTTTACCCCTGCCACCACCCCCCCCCCCCCCCCAGGAGAAGCACGCACACAACAATAGGGAGCATGTCAGGACTGGAGGAGGGCCCGCTGATGAGAGGCCACTGACCGTACACGAGGAAAGGGCCCTGGAACTGGCTGGCGGACCTGAGGACCGGGAGGTTGCTGATGCAGAGTTCGGGGCCCCACGAGCAAGTCACCAACAGCCCGTCCCCATATCCCCCCTCCCCTATATCCCCCTCCCCCGTATCACCTGATCACTGCCTGATGTCTAACCATGCATGCTTCATTGTGTATCGCAGGACCAAACGTCCAGGCACCCATCCCCGCAGATGCAGACCGCCCGCAGGATGCCCCTCGGAGACCACAGGAGACGGAGAGACCCGCACCCTCCAGCATGCGACGCCCGCAGGATGCCCCTCGGAGACCACAGGAGACGGAGAGACCCGCACCCTCCAGCATGCGACGCCCGCAGGATGCCCCTCGGAGACCACAGGAGACGGAGAGACCCGCACCCTCCAGCATGCGACGCCCGCAGGATGCCCCTCGCACACCACGGGAGACGGAGAGACCTGGAGCAACAGGGAGACGACACCCCCGTCACGTGCGGGAGCGACCACCCAGCGATGAGGGGGGCAGCCACAGGCCCCCGTCACATCCGAGCCAGGACACCACTACCCAGGACACCACTATCCAGGACACCCCTACCCGGGACACCACTACCCAGGACACCCCTACCCGGGACACCACTACCCGGGACAGCACTACCCGGGACAGCACTACCCGGGACAGCACTACCCGGGACAGCACTACCCAGGACACCCCTACCCGGGACACCACTACCCGGGACACCCCTACCCGGGACAGCACTACCCAGGACACCCCTACCCGGGAAGACGAAATACCGGACAGTGACTCAGAGTGGATGGGTGGAGACGAACCCCCACCCCAAAGTGCCATGGACTCAGAGTGGGACGAAGAGCACGACACAACGCCACTGCTGTCACCAACACCCTCCACCATCGCAGAAACACTCACCACGGTTGGGCACTTTAGTGATGAGGCGTCTGGTACACTCACTGGTGCGCACAACACAGCCGTCCCGGTACAGCAGGTGGAGGTAGGAGCAGCAGAGGGACCGGGCGGTCGGAGGGCAGCCCAGGCCAAGCGAACATCTGCCGCCCAGATGTATCCCGTGTTCCTGCAGGTACCACACCCACACATAGATCCGATGCAACCACCGACACGGAGACGAGCGAATAGGGTGACGGGTGGCTTGCGGCGGCTGCGGTCGCAGGTGGAGGAGTCCACCCGCGTCCAGGAGCTGGGAGTGGTCCCGGTCATGCGTGCCACCCAGGCTGACACCGCACGGGTGGCGTCCGCGGTGGAGGCAATGGGTGCAACGGTGTCAGACATGGGGAACGGTTTGCGAGGCCTGGGGCCTTCCGTGCAGGCGGCGTCTGTGGCCCAGGAAATGGCTGCCCTCTCACAGGAGGCCATGAGCCAGTGCCAGCGCCAGATGGCAGAGGCGCTCAACGCCATAGCCCAGTCTCAGCAGGCCATGGCCCAGTCTCAGCAGGCCATAGCCCAGTCTCTGCAGGCCATGGCCCAGTCTCTGCAGGCCATGGCCCAGTCTCAGCAGGCCATCGCTGAGGGCATCGGCGCCAGTGGCCATGTGCGAGCTGGCGTCGCACTGTCGCAGACAGGGTTCGACAACCCCCTGGGCTCCATGGCTGCAAACCTGCAGACCCCTGTCGATACCAGCACGGGCCTCCAGGACTGGCAGCGCCAGATGTCGGGGGCGCGTCGGATGGCCAGTCCGTTCGCATCCCCCACCCATGTAGAGGCCTGGGGGCCATCGGGCACCCCGAGGGAGGAGGAGGTGGTGTGGTCCGTCCCGGCTCCCTCTGTAGGGGAGGTCCCGGTACACCGCGACACCTCGGACTCCCCCCTTCCGTCCCAGGAGCATCGGGTGGGCAACGGGCAGGACAGGCTGGCAGCTCGCCATCCCAGTCGCCCGGGCCGCAGCCTGGCCCATCTAGGCCAGGACGCCCCAGGAAACGGCCGCCAAAGGGATCCAGTGTCAGAGGGCAGGAATCACAGGAGTCCACCTCCAGTTCTGCTGTACCATCTGGGGAACCACGTAGACGTAGTCAAAGGGCCCGTAAGGCCAAACAATTAGACACTGAGTAAGTTGGCACGGGTGCAGGGCACAGATGAGTTTTAGGCGCTAGGGCACGTGCATGAACTCCTTTGGTTATTAAAGTCAATGTTACACCTACCGAAGCTGCCTTTGTGCTCTGTCCAAAGTGTGCGGGGGTGTCATGTACGTTGAGCGCAAGTGTGTGTGTGAGGGGTGGTCTTACCTCAGCCCCAGGTGAGTCTGCCCCCTTCCCCCTGGGCCGCCATCAACATCCCCCGGGCAGAGGACGGGACCGTGCGCTGCAGTGTCACAGCCGCATGCAGGGATGGTCCGGGTGGATGGTGGTACTGTGGCCATGGGTCAGACATAGTCCAACGATGTAGAGCCAGGAGCTCATCGGAGGCGGGTTGTCATCATTCTCCATGGCCTGCGATAGACTCGCGTCCACCCGCAACTGGGTGAGCCCGGCCCGTTGTGCCGCCGGTGGATCGGCAATTGGGGGTGGGGGGGTGGTGTGCATGCGGGTGGGGTGTGTGGGGTTGGGGAGGGGGGTGAGGGTGCTGGGTGGGTGGATGGGTGGGGGGTGTGGGTGGTCGGCTGTTGTCATGGTGTGCGGTCTGTGGCCATACTACCCGATTCCCACGCCCATCTAGTCAGTGAAGCGGGCGTCTATCAGTCTGTCCCGTGCCCGCTGGGCCAGCCGGTAACGGTGGACAGCCACCCGTCTGTGTCTACCCCGTCTGCCCTGACCATTGCCCCCATCCCCCTCATCTGGGGAGGACTGGGCCTCTTCCTGCTGCTCCTCCACTCCGCCCTCCTCTGCCTGCGGCACATCGCCCCTCTGCTGGGCTATGTTGTGCAGGACGCAGCACACCACAATGATGCGGCCGACCCTATCTGACCGATACTGGAGGGTGTCCCCAGAGAGGTCCAGGCACCTGAAACGCATCTTCAGCACGCCAAAGCACCTCTCGATCACTCCCCTTGTCGCTACATGGGCATCATTGTAGCGGTTCTCCGCCTCATTGCGTGGCCTCCGTATAGGCGTCATCAGCCACGATCGCAATGGGTAGCCCCTGTCGCCCAGCAACCAGCCCCTCAGCCGGGGATGGCGTCCCTCGTACATGCCGGGGATGGATGACCGCGACAACACAAATGAGTCGTGTACACTGCCTGGGTGACGGGCGCAGACGTTCAGGATCATCATGCGGTGGTCGCAGACCACCTGTACGTTCATTGAATAGGTCCCCTTCCTATTAGTGAACACGGCCCTGTTCTCTGCAGGTGGCCGCACGGCGACGTGCATCCCATCGATCGCGCCCTGGACCATGGGGAACCCGGCAACGGCAGAGAAGCCCACGGCCCGGGCATCTTGGCTGGCCCGGTCCACGGGGAAGCGGATGTAGCGGTGCGCCATGGCATAAAGGGCATCTGTCACTGCCCGGATGCACCGATGCACCGATGTCTGCGATATGCCGGACAGGTCCCCACTCGGTGCCTGGAATGACCCCGTTGCATAAAAGTTCAGGGCCACCGTAACCTTGACGGACACGGGGAGAGGGTGTCCCCCGCCAGTGCCACGCGGTGACAGGTGTGCCAGCAGGTGGCAGATGTGTGCCACGGTTTCCCGGCTCATCCGGAGTCTCCTCCTGCATTCCCGGTCCGTGAGGTCCTGGTATGACTGCCGGGGCCGGTATACACGGGGCGCCCTCGGGTGCCTCCGTTGCCGTGGGGCCGCGACGTCCTCCTCCCCCTCCTCGTCCTGTCGGTCAGGTGTCCCTCCAGCCTGAGCGGCTGCCGCCTGCCCCTCTGCGGCAGCCTGCGCCGCCTCTCTGGCACGCTCCTCCTCCTCCTCCTCCTCCTCCTCCTCATCCAGGGCAACATAGACATGAGCGGCTGCCACCACGGCGGCCAACATCGCTGGATGGTCTGAAAACATGACGGCCTGGTGGGGGGGAGGGGAACGACGACATGTCATCATTGCCCATATCCCCTCCTCCCCCCAGCCAGGTGGCATGGACCGCATGGGTCCAACTGTTGGAGGCTGGCACCTGGCCAGGTGGACGAACTCATTTGCCCTCCCATCACCCACCCCGGCACGGACCCCCCCCCCCAACCTCCACCCCGGCATGGACCCCCTCCCCAACCTCCACCCCAGCACGGACCCCCCCCAACCCCCAACCTCCACCCCGGCACGGACCCCCCCCCAACCTCCACCCCGGCACGGACCCCCTCCCCAACCTCCACCCCGGCACGGACCCCCTCCCCAACCTCCACCCCGGCATGGACCCCCTCCCCAACCTCCACCCCAGCACGGAACCCCCCCAACCCCCAACCTCCACCCCGGCACGGACCCCCCCCCCAACCTCCACCCCGGCACGGACCCCCTCCCCAACCTCCACCCCGGCACGGACCCCCTCCCCAACCTCCACCCCGGCACGGACCCCCTCCCCAACCTCCACCCCAGCACGGACCCCCCCCCCCAACCCCCAAGCTCCACCCCGGCACGGACCCCCCCCCAACCTCCACCCCGGCATGGACCCCCTCCCCAACCTCCACCCCGGCACGGACCCCCTCCCCAACCTCCACCCCAGCACGGACCCCCCCCAACCCCCAACCTCCACCCCGGCACGGACCCCCTCCCCAACCTCCACCCCGGCACGGACCCCCTCCCACCCCAACCCCCACTCCACCCCGGCACGGACCCCCCTCCCCAACCTCCACCCCAGCACGGACCCCCTCCCAACCCCCAACCTCCACCCCGGCACGGACCCCCTCCCCAACCCCCAAACTCCACCCCGGCACGGACCCCCTCCCCAACCCCCAACCTCCACCCCGGCACGGACCCCCCGCCCCCCCCCCCCAACCTCCACCCCGGCACGGACCCCCTCCCGGCACTCCCCCGGAGCCCTACCTACTCTAACCACCCACCACCCCCCCTCCCCCCCCCCCCCCCCCCCGGCCGCACACACACACACACAAGCCGAGACACACCTCTCCTCACGCAATCAGTCTGCGGCCACGCCATTTCCTGCCCAGAGCCAACCCCCCAGGCCGTCACTCACCTCCTCGCTGGTCGGCGTGAGCCTGGAGCACCGGGTCACGCCGATGAAAAGGAGGTTTGATTGACGTCGACGTGAACGGTCATCACGTCGACGGACTTCGGCCCATCCGGAAGGGAGAATATCGGCAGGCCGAAAATCGGCTGCCTTGCGCAGACCCGTGACATTCTCCGCGGCAGCGGCGCCATTAATGCCCCGCCGACTTTTCTCCCTTCGGAGACTTCGGCGGGGGCGGGGGCGGGATTGACGGCGGCCAACGGCCATTCTCCGACCCGGCGGGGGGTCGGAGAATGGCGCCCGTGAGGTGTCATCTTTTGGCAGTAAGTAAATAAAAATGTACAAATTATTTCTAAAATAACAATATAAATAGGGTAAAAGGTGTCACGGTGGTGCAGTGGTTAGCACTGCTGCCTCACGGCGATGAGGACCCGGGTTCGATCCCGGCCCCGGGTCACTGACTGTGTGGAGTTTGCTAATTCTCCCCGTGTCTGCGTGGGTTTCGCCCCCACAACCCAAAGATGTGCAGGGCAGGTGGATTGGCCACACTAAATTGCCCCTTAATTGGAAAAACATAATTGGGTACTCTAAATTTATGGGGGGGAAAAAAATGAAAGAAAAAAAATTGGATAAAAGA
This sequence comes from Scyliorhinus torazame, assembly GCF_047496885.1. Taxonomy (NCBI): domain Eukaryota; kingdom Metazoa; phylum Chordata; class Chondrichthyes; order Carcharhiniformes; family Scyliorhinidae; genus Scyliorhinus; species Scyliorhinus torazame. The sequence continues at coordinate 256,398,785 of NC_092716.1, forward strand.
GCAAAGGGATCTGGCAGTACCGGCACATAAGTTGCTAAAAGTAGGTCGAATTGCTAGCTGGGTCATGAAAATACCAAACTAAATAGTAGGGTTTGTCTCTTGAGGGATAGATTCAAAAAATAAAGTTATGCTCATCGTGTATTGAACCTTGGTTAGACCATACCTGAGGTATTATATACAATTCCCCACATCCACCACCGGCATTGAACGCACCCCCCCCTGCCCACCGCTCCCCACCCCCTAACACCGCGGAAGTATCGCCGGCACTCCCCCCACCCCATACATCAATGCAACCCCGCCCGTGGGGCTCCCACCAGGGCCTGCCCCTGGCACTGTCCCCTGACCCAGGTTGTCCCTGCCAAGTGCCAAGTTCTCACTCTCAGGTCAGTGCTGCCAGGTTGGCACAGTACTAACTTGGCAGTGCTAACCCAACAGCGCTAACTGGTGCTGCACGTCCCTCTGCCCCAGGGGTTATCCTTACCTCTGCGCCAATCGGCTGCCTCACGTCTCGACAAACCTGTTTAGCGAGGGGTGATCATTTTGCATTCCCCTATTCTCATGATACTTTCCACCTGTGCCGCCGATCCCGCAGAGAGCGAGCGCAGGCTCAAAATCCACCCCCCCAGCATTTCCACTGGTGGGGAAGAGCATAAGTAGAGGCCATCAATATAAGACAGTCACTAAAATATCAAAGGGGATTCAGGAGTAAAATCCACTACCACAGGAGTGTTGGAAATGAATAGTTTGGATGCACTTAAGGGGAAGCATTTGAGGGTGAAGGGAATAGAGGACTCTCCTGTTAGAGTTCGAGACAATGAGAGGAAGTTCAAGGGGAGCATAAATGTTGACATGAACTGATTGGGCCAAGTGGCCTGTTTCTGTGCTGAATGTCCTGTTTAATCCTGTGATATTGAACGAGATGGAGCAACTAATTCTGAGAGGCAGCTAGGAAATACTAGACGTACTGGACAAAATACATCAATAAAATTCAACGGGGGTCTGGATTTTGCAGTGGTGATGGCAATGAAACTGTTGATGTTTGTTGTCATTACTCCACTGAAACTGACAGCACATTGGGAGCCAATAGGTGAGAAGAATAAGACGGACATACAGAAGTTTCTGTCAGTGATTCTACGTTCCTCCAGAGGATGGGCTGTTGAGTTCCTCCCTCCCCATTCCCCACACCTGGAACAATGAACTAAGTGAGTCCAAATAGCCTTGCCCATCTATATCGATTTTATGATCTTGTGAAAAGATAAGGAGATGTTATATTTTAAATACCGACCTCTGATCTTCAAGGAAATAATTGTTTTGCAACATAGAGCTTTTACCGCAAAAATATTGAAAGTTACTTGAAATTAAGGCTCGAGGAAAGAATGACAAACAGCTTGGCTCCACGTGATTATATATTATTTTTATACTGAGTACATTTTCTTTGCTATGTCTATGAATTGGTATGCGGGCCGCACAGTGGCACAGTGGTTAGCACTGATGCCTCACGGCGCCGAGGTCCCAGGTTCGATCCCGGCTCTGGGTCATTGTCCGTGTGGAGTTTGCACATTCTCCCGTGTTTGCATGGGTTTCGCTCCCACAACCCAAAGATGTGCACGCTACATGGATTGACCATGCTAAATTGCCCCTTAATTGAATTGGGTACTCTAAATTTATAATTTAAAGAATGAATTGGTGTGCAACACGTTCTATACAGGACATGTTCTTCCATATTTGTAACTGTTAGTTCTGTAATTACTCCAGTTTCCACAAGGCCAATGCAAACATATTTTCATCATCAACTATCTGCACCTGTCACAGCAAATTGTCCCTCTTTATTCTCGCAACATTTGTCATTGACCCAGTGGGAACAATTAAGCACAATTTACCATAATCTAATGGGAAACTATTCTGTATTGACAAAATACATATTGTTAATGGTCTCCACTCAATTAGAAGGTACTCTAGGTTTCAAATAACAGGAAAGCAACATCAAGTTCTTCGAAAATGGTCATGACAAATGTACCAGGCGGACAGAAGTGACATGTTAGTAAACCAGGAGCTCGACAAAATGTGCATTCAATTATCCAGAATAATGGTTACATTTTACTTATCTACTTTTAATACACATATTTACTACAGAAAACAAACAATTTCCTAAATTACACTTTTGTTGAGGCAATAAGTTGGCTGTTGGGCAGCCTTCGATCTCGGAAGACAATGGTTTGCATTGTGGTCGTCAACTCTCTGTTAACCATCATCCAGTGTGACTCATTGTTCCCGACTGTCATGGCAGCTTCAGCTGCATTTATTTCGCAGGGAGACAGAGGGGTGAGAAGGTGCACAGTTCACTGGCCTCTGTTTTCCTGAGCCCTTTTCTCAGCCAGCTGAGCTTTCCATTTCTGCTCACCTCCAGAAATTATAGAACATGGGCGAAATTCTCCGGAAACGGCGCGATGTCCGCCGACTGGCGCCCAAAACGGCGCAAATCAGTCGGGCATCGCGCCGCCCCAAAGGTGCGGAATGCTCCGCATCTTGGGGGGCCGAGCTCCAACCTTAAGGGGCTAGGGCCGCACCGGACGAATTTCCGCTCCGCCAGGTGGCGGAAAAGGCCTGTGGTGCCCCGCCAGCTGGCGCGGAAATGACATCTCCGGGCGGCGCTTGCGCGGGAGCGTTAGCGGCCGCTGACGGCATTCCCGCGCATGCGCAGTGGAGGGAGTCTCTTCCGCCTCCGCCATGGTGGAGACCGTGGCGAAGGCGGAAGGGAAAGAGTGCCCCCACGGCACAGGCCCGCCCACGGATCGGTGGGCCCCGATCGCGGGCCAGGCCACCGTGGGGGCACCCCCCGGGGCCAGATCGCCCCGCGCCCCCTTGTCCCGCCGGTAAGGTAGGTGGTTTAATCCACGCCGGCGGGACAGGCATTCTAGCAGCGGGACTTCGGCCAATCCGGGCCGGAGAATTGCCAGGGGGGGGGGGCGCCAACCAGCGCGGCGCGATTCCCGCCCCCGCCGAATCTCGGAGAATTCGGCAACCGGCGGGGGCAGGATTCACGCCAGCCCCGGCGATTCTCCAACCCGGCGGGGGGCGGAGAATCTCGCCCCATATATCTTTTATAAAGCTACTGACAAAGTAACAACACTACTTATGTACAGAATGCTGTAGTACATCATGAGAACTTTGTCACAGTCAAAGGTAATGTACCCTGGGCATATCTTGCGCTCTCTCAACAGGAAAACTAATTGAATAACTGTCATCCAATGTGAGGCGGCTACTTAATGTAATACACCGGCAGTGGGACCAGAACTGGGGATTATTGTGTCTCTGGACGCCGAAAAAGCATTCGATACGGTCAAATCGAGTTACTTCTTCTCGGTTCTGGTTTGGGATTGGTCCTGGATTTGCATCGTGGGTCCGACTGTTATAGGAAAGGTGGCGGCTAGTGGTCGAACAAATACATGAATTCTGGGTTTTCAGGCTGCACAGGGGGGCGAGGCAGGGATGCCCATTGTCCCCATTGTTGTTCGCATTGGCGATCGGACCGCTGGCGATTGCTTTGAGGGCCTTGGAAAAGTGGACGGGAATTGTGAGGGATGGAGTATATGCGGACAACCTTTTACTGTGTGTTAGGAATCCAAGGCCACTTATGGGGCAGATAATGGGGATATTTCAGAGGTTCGGTTCCTTTTCAGGATATATACTAAATGTTGGGAAGAGTGAATATTTTGTGGTTAGCCCTCTGGGAGGAGGTGCGGGGTTGGGGGCATTGTGGTTCTGTCTGGCGGGACAGGTTTTCGCTATTTGGGGATTCAGATGACCCGGGATTGGACGTGACTTTGCAAACTGGAATTTACAAGTTTGTGAGCAGGGTTGGAGCGGACCTGTAGGAGTGGGACAACCTTCCACTGGCGGGCTGAGTTTAATCTGTTAATATCAACATTTTGCCGTGATTTGTGTTCTTATTTCAATGCCTCCCAGTTTCTCTGCCAAAGTCGTTTTTTCGGGATATGGAGCAGCTTATATTGAGCTTCATATGGGCAGGGAGAACACCTCAGATTCGGAGAGGGGTCCTACAGAGGGAAAGGGAGGGTTAGCATTGCTGGGCTATTAATCTACCATTAGGAGAACTGCAATTTGATTTTATGCTGGCCGGTTTCTGACATTTTAGCTTCCAATTGATTCTCCCGCACCCGCCCAACACCAAACCCGCAAGATTGTAGAAACCCAACCAAGTATTTTTTTTACTTTTAGTCTTAAACAGTACATTAAAACAGTGTTCTTCAAACTTTTTTTCCGGAGACCCATTTTTACCAACCAGCCAACCTTTGGGACCCAACCCGGCCGACCTTCACGACCCAACCCGGCCGACCTTCGGGACCCAACCCGGCCGACCTTCACGACCCACGCCGGCCGACCTTCACGACCCACGCCGGCCGACCTGCGCGACCCACCATTTTCTTTCACCTTGTTTGCTGCTGACAAAAATGGAGGAAATGGTTTTGGGTCCTTTTGGCCCTCGTACACGCTCCTCCAATGGAACCTGTTGGATGAAGGTGAAGCCTTCCGGTGTCGGAAAGTATGGAGTCTCCATCTGTCCAAAGTTCTGCATTTTTCCCGTAAAATTTTATTAAATAAAACCCCCTCGGACTTGTGTAAAAAAATAAATAATAAAATGAATAAAATAAATGAACAAAATGAATAAAACCCCCCCGAACTTGTGAAACAAAAAGCTGCGACCGTTTAAAAAAATAGCGGCCGCACTGCGCATGCGTGCCGATAATCGTGCGTGCATGCGCAATGCGGCCAAATTTTCTTTGCATGTTCATGGCTATTTTAAAGGCCGCTTGCCCGCACCTCCTCAGGCCCATCCTCAGGTGTCCACCATCCGCGACCCTCCCAACACCCGCCCGCGACCCACCTGTGGGTCGCGCCCCCAAGTTTGAAGAACACTGCATTAAAACATGAAGTATAATTGTTATTTTGTTGTGGGTTGGGGGGAGGGGGGAGGGGCGGTAGACTGCTGACAGGAGAGGGGTTGCTGAAAGGTGACATGGGTTGCTGAAAGGTCGATGATGGTGGGCAGCTGAGGATGGGGCTGAGGAGGTGCGGGACGCAGGCTGGAGGCTGGCCCAGGAAGGGCTATGGTTGATCGGTGGGGAGGGGGCAGGATCCCGGGATCTCCCCCGACCAGGCGGATCACATGGAACGTGAGACGGTTGAATGGGCCAGCTTGAAAAGCTTAAAGATTGACGTGGTAATGGTACAGGAGACACAACTGAGGGTGCTGGCTCAGACTAGGCTGAGGAAGGGGTGGGTAGAGTCAGTATTCAATTCCAGACTGGATTCCAAAACAGGGGGGGGGGGGGGGGGTGGCGATTCTGATGAATAAGCGAGTGGCGTTCAAAGTGGGACGTATAGTGGCGGACTCAGGGGGTAGATATGGTAGATAGGTGCGTAGGAAGCTGGAGGGGTTGCATTTATGCACCGAACTGGGACGATGTAGAGTTCATGAGGTATTGGGGAAGATCCCTGATCTGGACTTGCATCGTCTGATTATGGGGGGGGGGGGACTTTACTATGGTTCTAGATCTAAGGCTGGATCGGTCGAGTTTGAGGACAGGGAGGGGGTCGGCGGCTGCGAAGGAACTACAGGGGTTTATGGAACACATTGGGGGGGTGTTTGGATTCCTGTGGCACCACCCGTTGGGGGCGTGGAGGTTTGGGCGGCCAAGAGCGAAAGAGTACTCATTCTTCTCCCATTTACACAAAGTGTACTCCCGAAGGTTCTGATTCTTCTTCACCTGCCCCCCCCCCCCCCAGGGGATACAGGACAAGCTGGTGTGAAAATGTGAGTGGGGGAGGGGAAGGTCTCAGAAATTTATGAAGATCTCATGGAATGGGAGGGGGCCACATTGGTGAGATGAAGCGAAAGTGGGAAGAGGAATTGGGCAGGGAATTAGAGGCGGGGTTGTGGGAGGGCGCCCTGAGTAGAGTCAATGCGTCCTCATCGTGTGCCAGGCTTAGCCTGATACAATTTCCACAGGACGTATATGAGGCCCGGATGAGCAGGTTCTTATCAGGGGTGGAGGATAGATGTGGGCGGTGTGCGGGTGGGCACGCGAATCATGTCCATATGTTTTGGGCTTATCCGCAGCTTAGGGGATTTGGGCAGGGATTTGCCGATGTCATGTCCACGGTATTGAAGGTACGGTTGGTTCCGCGCCCAGAGGTGGCGATTTTTGGTAGCCGGAAGACCCGGGGGTGAAGGGGGGCGAGAGAGGCTGATGTTTTGGCCTTTGCCACCCTGGTAGCCCGGAGACGGATCTTATTGGCGTGGAGGGACTTAGATACCCCAAAAATCGGGGGTATGGGTCAGTGATATGACTGGGTTTCTCAGGCTTGAGAAGATCAAGTTCGCCCTAAGAGGATCGATGCTAGGGTTCACCCGGACGTGGCAGCCGTTTATCGACTTCTTTGGGGAAAATTAAGCTGTCAGCAGAAAGTGGGGGGGGGGGGTTGCTAAAGGGAAAGAGGGAGGCATGGGTGGCTGGTTGAGGTGGGAATTAGTTAGTGGGAAAGAGGGATTGGGGAATTGTGTATGTAAGCCATGGTGGCTGGGTTTGGTTGGGTGGGTGTTAATTGCTTTGTTGTTTTTTCCTCTAGAAAATTGTTAAAATTATATATGCCTTAATAAAATATATTTTTTAAAAACCATAAAGTATAAAATAATACAGTATACAGGTACAGTTCTGGATAACTTTATAATTGCTTCTGGTTGGTAAAGTGCAGATTCGTATTAGGCAAACAGATATTCCGGTTAGTAGCGAATTCCGGATGGAAGAATGTCGGATAACATAACGTTTGCTTTTATAATTGAGAAGATGAACCAAAATGGTCTTTTTCATTCCACCATCAGGAAATAGGAATGTGCACTCACCGCTATGTTATCAGGTATCTGAAGTGGAACTTTTTCCAAGATTGACTCTTTGAGCAATGCCACGGAGGGAGGTAGCTCGTACCCTGCAGCAGCTGATGGTTACTCATGCATGGTCCTCAACATTGAGTGTTTGTGTCACCTTCCAACATACAGACATGCTCTTCCACTCAAATAACAATTAGGATCTGGAATCTTGGCGAAGTATCCCCTCCCTAATCAATGGAACATCTCCAGGGCAGCACAGTGATGCAGTGGTTAGCACTGCTGTCTCACAGTGCCGAGGTCCCAGGTTTGATCCCGGCTCTGGGTCACTGTCCACGTGGAGTTTGCACATTCTCCCCATGTTTGCGTGTGTTTCGCTCCCACAACACAAAGATGTGCAGGGTAGGCGGATTGGCCATGCTAAATTGCCACTTAATTGGGAAAAATGAATTGGGTATTCTAAATTTATTTTTAACAAAATCAATGGAGCATCACCAGCCCCCTGTGTTGGCTCACAATGGACAAGTCGGAGCAGATTGGTCCCTGAACCTGGTCCATTCTTCCATGCATGAATCACTTTGGGTCATTGCAAACTTGTAATGAGGAACAATGGGTACGATCTACCATCTATTTACGCCGGCACGATATTCCGATTCCACGCCAGCGCATGAGTTTCCCGGAGACGAGGAAGGCACACCGGGAAATCCCGTTGACACAGTACCGAGGTCCCAGGTTCGATCCCGGCGCTGAGTCACTGTCCGTGTGGAGTTTGCACATTCTCCCTGTGTCTGCGTGGGTCTCACCCCCACAACCCAATGATTCAATGGTAGGTGGATTGGCCACACTAAGTTGGCCCTTAATTGGAAAAAGTTTAAAATATATACACAGTCATTTGCATTTTGAATTATTGCCCACTCGAACTTTCTTTAAAAATACTAAGAAATTTCTGGTTTCCGTTCGACAAGAACACAGGAATTTAATGGTGCTTTGCCACAGGGATAAACCTATTCCTCACTTCCTTGCAGCAACACAATTGGAAATTCCAAGCAACTGTGCCACCGTCCTCATTTAGCCATTTGCACTTATTCAGATTTGAAGCTGGACTGATTTTCCCCCCACTTTAAGTGTGATTTCAGATAACGTGCATCTTGCTTCACACTTTGTTATTCTTTGAATCAGCTCATCAATCATCTGCTGCGGTGTCTCAAAATCCAGCAACTGCACTAATTTTAACTGCCCGTTACATTTTTTTGCTCCACGAGTTTGCTATTCTAAAATAGGGGATAGGAGCAAATTTGATTTTCAATTAAGGAATAACTTCAAGATTCCAAAGCAATTTTTATTTCCGCTGTTGAATATCATAACGTAAACAAGCAAGAATGGAAAAACTGATCTTTCTGAAAATAAATGTCCGTGAGATCGCTTTTTAAAAAAAATATACGCATATTATCGTTAACAAATTAATTGACAAACCTCTAGAAATATTCACAAATGAAATTTAAGGAGGTGCAAGTTTTCTTCCTTTAAAAATAGCTTGCAAGGCTTAACATACTATTCTGTGCTCAACATTACCTACACTCTAACCGAGACAAGCCTCATAGTGACTTCTTGTACTTCGATTAATGTGTTCAAGTACCTAAAGCAACCAGTTCTGAAACAGGCAGAATAATTTCCAAACCCTATTCCAGTCAAACAGTTCTGAAAATAAACGTTTCTATTTCTACAGTGTAATGTTTGAAATGCAAGAGGGGAGAGAATTCAAGCTACTTACCATCTGAGATTGATTCTTGGGACAGTCATTGATGTCTTCAATCTTTTCATTGGCTGAAATATTTAAGAAAATAGTGTGCTTAACTTTAGCCGCAGATGGAGCACTTACTGAACAGATAATGTGACAGAATTGCTTGTTGAAAGCTGCTGGAAGTAGATCAAATCTTTGACAAGCGACCTCACGGCAGCAAAGGAACACTCGTCGGGAATATTCGCAATCTTCAGCTGGGCAGTGCCTACCCAACCCACAGCAGCTGAGGAGCAAGGTCATTCTCTAGACAGCAGACAACTGTATGACAGCCCTGCTTAACCCCTTCCACGCCTCTCTCTTTCTCGCTCTCTCTCTCTCTCTCTCTTTCTCTCTCTCGCTCTCCTTTCCATCAACTTATCTGACTGCATGAACCCCACCAGTGGTGGGTCAAGCACCCCATGCCATCATGGGAAGGATAAGGTTTCATGATCACTACAAAACAAAACACAGCAAGACTGGGATAGCACAGATGGAAACCACATGAAGCCTCCATGGCAAGTGCAATTAGCTGCTGGAGTCAAAATACTGTGTTTACCTCTCGCCTCTTAATTGATTTTCCCATCCTCACCTGCTGCCGATTGTTCAAGCATTACAAAGATGATTATGACTGACATCTCTTTTCACTCTGTGTGAATGTTCATTGCTGTCTGACACAGCACTATACTGCTTCAAATTTAAAATCTTTTGTTCGGTTTGCTTTCTGATGTTGCAAAGTCTTCTGTATTTATGCTGTACTGCAAGAGAAATTGCAGAGAGTACGCAGCAATGTTGCATGTACAAGCTCCTGCCCCAGCCCTACAACCCTCCAAGACTCCTGCATTCATTCCATTTTGGCCTCTTACGCATTCCTGATTTTCATTACTCCACCATTGGTGGCCATACCATCAGCTGTCCAGACCTTAACCTTTCAAATTCTCTCACTAAAGCTCTCTGCCTCTCCAGCCTCCTATAAGATGTGCCATGCAACCTATCTGCTGTCGGTCATCTGTCCAAATATCTTATTTGGCATCAAACCTTGTTTGATAATGCTCCTGTGAAGTGCCTTGATACGCTCTGTTATGTTAAAGGTGCAACAGAAATGTAAGTTGCTGTTGTTGGACAAATGGCTCCGACCAACATCCAGCATGAGCAGCAACTGCATTTATACTTTTCCTGGTATGTAGGATATGTTTCAGAGACTTCGCATAGCACCCTTGGGACATTCCAATACACTTCACAACCAATGAGCATTTCTGAAGTATAGTGGCTATTGCAATGCAGGCAAATGCACAGTCAGTTTACACATTGCACGATCCCATAAACCGCAGTGTGATAAATGACCAGATAATCTGTTTTTTTTTAGATGGTACTGATCAAGGGATAAATGATCGCTGGGAGAACGCCCTTGTTCTTCTTCAATAGCTTGCCATGCGATCTTTTCTGTGACCTGAGAGGGCAGGTCTCAGGTGTAACATCTCACCCGGCAGACAGCCACTGCTAACACTGCAGCCCTCTCTCAGTATGAATCATCATAGAATCATAGAATTTACAGTGCAGAAGGAGGCCATTCGGCCCATCAGTCTGCACTGGCCCTTGGAAAGAGCACTGTACTTAAGCGCTCACCTCCACCCTATCCCCGAAACCCAGTAATCCCACCTAACCTTATTTGGACACTAAGGGCAATTCAGCATGGCCAATCCACCTAACCTACGCATCTTTGGACTGTGGGAGGAAACCGGAGCACCTGGAGGAAACCCACGCAGACACGGGGAGAAAATGCAAACTCCACACAGTCACCCGAGGGTGGAATTGAACCCGGGACCCTGGAGCTGTGAGGCAACTGTGCTAAGCACTGTGCTCACCATGCCACCCACAACAGCTGAATACAATTCAGCCCTGGCGTGGGCCCCCAACGTAAGGCATTCTGACTCAGGATGAGTGAGTTACCAATAAGCCAAGACTGGTGGAATAGGGAGGGAGAGTTGCCATGGACACCAAGGGAAGTGGAGAAAGTAAGTTGAAAATTTCAAAAGAATGAAAAGCCTTTACTCAAAGAGCAGCTGTTGATAGTGAAACACAATAAGCACGGGTTAGGGATAAGTGTGGCGACAGAGGAGGATGTGGGCAGATACTTAAAGCAAGGGATTATCAAAGTGTATTCTGGTTTAGCACAGTAGGCTAAGGAGCTGGCTTGTAAAGCAGGCCAAGGCCAGCAGCACGGGTTCAATTCCCGTACCAGCCTCCCCGAACAGGCGCCGGAATGTGGCGACTAGGGGCTTTTCACAGTAACTTCATTTGAAGCTGACTTGTGACAATAAGCGATTTTCATTTCATTTTCATTTCAAGTCAGCGAGGATTTGCCTGTGGAGATATTTGAAAAATCAGGAAATGAAAGGGGACAGCTACAATGCGCACAAGGAGCCATTGGAGCTTAAAGAGGACGGGTGGATGGGGATTGTTGAGGCATTAGTTTATTGGCCGAGAAAGCTGCCAGGGAACTCAGCTCAAAGGGTGATGAAGAGGTCAAGTCGACATTTGATTTAATGGCAGAAGGAAGAGATGAGGGTGGAGGTGAGCAATATCGGTAAGAGAATGGTCGAGGGGGGAGACGTTAAGGTCACCATGACAGCAGAGCTCTGTGGTAGCTGATTCAGCACAAGGTGACATCCATGGACTGAACATAAAAGACTAGGAGACTGCCTTCAATACCTCACCAAGAGATGTGACATTCAAACACAAGAAGCTGAAGTTGTGGTACTTCCGCCCTAGCTACCGAATAGACGCACCCGAAAAGTGCATTGCGGAATAGGTGAATTTCTAACTGTGTGATGTGTTCATTACTGCCAAAGAATCATTCTGGTAGTGAAATACAATTTTACAAGTGTGAAGACTCATTCTTTTAGAATTTAATTATTGTTGGAGATTTTTTAAAGTATCTTCTTTTACTTTATCTTTGTCTTCGTATCATTTTCTTAATTCCAACTTTCTTTCCCTCTCCACAAATTACAATGAATAAGGCCATAGGAAACAGGAACAGGAGGAGGCCATTTGGTCGATTGTTCCTACCTCGCCATTCAATCAGGCAAGGCTGATCTGATTGCAGCCTCAACACCACTTTTTTGCCGGTTCCTCCGAACTTCCTCGTCAAACAAAAATCGGTCTCATTCAGCCTTGAACTTGTTCAATGATCCAGGCACTACTGCTATCAGTGGAAGAGAGAATAAATTCCTCCTCATCTCTGTCTTAATTGGGAGAACCCTTGGGCGCGATCTACCTGAATGGGAACAGAGTCCCATAACAAGCATGTTTAGCCAGGTGTCCCGACACTCGGAGCGCCGTGAAACCCCACACCATCGAACAGGACTCTTCCCATTCAGGTAGATTCGGGGAGGAATTCCTCGATGAGATCACACTTAGTCTCATTTTCTGCAGTGAGGTGCTCCACCCGCTGGAATCCCTCAGTGCAGAGGATCGGGATGCAACCCCCGAAACCCCCGCCCCCGAAAGCTCCAAATCACCTATAAGGAGGTCCTCAGGCCTCCCCGCACCCGGACAGAGCACCCCCGGGCCCAATCCCCTTCCCTGGAAAAATGCCAGCTTGACACCGCCATCCTGGCAGTGCTCCTTGCCAGCTGAAAGTGCCATCTGGGCAGTGTCAGGCTCATGCCCTGGTGGCACTGCCAGGGCTTGGTGCCACACTGGCAGTGCCAAGGTGCCCAGGTGGCACCATCAGTGCCAGGGTGCCAACCTGCCCAGAGGGCAAGAATTTGGGGGCCTCCAAACCCCTGGGAGACCGCCACAAGTGCCGCTCTTTCAGGTCCCGTTTGTGGGGACCAGTGCTGAATGGTGCTCGCCCGAGGTCTCCAAGGGGAGAGGGTTTGATCCCAATGCCTTGATTAGATTGTGGGAGTGCATATGATATGCAGATTTGCTAAAAGATGAGTCACCCACAATGGGTGAGATTCACATTGCGATGTTTCGCGAGATCTAACCAGGCATGGCGAGCATGGTAGATCCTGGAAGAGGGATCTCCTGGGATCCACCAGCCGCGTTGCACGGCGCTGCCTTTCAAGCGTAACGCGGCCGGTAGATCGTGCCCCTTGGGTTGGATTCTCCACCTCACCATGCCACATTTCTATTTCCGTTACATCGGGCCGGTCAATGGGGTTTCCCATTGTGGGGCAGCCCCACGCCGTCAGGAAACCCCCGGGCGCCGGCAAAACGGAGCATCCCGCCGGCGGAGAATCCAGCCCCTTACCGTTAAACTGCGCCTCCTAGTGCTAGATTCACATAAGCGCAAACATCCCTCAGCATTTACCAAGTGAGGTCCTTCAGAATCTTATATTTCTACAAATTTACCTCTCAATCTTCTGAAGCTTGTATAAAATATTCTAATTATTCATACGAGTTTAAATTCTTAGGGGGCAATTTTACCCAAGGGAAGGGAGAGGTTTTAGGGCGGTTAAAAGCTTAAAAATAACATCCTGAGCCCATACCCACATCCAACCCACCCAGTTCTAGCTCCACTGAGAACATGAGTTGTGCGTCTGGCACGTTGTCTATGGCAATGTGTCTGAACATCAATACCTGTTACAATTTATAAGACATAGGAGCAGAATTAGGCCACTCGGCCCATCGAGTCTGATCTGCCATTCAATCATGGCTGATATGTTTCTCATCCCCATCCTCCTGCATTCTCCTCATAACCCCCTAACCCCTTATTAATCAAGAACCTATCTATCTCTGTCTTAAAGACACTCAGTGATTTGGCCTCCGCAGCCTTCTGCGGCAACGAGCTCCACAGATTCACCACCCTCTGGCTGAAATAATTCCTCCTCATCTCAGTTTTAAAGGATCGTCCCTTCAGTCTGAGGCTGTGGCTTTGAGTTCTAGTTTTTCCTACACGTGGAAACATTCTCTCCATGTCCACTCTATTTATAACATTTGATTCCTTATTTCGGATTTAACTCACTTAACAATTTAAACCTAGTGTCATACTAGGGTTGGAGAAACTGCACTATCAAAGCAACAAGTCAAAAAAGGACAATCCTTTTCATAAGAACCACAGCAAAAGGAATAGAATGTCACGTACCTACAACCTGGATGATCTCAGCCAGGAGCACACCATCCGTCACATCCTGCTGTAGGTCTCTGATAAGCCGCTTGTGCCCAGATTTTGCCAGGTAGTGATTGGCCCAGTCGGTATAAATCTACCAAAACAAGGTTCAACAGTTCACTCATCAATCCAAACCCCACGTAAAGCAATCCAATATGCTGTGCACTGTCAATATTTAAAACAAATTACTGATCATTATACAAGTAATGAATAGCGTTCAATAGGAAACTTGAATCACAAGTGTATCTTTTCCTCTAGATGTTTGAAATGTACTTAATTTGTTATCTATTTACATTCAGATGACGATGCTACATAGTCATCGAGTCCCACACAGTGACCACGATTACAGTTTTGAAAACAGTGCTTGAAAGAACACCAAATGAACTCTTTAAAGTGCAACAACTGGGTGAAACTGAGACAACCTATTGATACAACGATAAAACAAAGGCCATAAATGACTGGCATTTACAATAGATTCCAGGAAGAGATTATCAGGTACTATCCGAACCATTAGTTACTCTACTTATATCTTTACATTTTAACATATAGCTCATACTTGTACTTGTTTCCTGAAACACTTTCCTGTCCCGTTCACACTTGCTTGATAAAGTCCATATTGTTATCCTTTGCCTCACAGTGTCAATGCGATGGGGGATCTGTCTCCACAATATACATAAGGCATAAGGCACACACAACACACACACACTCTCTTTTTTGCTAAACTGCCCACTTACTTATGTACAAGAATTTCTCATTTACATGTCATGAATTCCTCCCAACAATGACATTTTAAGCTGACAGTAATGAGCTTTCTCCGTATTCAAGAACATTTCATTTTTTGGCAACATTAATATTTTGTACATTACAATAAAACACATGCATTCAAACAACCTGGAAATATTCCAGGTTGGTCGCTTTGGAAATACTGGCTCCAAGAATGTTGATTATAAAACTTTTCTATCACGAGGGAAACATTTTCATGTTGTGGGAAATTGCAGACATTAATGTCAGATACAATTCTTGCTGGGGTATAATTCAACATGTGCCAAGCCGCCATTGCGTTTGATGAACTTCTTGATGTAAATAATACAGTGATGGGCATTCCCACAATCTGCCGTACTACAACCTAGTGATTCTCTTTCTGTTTGCACATACATATGGCACTTTCTGCTCCTGGCTTTTGTCTGGATTGGTTACCCACCATTCCCATTAGGATGATGCAGGCTACTGTAGCCATCTAAGATGGCCACCTGCAAAGGACCATGGGAATTATGGGCAACCCAGGACTCAGACAGATACACTGTCTCTGTGTATCTAAAACACAGGTAACCAGACCTGATCGAAACCCCCACTCGTTTGCATTTTAATGGCCCATTTTCCCAGGACAAAAGAACTCCAATCAAGCAACCGGTACAGCCACAGACTGATCGGCGCCACTCCCCTTACTCAGAAAGCACAACTGCCAAGGTAAGGACCCGCCCAGCTACCAAGGCACCCGCCCCTTTATTGGCTGAAATCGAAGAGAGTGATCAGAGCCCTGTCGAACTATTGGGTACAAGGTTAAAGACCGCCCCAAAGAGCGCGACTTCCCAGAGGGATAAAAGAGGACACAGCTATGTGTTCTGTCTCTTTTGGATCCGGCCTGTGCCAGCCCAATTGCAGCAGGGACAGACAGCCAAGTTCAAGACCAACAATCACTACCTGACAGATGAGCCCAGCAGAGATAGAGCCACTTTCTTCGAACCAGCCAAGTGAAATCCAGACAAAGGCCTTATCCATTTGCACAGTGCCGGTCACCCTGAAGTTAAGTATAGGTTATTGTACCTGATAACTGTAGTTTAACTCGTGTAGATATTGTGTTTGCATGTTGAGATAACTCTTGTGTATGTAAATAAACCATCTTTTGAACGAACTAACTGGTTGTGTGGTCATTTGATCAATATAAGGGAAGGCTTATGGTTCACTAAGATAAATAGAAATACCCACAGTATTGGCGACGCTGTTGGGACCGAAACAGTGCAACGCTACATTCTGGTAACCCTAAAGTTGAAATCATTTAAATCAGCACAGGTCCAGGAACTGAACCATGGGACTTGGGGTCTATCTCGAGAATCATAGAATTTACAGTGCAGAGGGGGACTGTTCAGCCCATCGAGTCTGCACCGGCCCTTGGAAAGAGCACTCTACTTAAGCCCACGCCTATCCTTGTAACCCAGTAACAATACCGAACCTTTTGGACACTAAAAGGCAATTTAGCATCGACAATCCGACTAACTTGCACATCTTTGGACAGTGGGTGGAAACCGGAGCACCCGGAGGAAACTCATGCAGACAGGGGGAGAAAGTGTAAACTCCACACAGACAGTCACCCGAGGCCGGAATTGAACCTGGGACCCTGGAGCTGTGAGGCAGCAGTGCTATCCACTGTGCCGCCCCAGGGTCAATACAACGGCAGATAGTACATTGGTACCGTAGTCAGTCTTCAACCAGGACACATGGATGTGGGTAAGTGAGGCGGCCTTTGTAATGGGGGGAAGGGAGGGCAAGTAAGCATGGGTGGCAGTGCCCTTAGTTAGTAGTGAGGTTGCAGGGTGTCTGAACAGGAAGGACTCCCCCACCCTCCCCTCCCCCCCCTCCGGCCCCACTCCACCCTCTGTCACCCATAAACCCATTGCCAGGGTATCATATAGTGGCAGGAGGATGCCTTTAAGTGTCATTAATTAGCCACGTATGCTCCTTGACTGGCCCATAGGTGAGCAGGCAGCCTGACAGTTACACTGCTGCTGGTAAAATACCAGCAGGCGTAGAGAAATGATGGGCATGATTCCTCCTCGCCATTCCATCGGATTTTACAATTGCTAGCCCGCAGGGGTCTAAAATTCAGTCTAATGGCTTTATTCTTCCCGATATTTAGTTGGAGGGAATTTTTGTTCAGTCAATACTGGATATTGCACAAGTGGGGTGACTGTTTAGAGATATGGAGGGGTTCAGGGAGGGAGCGGTAAGATAGAACTGGACGTCGTACATGTAAAAACTGACATTACGCTTCCAGACCATATTGGTAAGATGATGGAAAATAGGAGTGGTGGGATGGGGGAGGAGGGAGGGGGGGGGGGGGCTTCAAGTATTGATCTTTTGGGAACACCAGAGGTAACAGTGTGGAAGTGGGGACAAAAGACATTGCTGGTGATTCTCTGGCTAATGTATTGTAATTTATCACATTGCATATACCCCCGAACCCATTCACTTCATGGAGGACCCCTGCTGCTAGGTGACTGAGGTATTTCCAGCACGATAGTTGTTTGTATTAGTCATTCAAAGCTCTGAACGTTCTCAGTCCTTTGATTCTATTTAATTGTACAGCGTTCACAGCCACTGCTTCACCAGCATGTGAAATGGTTCACCTGTCCCTGTATTTCTCCTATGTATCAACAGTTTAGAAAATTACACTTTTATTCTAATTTATCAACAAATGGGCAGCTATTTCAGCATATTTCATCCAAAATCAATCTTCTGGTCCAACCGTCTGAAATACATTTAACGTTTAGAACTAAACAGAAAAGTTATTAATCTTCTGTGTGTGCTATGAATAACTATAACAACTTCAGGAACTATTTTTGTCAGTTTAAGTCAAGAGAAAATTAACCTTCTTGAACTAACATAAAAAAGTGGCCCATATTTGGCAGTACAATATGGTTCAACGATGATGATTGGCCCATATTTGGCAGTACAATATGGTTTAATGATTTTTTTTAAGGTCTAACAAAAATAATTCTGGCTTCCCCAATGGCTTCGTGGTCCATTCAGATTGGGAAGTAATACAGCTCTGTTGCCTGTCTGAGTTAGATGTTAAACCCCACAACTGATTTTGATTTTTTGGCACTGGTTGGGAACCAAAACCTGGGTTTCTGAGTTCAACTGCTCTCCGGAAACCTGCCCACGAAGAATCCCAGGTTAACACACTGAATGAGAGAACTGGGCTTTCCTGCATTGCTCACACTCCCAGACCAACTTCATCTGAAAAGACCACTTGCAGAGATAAAACTTCAATTCGCGTGGCAATTTTCACAACTTCAGGATGTCCAAAAGCATTTTATAGCCAATTACCTGATTATCTGATAAATGGTGACAGTCCAGGAGAAGGCCATTTATTCTGTAAAAAAATTATACTTTTAGAAGTGAGCTTACTGTTGTTCATGTGGGAAACACAGCAGCTAATTTATACACAAGGAACTCCCATTAAGAAGTCTTTGTGGCAGAGTGGGTACTGTCCCTGCCTCTGAGCCGGACGCTCCATGTTTGAGTCCCACCCTGATGTGTTGGGTACTCTGCTACACAGACGAACCAACACGGTTGCGAATGGTACAACTCAGCTTTATTGCTAACATTTATTTACAGTGGTAAACTGGTTACTGAGGTTCGATCATAACCCCAGAATCTGTGGACCTATTCCTAATACTATCTTGTAGTGGCACTCAGCACATGGTGGATGTCTGAGTGGCTTGCTGTGAGCTCTGTGCCCTGAGCTGTCTCCTGCTGGAATGCTCAGGAAGTGTCGTGTTCCCTGTTTTGTACTGTGTATGCTCTTGCCTGTGATTGGCTGTGGTGTTGTGTGTGTGTTGATTGGTCCGTTGATCTGTCCATCAGTATGTACGTATGTTTGTGCTATGATGTTTACCTGAATATCATGACATCCCCCTTTTTTGACAAGAACATGTGCCTATGTGGTTATAAATAGAGATGTGTACTGAGTGCAGCTAAATGTGTGTGTGTGCAATATCTACAGCATGTACATGGGGCTAAACTATATACAAGGGGCGATGTCGGGTGCGACATAACAACGGGGTTGTAACATAAACAAAGAACGGGGAAATGTTGAATGACAAAACAAACTCCTGTAACGACAAGGAAGAACAGAAACATATTAACACAGTGGTATTATGAGTTCAATGTACAAATAGGCTCATAAGTCCAGTCTAGTAGGTGGGCGACGAACTCGGGTTGACCGTTAGGGTGGCACACCATTCATCACCCGGATTGACAGTGTTCACTTGCAACGGCTGGTGGGTCCTGGCTTTAGACATCCGGTTCCCATTAATGACCGCAACATGGAAGGCGTCCCGGTCGTCTGTGTCACTGGTCTGGATATCGGCTGGGCACGACTCGTAGTAAGGAGGCTGAATGGTCCGCACGTCCCTGCGAGGTTGTCGGAATTGGGGAACATTGGCAGGTTGAGCTGCTCGACAGCAGGCAGCGTAGTGGCCCATCTTGCCACAGCGGAGGCATTGTCGGTTTCTTGCGGGACATTGTCGCTTTAAATGTGCGGCTCCGCAGTTGCCGCACGTCGTGACGTCATGGCGTTCGTTGCGCAACCACGCATGCGGTGTTCGGTCTTGCGTCGAGCGTGCCTGCGCATCACGTCCCTCAGTGTCGACGTCGTTTTTCTCTCACACAAACGCAGGCGGCCTTGAAAAGCGCGCAAAATAGCCGCCCTCGTCCGGGCCAGGAGGAACTCGATCGCCTGGACCCGTTCGGCCTCGTAGGACGCCTGCCTCGCCAATCCGGCTGCGTAGGACCCCTGCCGCGCCGATTCGGCCGCCTGAAATTGGGAGTAGCGGCTAATCGCGTTTTCATGCAGGACACAGGCTTCAATTGCGGAGGCTAAGGTGAGGTCTTTAATTTTTAAGAGCTGCTGGCGTAGGGTGCCCGAGGTGACCCCAAAAACAATCTGGTCCCGAATCATGGAATCGGAGGTGGTGTCGTAACTGCAGGACTGCGCGAGGATACGGAGATGCGTAAGGAAGGATTGAAAGGGCTCATCCTTACCCTGCAGGCGCTGCTGGAAGAGATACCTCTCGAAACTCTCGTTGACCTTGATGTTGAAGTGTTGGTCGAGTTTGAGAAGGACCGTCTTGTACTTGGTCTTGTCCTCACCTTCCGCGAACACCAGGGAGTTGTAGACATGGATGGCGTGTTGACCTGCCGTGGAGAGGAGGATGGCGATCTTTCTGGTGTCCGAAGCCCTCTCCTTTTCGTTGGCTTCCAGGAAGAGCTGGAAGCGCTGTTTGAACAGCTTCCAATTAACGCCAAGGTTTCCAGCGCCTTATAGCGGCTACGGTGTGCTGACGGAGTCCATGGCGCAGGATGGCAGATTCCGGAGGATTCGTAGGTAGGTCCCACAGTTACTCCTGGGGCTATGTGTTGGGTACTCTGCTACACAGACGAACCAACATGGTTGCAAATGGCACAACTCAGTTTTATTACTAACATTTATTTACAGTGGTAAACTGGTTACTGAGGTTCGATCATAACCCCAGAATCTGTGGACCTATTCCTAATACTATCTTGTAGTGGCACTCAGCACATGGTGGATGTCTGAGTGGCTTGCTGTGAGCTCTGTGCCCTGAGCTGTCTCCTGCTGGAATGCTCAGGAAGTTTCGTGTTCCCTGTTTTGTACTGTGTATGCTCTTGCCTGTGATTGGCTGTGGTGTTGTGTGTGTGTTGATTGGTCCGTTGATCTGTCCATCAGTATGTATGTATGTTTGTGCTCTGATGTTTACCTGAATATCATGACAACCCTGGAACTCGATGTTAATGGAAGGTGTATCCATAACTCGGCCAAACAGGTTGAGTATCACTTTGTAAATTCCTTCCAACACACACCAATGGCAGTTGATAAGAGTGATGTAGAGATGCCAACGTCAGACTGGGATGGGCACAGTAAGAAGTCTTACGACACCAGGTTAAAATCCAACAGGTTTATTTGGAATTATGATCTTTCGGAGTATAGCTCTTTCATCAGGTGAGTGAAGGGGTAGGTTGCACAAACACAGCATCTATAGACAAAGCCAATGATGCAAGATGATACGATGATAAGAGTGGAAGAGACTCCTGGTCAGCCACTCTTGATGTGAAGTGGTGCCCCTCAAGCTCTAAGCCTCTGGCAACAGGCTAGTGACCCATTCTAGGGAAAGAAAATCTCACTATGGGAACAGATGAAAGTCTGACTTGTGCACCGTTAGCTTCAAGAAGTGCAACAAACTCCCACAAATAGCAATATAATAAGGACTAAATAATCTGCCTGAGTGATGTTATTTAAGGATAAATCCTAGCCATGGAGAGCGGAGAGAACTTTCTTAATTCCAGTGAAAAGAAGAGACATGCTGTTGAAGCTTTTCATCTCGCACACATCAGGACAAGCAACAATGCCAAATTTCAAAGGCCTCGGCAGGACAATATACTTTTTTGAAACCAAAATAAAGTATCATTACAATACCTGAAAAATTGTGAGCAAATGTTTGAAAGTTCCATAGGATCCATGGAATCCCTACAGTGCAGAAGAAGGCCTTTTGGTCCATCGAGTCTGCAGTGACCCCCAAAAGAGCACCCTACATAGGCCAACGGTACTGTCCTATCCCCATAACCCCACATAGCCTTTTAGACACTCAGGGGCAATTTAACATGGTCAATCCACCTAACCTGCACATCTTTGGACTGGGAGATCTGACATTAAAAAATAAATAATAATCTTTATTGTCACAAGTAGGCTTACATTAACACTACAATGAAGTTACTGTTCGGATACACAGCGGGAGAATTCAGGATGTCCAATTCACCTGACAGCACGTCTTTCGGGACTTGTGGGAGGAAACCGGAGCACCCGGAGGAAACCCACGCAGACACGGGGAGAACGTGCAGTCTCCACACAGACAGTGACCCAAGCCGGGAATTGTACCTGGGATCCTGACGTTGTGAGGGAACAAAGCTAACTCGTGTCACCCATGAAAGTAACCTCATAATATATATGCACGGTAGCATAGTGGTTAGCACAATTGCTTCACAGCGCCAGGGTCCCAGGTTCGATACCCGGCTTGGGTCACTGTCTATGCAGAGACTGCACGTCCTCCCAGTGTCTGGGTGGGTTTTCTCCAGATGCTCCGGTTTCTTCCCACAGTCCAAAGATGTGCAGGTTAGGTGGATTGGCCATGATAAATTGTCCTTAGTGTCCAAAATTGGGGTTTCAGGTTATGGGGATAGGGTGGAGGTGTGGGCTTGGGTAGGGTGCTCTTTCAAAAGAGCCGGTGCAGACTCGATGGGCCAAATGACCTCCTTCTGCACCGTAACTTCTATAAATTCTATAATAGAAACATACAGGAGAAGAGCTCGAGATGTAATGTATTGGCCTGTAAATCACAACAAAATGAACCACTTCAACCATACAATCTCCCAAAGGGGCCCTGGCAGAAAAGTGGTGTGGACGTGTTCACATTTGACAACAGTGAGTACCTACTAGCAGTAAATTATTACTCAATGTTTTTGAGTCTGCGCTGTGGTGGAAGGATAGTCGGAGCATTGCTCTAACAAATCATTTTAAATTGATTTTTTCTCAACATGGCACACTCAATGGTGTGACTGGCCTTCTTCTCGACTGTAAATTCTATGATTCTATGGCGTACCCGACGTGATCATCTCAGACAGCGGTCCACGATTCTCCAGCTCTGAGTTTTGCAAAATTACACAACACTGGGAGCTTTGCCGCACGACATCAAGTCCCAAATATCCATAATCCAACAGAATGATACAATGTACCGTGCAAACCTTAAAACGCCTGTTGAAAAAAAGTAAAGGCGGATGGAACAGAATTCCTGCCCCTCCTTGGTTTCAAGAATACTCCATTACACGGCAATGTGTCATCTCCAGCACAGCTCCTAATTGGGAAAAGAATAAGATCAAATTTTCCAATTGCACCCCAACTGCTATATCTACGGTTAGCGAGCTACAACGAGCAGGACTTGCTCAAAGTGAGACAGCAGAAAAAGAACCAGTGCTTCGGACAAGGCGCCCGACCTCTGTCTGAACTGAACATGGGAGACAGAGTGAGGATTCAGCAGGGAGTGATCTGGAATTCTGCTGGTGTCACAGGAATCACAGGAGAACTAAGGTCTTGCATAGTGCAGACTCCAAACGAACAACAGTACAGAAGAAACTGGGAATTCCCGTGGGAAACAAATGAAACACGACTCTGCTCTGAGCCATAACGTGTGGCTGACGATCAAGAACCAGAATCCATGGGCAGCACAGTGGCGCTGTGGTTAGCACGGCGCCAAGGACCCAGGGTCGATCCCGGCCCCGCGTCACTGTTGAGGTGGAGTTTGTGCATTATCCCCATGTCTGCGTGGGTCTCACCCCCACAATCCAAAAGATGTGCAGGGTAGGTGGATTGGCCATGCTAAATTGCCCCTTAATTGGAAAATGTTTTAAAAAAGAACGAGAATTCCCCAGTGAAGCAACGGATAACCAGGCAAAGCTATCTAGGGGGTGAAATTGTCACAGAGCTGAAGTAGGCCTCTTGTCCTTCAAAATCATCTCTGTCACCATTCAGAACACCCAGTGGAAGAATTGTGAAAAATCACGAGATACTGAGATGAGAAAAAGGCAAAACAGACTGATCAAAACAGAGTGCGAATGAATAGATAAGAGACTTTGGGCGGGATTCTCCGACCCCCCCCCGCCTTGCCGGAGAAACGCTGGGGGGGGGGGGGGGGCGGCATGAATCCCGCCCCGCCGCCAGCTGCCGAATTCTACACCGCCGTTTTTTTTGGCGGGGATGGGAATCACGCCGCGCCCGTTGCGGGCCATTAGCAGCGGCCCTCCCCCCGGCGATTCTCCGCTCCGCGATGGGCTGAGCGGCCGCCCGTTTTCAGCCAGTCCCGCCGGCGTAAATTGCACAAGGTTTGTTCCGGCGGGATCTGGCTCTGCGGGAGGATCTGGCCCTGGGGGGGAGCCCCCACGGTGGCCTGGCCCACGGTCGGGGCCCACCGATCTGTGGGCGGGCCCGTGCCATGGGGGCACTCTTTCCCTCCGCGTCGACCACTGTAAAGCTCTGCCATGGCCGGCGCGGAGAAGAAATTCTCTGCGCATGCACAGGAATCACGCCAGCGGTTCTGGGAACATGCTGGCGCTCCTGCACATGCGCCAACTCGCGCCAGCCGACGGAGGCCCTTCAGCGCCGGTTGGCGCGGTGCCAATCACTCCAGCGCCGGCCTAGCCCCCGAAGGTGTGGAGGATTCCGCACCTTCTGGGCGGCCCGACGCTGGAGTGGTTCACGCCACTCTTTGGCGGCAGTATGGCCCGCCCACCGGATTCCGGAGAATGTATTGTGTATTGTCACATTTGTGTATTGAATGTGCCAATTTCACAGCCAATTTTGTTCCAACAGAAACTAGTTTGAAATGTTGTTCGTTTAAAAAGAAGGGAAACATCATGGTAATCTGGTGATTGTGGTTACTCCGGTTTTAGATACAATACGGTAAACTCTGGCCTACATGGATCACCTGATCTGGGGCTTGGCGATCAGATAGCACATGCTAGAGTTGGTTGCAACAAGGCTGCAGATGCCTTGCAGATGTGCCTTCATGTTATGAATGTGCATTATTAATAAAGTTAGTTTAGAGCAATGGTATTGGTCATCCTACATCATAAAAACATGACAGTTAAGAATCAAGCACATTACTGTGGATTTTGATTTTTAGGCCAGACTCAGTGAGAATGGCAGATTTCCTTCCATAAAGGACTTAGTGAACCGTATGGGTTTGTCATCGAGTGTAATACTCCAGATTTATTAATTGAATTTCAATTCCACCAGCTGCATTGCTGGGATTTGAACTCAATTCCCCAGAGCTTGGGACTCAAGTTTACAAATCCAGTGTCATTACCAATGTGCAATCATCTACCCTAATCTGTTGCACTGTTTGTGGTGCTGCCTTCTGGATGAGCAGTTACATCAAGGCCCCTACCCATCTGATATTTTAGGGAGATGTAATATCTTACAGCTTGAATCAAGGGGGAAGACAGATTGATCCCACAATTCCAGACCCTCATCCCCGAATCAGCAATCAAAAAGACCAACAGGTCATTCATTTCATTTGTATTTGCGAGATCTTGCTGTGTGCCTACTGCTACTTAATGACACTGAACACATTTCAATGGTAATTCATTGGAAGCAATTCATTGGGGCATTGTCAGAATATATGATTCTATATTTAAGTAAAATGTTCCATCCTTCAGTTGTTGACCAAAGACGTCAGACATTCCATCTGTTGAGCTTCTCAATCAGCATGTGCCAATTCTGCTATTCAAAGTACAAGAATACAGCAACCCTTTTAGGAAATAACAGGCAGAATCATACAGTCTTAGAAAAGCTTCAGCACAGAAGGAGGCCATTTGGCCCATGTTATCCATGCCAGCCCGAGGACATCCAGGTGGCCTTTCTAATCCCACCTTCCTGCACCCGGTTCATGGCCCTGTGGCTTACAGCACTTAAGGTGCAGATCCCAGTACATTTTTAAAGAGTTTAGGGTCTCTGCCTCCTGCACCAACTCGGCCTGCGAATTCCAGACTCCCACTACCCTCTATGCAGAAAAGAGAGATCACAAATGTCTAATATGGCGGCACGGTGGCGCAGTGATTAGTACCGTTGCCTCGCGCCGCCGAGGACCCGGGTTCGATCCCGGCCCCGGATCACTGTCCGTGTGGAGTTTACACATTCTCTAGATTTAAAAAAAACAAATGTCTAATATATCACTACAGCAACAAACATAAAACAATTCCACCCTATTTAACTTGGTCAAATCTCTTGTCTGTGAATCATCTTTGAACCATCTGCCAGCACTTGTTCAAATATAGCAATGGTGTTTTGTTTTGGTTGTAAAGAAATACATTGAAACAGCCTCAGCCGGTCAGATTGTCATTGGAAATTATTTACATGTGGATCAGCGAAGAATAGGAAAGATAATTTCCTTCTGTAAATGAGCAGCAGTAATTAGCCAACTCACAACCTTCAGGAGGACGCGTATATAGGAGAGAATTCACTGCTTCACCTGCAGGCAGTGATCACAGCACACTGCCGAATTCCAGACTGACAAAAACGAGGTCAAAAGCTACTTACCAGCCCTAACAGGCCAATTTGGATTAAAGTGGCAGACCGTTTCTGAAGGTATGTTTTCAGTCCCTCATCTGAACGGCAAGCAGTCTTCAGCATAAATCAACTAACTCAAGCAGACAAGACGTACACAGCAAGAAACTCTGAAACAATCTGCTACGTCCTCTGTATCATAACTTGCCCTGAACAAAGCACTTTCATTTACAATTACTATGCTGGCATTACTCACACTAGCCGACCGATACCACAAATCTCATATTACAAAGGCCAGTCTATTCCACTATCCACAACGAAATATGCAAACATGGATTGCAGAATTTGAGTGTTTCTTAAAAACAAAACCAACGCTTCTTCTAATTTTACACTTAGCTTTTGTTCCTCCAAAGGTTAACTGTTAACATCTAAATAATCCATTGATTCCCCCCAACCAGACATGAAAACAATTAAATATAAAGAATGTCTCATTAGGAGCTGTATGCAAAAGTCAAAAGATTGTGTGTCTTGAAAGAGTGATAGGAATAACTAAATGGTTTTAAAAATCCATTCTAAATTTATCTACACCTGATAGCAGGCATTAAGAAAGCAATTTCTATTCTACAATAGACTTACTTGTGTTGCTGTAATTCATCAAGATACGGGAACATTTCACTTTGCTCAATTTGGGAAGATTAAGAAGGACGATCAGGTGATAATAATAATCTTTATTAGTGTCACAAGTAGGCTTACATTAACACTGCAATGAAGTTACTGTGAAAATCCCCTAGTCGCCACACTCCGGCGCCTGTTCGGGTACACAGGGGGAGAATTCAGAATGTCCAATTCACCTAACAGCACGTCTTTCTGGACTTGTGGGAGGAAACCGGAGCACCCGGAGGAAACCCACGCAGACACGGGGAGAACGTGCAGACTCCACACAGGCAGTGACCCAAGCCGGGAATCGAACCCGGGTCCCTGGCACTGTGAAGCAACAGTGCTAACCACTGTGCTACAGCGATACCAAATCTCAATATTACAGTGAAAAATTATTAGCGTCATTTACCCCTACTGACTATGGTGAAATTTTAACACATTAGCTTCATCTTCATATACTTTCCCCAAAATATGTTGCTTACAGTAAAATAAAACTACAAAGTAATCAACAATAAATGTCCAGAATCTTAACCAGAATCTCTTCCCTCTACCCAAAGACTAACTGTAGAGTCGTGTTAGTTCCAGCATTGGCAGTGAAATGAGAGGGGCCAGCAGTCCGACACACGCAAACTACTGGTTTTGTTCAGCATCTGCTGAAAATTTTACTTCCTTTCCCAAACAGAAAATAAACACAGTGCAGCCAAGGTCAGATCTGGTATGAACAGGTGGACAACTTCTTCCTACACTCTCAATAGCTTTCCAACTGAACGCACCAAAGAACAGTTTAATGTGTGCACCTGTGTCACTTCAATGCTGCAAAGGGAAATTTATCGCACAGACGGTAATGCAAGTACAATATTAGCAATGTAAAATAGAGTTTTTTGCTGACTGGTTCCATACTGCTTTAGTATTTTTAGTTCCACTCTTTGAGGGTTAACAATATGTAATAAAGATTTTTAGTTATTTTAATCTCCTACCATTTTATAATCTTCACAGGAAGAGATTCTCTTGCTCCAAATTGGAATTCCAACGTCCTCATTCACTGCCATTTAATATTATTATGTTGAAGTGGCGTGGCTGGAGACATAGCAAATCTGCAGTACAAATGATGATTTACAAAGGCACAGGAGCTTGCGGCCAAATGTAACTCAGGCCATGTTTTTGCAGCCTAGGAACTCCTCTCTCTCTCTCTCTCTGATTGTTGCTTCACTCTTCCAAATGATAAACCAGAGGATAAACAAACACTGCCCCAAGATAGCCTCTCAACTAATCGCCAGATGCACATCGTTCGATCTAAAACCCTTCCAAACTAACCAAACTGTGCTGCATGCAGAACAAATGGCCTTAATTTTGCCTGGCTTTACAGGAAAAAGAATTCTACAAGATAAAGCTCAGCATGGTACATTAACATGCAAACTGCACTCACAGCAGCTTGGAAACAAGTCAGATTTGCCGAAAGTCAATTTAAACACATCAAAGCAAAGAATAAATAGGCCGTCAGCCTTTGGAAGTAGAGACACAGACCAAACAGGCATTGACACGGGTCTGACAAAACTTAACTGTGCACTTTACAGAACAGTGCCCCATGTATGTATTAGTATATTTACCCATCAACTATATACACAAATAACACCATTTATATGCACTGAACTTTATCTTAATCCTTACTGCTAAGTAATCATTTGATTTCCAACAAGCCAAGAAAGGCCATAAAGATGTCAGTTATTTTCTGGCCAGATTATTTATTGGCCAGAAAATTTGGATGTAAAAATTTGATTGCAATGACTTAGTTTTCCGTAGCAGAGTAACTAAGCTGCTGCAAAAATTAGCCTGTCATAAGTTTTAAGTGACAGAAAATGGCACCTGCACCTGTATGATAGAACGTTGAATTTATCAAAGGATTATCATTAATCAAACACTTTGGGCTTAATCCTGCAATGCCGGAAACCAGAAAACGGGGGATGAAAATGATTAAAACTCAAAGCAAGATGGGGAATTAATCTTCTGTCAAAATAATATTTTACAATTGAAAACAGTGATTAAAACTGAAGCAGGACATGTAATTTGCGAACTGTATAATCCCACAATTTGTACTTGAAGTTTCAAGAATGTTTATTCAAATACACACCTCTGCCTTATTAAAAGTACAAATTTATGTAACAGCCTTAAAGTGGTAAAAAAAAGTCTCTCATTGCTCCACAGATGAATATGAATGATGAGGGGACAGTGGGAAGGGTAACCCAAAGCTTGGGTGAAGGGAAAAGAGGGTGGGACGGAGGTGTAGTTGCGTAAGGAGTAAATTTCAAAGCTTAGTCCTGAGGCAGCTAAAGGTACAAATTTGTGCAATGACGTGACAACAGATTCAGAAAAGGTCAGGCTTAGAGGAATAAAGTTACTATTGGTTACGCAGAACATGGATAAAAGATCTTATATTATGGGCTGGATTCCCTGCCGCCTGCAGTGGCGATCCCGATGTGGCAGAGAATTCAGCACCAGACAAAAAACTGCTTCGGTCCCCTGCTAGTGGCATCGAGGGTCGTGCCCAGTGCCAGCAGGAGGGTGTAAATGGGTCAAATTGAACCATTTGCATCCTATTAACGGGCTGGGCACCGGATTCTCTAAGCTCGAGTCAATCTCCGGTCTTCCGGGCCAGGATTCAAGTGGGCAAGACTAGACTCCCCACCTCCACCAGAGACCCCTCATAACAGAGACCCCCCCGCCCCCCCCCCCCCCCCCCCCACCAAATCCACTTCCTCATTACACAGACCCCCAACAGAGACCCCCCATAACAGAGACCCCCACCAAATGCACCTCACCATTACAGAGACCCACACCAGAGACCTCCCATAAGAGAGACCCCCATCAGAACGCCCCCTCAATAATAAGAGAGACCCTGCCTGGAAGCCCCCATTTGAGAGACCCCCGCCTGGAAGCCCCAATTACAGAGACCCCACCTTGGAAGCCCCCACTACACAGACTCCAACCTGGAAGACCCCCATTACAGAGGCCCCTGCTTGGAAGCCCCCATTACAGAGGCACCCATCTGGAAGCCCCCATTACAGAGGCCCTGCTTGGAAGCCCCCATTACAGAGGCCCCCATCTGGAAGCCCCCATTACAGAGGCCCTGCTTGGAAGCCCCCATTACAGAGACTCCTATCTGGAAGCCCCCATTACAGTGCCTTCCGCCTGGAAGTCCCCATTACAGCACCCCCCCGCATGGGAGCCCCCATTACAGACACCCCCGCCTGGAAGCCCCCATTACAGCAGCCCCCACCTGGAAGCTAGAGAGCGGTCCAGACAGAGGCAGTGAAAAAAAATCACTGCTTTAAAACTCAACTGCTGGTTCAGGCAGAGGAGCAGCACCTGTTAATTCTTAGAAAGAGAAAACCACATCAGCTGGGTTTAAACCCCCACAGATCTTTGATCTGCAATGCTGTCATTCATGTCAATATGAAATTGATTTAACTAGGCTGTGATTGACAGGCTCCACACATAACTAGCTGTCTGGATTGTTTATTCTCATTTCATTTCACGGTTTAGTGGATTTCAAATAGTTCGCTGCGAAACTAACCACAGTGTTTATAAACATCTGGCTATGATTGACAGCTCTTGGACCACATCAAAGACAGATAAGTCCTCGGTGGGGGGGTGTCAGGTCACCCTCACACTATGAACGGGGTGGGGGAAGTGACCCCCAAAACCCCCTATGGTGAGGGGCGGGGGGTGGGGGGGGTAGGAGGGAGGAATTGGGATGGGTGGAAGGCGGCATTGCGTTGCGGGGGGGGGGGGGGGGGGGGGGGGGATTGGGTGGAAGGACGAATTGTGTTGCGGAGGGGTGGCAGAGGGAGGACCATCAGGCCGCTCGCTCAAAAGTGGGATTTGTATCAGAATCCCTTGCAATCCCCGCCATGCATAAATCTGCATGGCCAGGGATAGTGAATTGCCTCTGCACCTGCTCCCAGTGCGACTGAAAATCCGAGCCAATTCATTTCCTGCGGGAGAACCTGTCGTCTCCCAAACAGAGAAATCTGGCCGATAACAATGAGAACACTTCCAAAAAGTATTTAAATAATTGTACAGCCGTTTGAGCTGTCCAGGGGCATGAACAGCATTATAGCAATCCAAGTCCTTTCTTCCCTGGACATCGCACGCTTAGCTGGTTTCCATATGTGCGAACGTATAGTTGTGGATGCTGGGATACCTGTCCCTCTTACCCCCACAACAGAGTTATCTACCTAATTCCTCATCTGGAGATGATGAAACCAATTTGAGATAAGAGATTGGTTAACATGATAGGCAAGAGACCTCCCTGATGCATGTGATAATTTAAGAAAGATTGGGACAAATTTCTCCATGCAGATGGTTATTGGAACATAGAATACTTTGGCATAGCCAACTGTCGAGGCAGCAAGAAATGCATCTTTTAAGTGCAAAAACAGAGGCAGATCAAAGATTGTGGAGTGAAAACTAGCATTAGGAACATAAGGATAGTAAGAGGCTATTTGAATCTTGAAGCCACTCAAGGAGATCACAACTGATCTGTGACCTAACTCCATAAACTACCGTTGCCTCATATCAGAATCACAGAATACTATAGAGCAGAAGAGACCCTTCGGCCCATCGAGTCTGCACCGACGCATGAAGGCCCCTGACCTGCCCACCTAATCCCACTTTCCAGCACTTGGCCCCTAGCCTTGAATGTTATGGATTGCCAAGTACTCATCCAGGTACTTTTTAAAGGATGTGGGCCCTCAATACCTTTGGTTAACAAAAATATATCAACCTCAGAGTTAAAATTAACAATTGACCAAGCAATAATTGCTGTTTGTGCAAGACAATTAGGTCAATAAATAGAAATTAACTCTTCCTCTTATCATCTTGAAAACTCAGACCATAAGATATAGGAGTAGAATTAGGCCATTCGGACCATCGAGTCTGCTCCACCATTGAATCGTGCTGGTGTGTTTCTCGGCCCCTGCATTCTCCCCATAACCCTGGATCCCCCTTATTAATCAAGAACCTATCTATCTATGTCTTAAAGACACTCAGTGACTTGGCCTCCACAGCCTTCTGCGCCAAAGGGTTTCCACCATTCGGCGAAAGAAATTCCCCCTCAACTCCGTTTTAAAGGATCGTCCCTTTTGTCTGAGGCTGTGTCCTCGGGTTCCAGTATCCCCTACCAGTGGAAACATCTTCTCCATGTCCACTCTATCTCGGCCTCTCAGTATTCTGGAAGTTTCAATAGGATACCCCCCTTCCTTCTGAACTCCATTGAGTACAGACTCAGAGACCTCAATCGCTCCTTGTATTACAAGCCCTTCAATCCAGGGATCATTCTTGTGAACCTCCTCTGGACCCATCCAAGGCCAGTGCGACTTTGATTAACTCACCTTTTAACTGTCTGAGTTTCAGGAAATGTGGGCCTACCTTGTATAATCTCTCCTCGTAATTTAACACTTGGAATCCAGTTGTCATAGAATCATAGAATCTCTACAGTGCAGAAGGAGGCCATTTGGCCCATTGAGTCTGCACCGACACTCGGTAAGGGCACCCTATCTAGGTCCATGGCCCCACCCTGTCCCCGTAACCCCACCTAACCTTTGGACACTAAGGTTTAGCATGGTCAACCCACCTAACCTGAACATCTTTGGATGTGGGAGGAAACTGGAGCATCCGGAGGAAACCCACGCTGACACGGGGAGAATGTGTAAACTCCACACAGACAGCCGCCCATGGTGGGAACTGAACCCGGGTTTCTGGTTCTGTGAGCCAGCAGTGCTAACCACTGTGCCGCCCCTTTTGGTAAATCTACTCTGCACTGCCATCTACAATATATCCTTGAATATAAGTGCCCAGAACTGCTCACAGTGCTACAAATGGGAAAACAAAACAAAAAACTAGATGCCGTTTTTCACGACCACTGGAAAGTGCTTTATAGCCAAGCTGGGACCGGTTTAGCTCAGTGGGTGAGACAGGTGGTTTGTGATGTAGAACAAGGCCAGCAGGTAGCACTGCTGTCTCACGGCGCCGAGGTCCCAGGTTTGATCCCGGCTCTGGGTCACTGTCCGTGTGGAGTTTGCACATTCTCCCTGTGTTTGCGTGGGTTTCGCCCCCACAACCCAAAGATGTGCAGGGTAGGTGGATTGGCCACGCTAAATTGCCCCTTAATTGGAAAAATGAATTGAGTACTCTAAATGTATTTGAAAAAAAGAACAAGGCCAACAACGTTGTTTCAATTCCTGTACCGGCTGACGTACACCTTCCCAACCTTGCCCCACGCCTGAGGTGTGGTGATCCTCAGGTTAAACCTCCACCATTCAACTCTCCCCTCAAAGGGGAAAGGAGCCTGTGGTCATCTGGGACTATGGCGACTTTACCTTCTATCTTTACAGCCAATGAATATTGTTGAATACAGGAAATGCGGCAGCCAATCTGTGCAGAACAAGTCCCATAAACAGCAATGCCGGAGTGTGGCGACGCGGGGATTTTCACAGTAATTTCATTGTGGCGTTAGTGTAAGCCTACTTGTGATACTAATAAAGATTGTGGTCGGGCTTCTCCGAAATCCCGGCCAAGTGTTGACGCCTGCGTCTACGGGTCTCCTCGCCCAGCGATTCAGCGGTCCTCAGGGGGCGAGCATGGTGCCGGAGTGCTGCACGCTGCTCCGGCGCTGAAAGGCGGCCCTGCACTGCCGGCGCAGGTCCACGCATGCGTGCGACGGCCATTTCCGCGCCGGCGCTTGCGCGCGGTGGCCGTCTCCACGCCAGCATCGCGCAACATGGCGGAGACCTACAGCGGGCCCGCGAGAAGGACGTAGGCCCCCTCCAGACCGCGGGCGCCTGCCAATCGGTAGCCCCCGATCGCGGGCTGAAAGTGGCCCCCGATTGGCGCCAATTCTCCGGTCGCCGGAGAATTGCATCCGGCGTCGGAGCGGCGTGGCGGGAATTTCTCGCGTCACCGGCAATTCTCTGACCCGCGCGGGCTCGGAGAATCCCGGCCTATTTATTTACAGTCTCTTAAGAGGGACTTTATCAAATGCCTTCTGGAAATCCATGTGAGTAATATCAATTGCAACTCTCCTGTCCACTATTTAAATCACTTCTTTAAAAAATTCAGTCAGGTTCATCAGTATGACTTACCCCTTAAAAATACATGCTGGCTCTCAAATCAACTAATTATTTTCAAGTTATTCAATCATCTGACCCGTAATCACTGACCCTAGTAATTTGCGAACAACAGATATTAGATTACCGTTTCTATCATTCCCAGATTTACCTCTCACAGGAGGCATAGTGGTATTGTCGCTGGAGCAGTAATCCAGAAACCCAGAGTCATACACTGGGGACCCAGGTTCAAATCAAATACAAATCTGGAATTAAAAGCCAAAAGGTGACCACAAAACCATTGTCAACTGTCCTAAAAAACCATTTGGTTCACTAATGTCCTTTAGGGAAGGAAATCTGCCGTCCTTACCTGGTCTGGCCTATACATGACTCCAGACCCACAGCAATGTGGATGACTCTTAACTGCCCTCAGGGATGGACAATAAATGCTGGCCCAGCCAGAGACACCCACAAATAAATAAAACGTTTCTCAAAGAGCAAGTGATAACAATAAAGAGTATTATTATTATTATTAGTGACAGCACAATTTGTCAATTTCAAAGAATGGTCCCCAAATCGAGAGAACATTGAAAGATTAGTCAGGGCATCTGCAATGTTCTTACCTACCCTGGGTTGGCAACTATCTGGTGCTGGGGTTCTGTCACTCTTTATTACCATTATTCTTTTTGTTATTGTTATTTTGTTTGCTTTAGTTTTGATGAGTCCCCATCATTGATTAGGTTCTTTAGGATGTCCTCTTCACCTCTACTGCAATTTCTGATTATTCAGTGTAGTGATCTGCATATCTGCATGTACACAAGGGGTTAGTGTAAATACACTGCAACTAAGTAATCACTAGAGGGAGCACTAAAGATGTAGAAATAGACAGACGGAAGACAGGGGACGGGATTCTCTGATCCTGAGACTAAATGATAGCGCCCTCGGAAATGCCATCGCGTTTCTCGACAACGTCAACACGGCCTGAGGATCAGCAATTCTGGCCCCTACAGGGGCCCAGCATGGCAATGGAGCGGCCCACGCTGCTCCAGTTCCTGATCCTGGTGTGAACTGGGTGCAGCGGGGTCCGCGCCTGCGCAGTGGGGCCGGCGCCAACCCACGCATGTGCAGTGCCACCGGCGTCAACGCGCGCATGTGTGTCCCTTCTCCGCGCCGGCCCCGACGCAACATGGCGCAGGGCTACAGGGGACGGCGTGGAAGAAAGGAGGCCCCCAGCCAGAGAGGCCGGCCCGCCGATCGGTGGGCCCCGATCGGATGCCAGGCCACATTGGAGGCCCCCCCCCCCGGTGCACGCGGTATTTTGCGTCAAATTTTCAGCTCAGAAACCAGCCATTCAGTCCAACTTGTCTGTTCCAATGTTTGAGCTCCACTCAAGCCTCCTCTTAGCTTATTGGCATAGCATTCCACTTCTTTTTCACTTGCGAACATACCTATATTGCTCATAAATGCACCCAACACCAGCCTTGAAGTTACTCACGAGAAGTGCCAAACAGCATGCAAGAACATAGAACATACAGTGCAGAAGGAGGCCATTCGGCCCATCGAGTCTGCACCGACCCACTGAAGCCCTCACTTCCACCCCATCCCCGTAACCCAATAACCCCTCCTAACCTTTTTGGTCACTAAGGGCAATTTATCAAGGCCAATCCACCTAACCTGCACATCTTTGGACTGTGGGAGGAAACCGGAGCACCCAGAGCCATCCCACGCAGACACGGGGAGAACGTGCAGACTCCGCACAGTGACCCAGCGGGGAATCAAACTTGGGACTCTGGCGCTGTGAAGTGACTGCGCGGTCATTTTGAAAACATAAAAGGATTCATTATGTACTCAAACAAATCATATGCTTAAGCAAAGGTCTTCCTCATGAACATGTTATGCCAATAAGGTTGGAGCAACTTTAAGACTCAAACAGCCGTCTGCTCTTTCTCACCAAGCTGTCTTCAAGTGCAATGCATTCATAAACTCAGCAGGTGGCGCTTGTTCTAATGTAAAGTAATCCATGACTGGAGGCCTGAGCCGGGGGTTGCAGTGCGAGAGTGGCAGACTTGAAGTGACTGTGGACTCCCATGATCCTGCATTATGATCCAATGGGCGTGATTTTCCCACCATGTCGCGCCCAGCGCAGAATTGCAGGAGAGCCCCAAATCAGGTTTCACGCCGCGCGAGTCACCCGCCTCGCGGCCCCTGGCACGATCTGGGTGATGCCCTCA
Source organism: Scyliorhinus torazame (assembly GCF_047496885.1). Classification (NCBI taxonomy): domain Eukaryota; kingdom Metazoa; phylum Chordata; class Chondrichthyes; order Carcharhiniformes; family Scyliorhinidae; genus Scyliorhinus; species Scyliorhinus torazame. Next base: position 256,434,493 of record NC_092716.1, read on the forward strand.
CTGGGCCTGATCCAGATAATGATATTGAAATGATCCATTAGGCTCATTTGAACATCCTGATGCTGTATCCCCCGCTGCCCGGGTGTCAACGGCCCCACCTGTGAAACCTCAACCGGACGCCGTTTAGCACTGCTTTCCACAAACATGGACCAGGTGTGATGGAAACTCGGGGGGGGGGGGGGGGTCTTACAGGTCTTTAGAGCCACCCTGATGGTCCTGGATGGGTCAGGGTAGTACGCTGGCATACCCCCTGGAACCTGGGGACTTCGCACTGCCAGCCTAGCACCCAGGCAAAGGATCACAGAAAAAGTCAGCACGTTCCAGAGAGATAAAGAGAACTGGGGGATGTGGGTTGGGTTGTGGGGGGTTGCAATTCCAATACATGCTGGCCCCCATCCCAGCCAAGGTGAGGGCACTGGTTATGCTGGAGCACGCTCATCCCATTGGTTGGGCCAGAGGGTACTGGGGCGGGGGGGCATTCATATGACCCATGGCGTTACGTTCCCAGTGGAGCTCGCCCATCCTGCTGGTGGGGTCAGAGTGTACCTAGGGGGGTGGCTTGGCGGGTACCACATGACCTGTAGCATTAAGTTCCCAGTGGGCAGTCAGCAGCTTGCGCAGCCAGACGGCTGGCTTGCAGGCTGCAGCAATGGTGGTCTGTGCCCACCCACCCCAACCCCACGGCGAACCTCCTGACCGCCCCCCTCTACTCCCCCCTACCCTGGCAGACGCCCCCCTGGCCACCGGCACAACTGCCAGCACATTATAGCGATGTTGGACACTTTGTGTACCCCCCACCTCTCTCTCCCTCAGTCTGTCTCCCGATTTGAAATGACACAAGTTAACCTCGCTGTCAGTAATTCCACCTGGCGGAGGCAGAACATCGCGGGGGGCCCAGAAATTGCCGGGTTGGGCCTATTAATGATATGCCAACAGCATTTATTGTACCATTTGCATGGCCATGCCGGCATGCAGTGTAGAACACCATCACTCCGCTGCCGAGGGACCGGAGCATGGTAGTCTCCTCGATTCTCCGCCCGATCGTGCTTCGCGATTCCGGTGTTGGCCGACAGAGAATCCCCCCCCCCCTCCCGTATTTTGCGGGATGCCACTCGGTTTTGCCAGGTGACACAGAAGTGCTGCTTTTGATTTCATCTGCGACTCGTTTCAACAGCGCCCTCTGCCAAAAAATAACTTCAAAGCTTTGCTTCCAACCCAGATGCCCTGTTTCTACTTAGAACCAGTTGGATGAGAAGCACAACACTGAGAGCTGCAGTAATGCCTGAACAACAGGGGATTTTGGTTTTATATATACAGTACCCCACGTAATAACAGATATTAAGTGTTGCCATCTGTATTTTTTTTTCTAGCCATGAGGAAAACATCACATTTTCCACAAACTTTCACCTCGATAATGCACTGCATCTGATATTTCAGAATATTATTACAAGGTTCTTTTTAAGTTGGCACTTGTAAATGTTCTGGTACAGTGTGAGTCGGCATCACATTGCTATACTATTGGCTCCACACCATTCTCAAAGGGGGCAGAACACATGCCCATGTAAAGCTCTACCCACTGGCACCCAACTGCTAGTGAAATTTTAATGTTCCAACCCAAAATACCTTTCTCTGTACCTCGGTACACGTGACAATAAACAAATCCAATCCATTCCAATCCAAATAATTGTCCTGTTGGTTCTTTGCTGCTACTTAAGAAGTTGAGCAGCAGTCTCGTAAACTTCATTGGCTTCGAAATTCCCGTTCTGCTCCAGCTGAGCAGCAGTGAAAGTTGTGACGCAGTTGGTAGCATTCGTGACGCTGAGGGGTGGATTCTCCATCCAGCTCCCCTCCGATCGGGATTTCCGATCGGGTCAAGAATGGAGGGCAGAGGGAAAAGCGGGTTTGGCGCCCGGTGCCAAATCCAGTGCGATGCTTCTATCGGCCATTGGCGGCCTCAACGTGCTACCCTCCCCGTGCCAGTCGGAGGATGCCAAGCAAGAATTTAAATAATTGTAAATGTCATTAACATGCTTGAAGCCTGACTCTCCACCCCCCCCAGTTATGTGCTTGACCCCCCCCAGTTATGTGCTCGGGTCCCCACAGTGGGAAATCTATCGGGTGGGCTTCAGTGCGGGGTTTTCCCAAGCGTTGCCCTGACACGGTGGACTCCAGCGTGGGTCAAGGGGGTTAGACCATAACTGAGGTGCCCCCCCCCCTCACAACACAAATCCTGTACCCGTTCCCCCCCCCCCATTGATAAGTAGGGGCATCTTCGCCACCACCATGGGAATAGGGATCACCTCCCCACAGCATGCACGCAGGAGGGTGACCCAACCCCCCACAACCGACACCCCTGCTCCCCCCATCAGACCCTTCCACCAACAGAGACCCCCGTTAGTCACCTCTGCCTGAAATCTGAAGAGCAGTCCAGACAGTGAAGTGAAAAATCACTGCATTTTCATTTACCCTTCTCTAACATCTGCTGCCTCAGACAAAAGTATTGGGGGGGGGGGGCCGGGGTGGCGGCACGGTGGCACAGTGGTTAGACTGCTGCGTCATGGCACTGATGACCCGGTTTCGATCCCGGCCCCGGGCTACTGTCCGTGTGGAGTTTGCACAATCTCCCCGTGTTTGCGTGGGTTTCACCCCCACAACCCAAAGATGTGCAGGCTAGGTGGATTGGCCACACTAAATTCCCCCTTAATTGGAAAAAATATATTTTTAAAGTGATTAAAGCAGCATGTATTACAAGTGTCAGAAGCATCCTCCAAAGCCAAGTAAACTTCAAAGGGCTTCAAATCCCTTGACGGCCTTTGAAATGCAAAATTCCATTGCATTTCACAGAACAATACATTTCACGAGCCAGTGATTGACAGTATTATTGGTCTGCTGAGATAAAGAGGACGTCAAGTTAGGTGGGGTTACTGGGTTGCGGGGATGGGGTAGAGGTGTGGGCTTAGGTGGGGTGCTCTTTCCAAGGGCCGGTGCAGACTCGATGGGCTGAATTGCCCCCTTCTGCACTGTAAATTCTATGATGATTCCATAAGTGAAAGCACATAGCTCCTTTTGATGTGGTGAAGAGCTGTCAGTCATAGCAAGAGTGTTTATAAACATTGAGGTTAGCATCAATGGAGGGTACTTGAGATGCATTGAAGCGTGAAGGGAAAGATAAATAAACAAACTCTCTGCCCCTGTCTGGACCGCTCTCTAGCTTCCAGACAGATGTCTCTTTTCTCTGAGGAGCAGGAGAGGTGTCAATGGGGGGGGGGGGGGGGGGGTCCAAGGGAGGGTGTCCCTTTAGGCAGGTGATCCCTGTGGGGGTCCCCCTATTACAGGGGTCTCTGTAGGGGGTGCTCCCTATACAGGGGTCCTTGTGGGGGTATCCCTATTACAGCAGTTCCTGGGTGTGTCCCTATGACGGAGTCCCGGGGGCAGGGGGAGAGTCGGGTCAACCCCCTCTACTCGGGGGTGGGGGGGGCACTCAGGTAATCCGGGAGTGGAGGGGGGACTGTTGTAAGGTGCGGGGTGGCGGGTACCGAGCTGCTTTGTGTTGCGATGCGGCGGAGGGGGAGAGGGGCTTGGCTGTGGGAACTTCGGTATCGAGCTGCCTGCTCAAAATGGCGGTGTGATAGTGGGATTTCCTTGGGAATCGCTTGTATTCCACACCATGTATGAATCTGCATGACACAGAATATGGAATTGCTGGTTTGCGCTGCCAGAGGGATCGTAAACCAGTTGCAATTTACCTACAGCGGGAGAACATAGGCGCCCAGACGCAGAATCCCACCCTATGACTCAACAGCATAACATGCCTGATTTTAATTGCTACCCTTTTAGTGGCCTTGCGCAGCACAGGAACAGGCAGGCTAGCTTTTCTGTTTCACACAAATTCCTGCCATTTTGTCGATTAAAATATCTGTCTATTTATTTCTCTTTGATGGACCTATTTAGCTGCCCATTAAAATCATGTCCAAAAGAGAACATAAAATCTGGGTTTCCTTTTATTGAACAATGTTCAGTAAAAAGAACCAAATCTTTCACAAGCGCTCTTGCACTAATTCCCTCTACACATGTGTACCATGCACACATAACATGAGCCGGATTTTCCTCAGCCAACCCATGATCGAAGTGCATTGGATGGGCTTTAGCAATGGCAGGTGTGACACAAATCTGGGATCCTCGCCCACATTCCCAGTGTCAGCAATTTTCATCAGCAAAGGATAAGGCGGCTAGTTGGGGGTCCACATGGGTACAATTTCTATTCCAGCTAAGATTGACTTAGAAACTGCCTCCTTGCCTAGTTCCTGAGAGAGTGTAAGGCAAGGAAAAAACACTACTGACACTAAAAAATTGCTTATGATGGAGCATAAGCAGAAAATGAGCCAAGGACCTGCCTTTGAGGAGAGGGCATTACACTTTGGTAATGACCGTTTTGACACATTTCTAGCTTTTCGAAGAAGATATTTGTTTTAAGAGGTGTGATGAACGTAAGTAAGTCATATTTTATATATTTTTTGTAGTAATGTTATTAAAATCTGGGTTAAGGTGCATACAGACATTATTACTGTGATTAAGGTGTCATAAAAGTGAGGTAATCATTTATTTTGCAGGTGAATTGTGCTGCTAATAGATCTTGAGAACCATTTACCTGTTTACAGATAGATAGCTACTGGATTTTTAAAAAAACGTTTTAATGACCTTTGGGGTGTGGACAATTTATTAGGTGTAACAAACGGGGGATTTTTGAAATATTGGATTCTAAGTATTGGCCAATTTAAGAGTTAAAAGCCTGGGGTTATAGTGTGTTTAACTGCAGTGGTTATGGGTTTTAAAAAAAATTCCTGTTTTGCAGGCCCTGGGAGTTTTTATGAGCTAGAAAGTGAAGTTGACCAGAGGAATATGTATTTTAGTCTGGGCTAATTCACTGTGGTTTGGTTGGGGAAGTCCCTGGAGAGTTAATTTGTTTTTCAGCTTGGGGAGATGAAGAAATTGCTGGGTGGAGCTAAGTGATTCAGAGACCTTTTGAGAAAGCTTTGGAGAGGAGTTGAAGTCTGATCTGACGTTCTTTGTTTTGACCACAAGTAAAGGCAGTTTTCTCTCCCAGAAGGATAGTTCTAAAAAGAGTAATAATAGTTAATGCAGACAAGGAAGAGGCTGAAACAACCCAGTTGAAACAGCTATTTGAAGATATTCAGCCAGAGTCTGAATGGGTTCTAACAGGAGCCAAAAATCTGGTACATTAATGATCTGGAAGAAGGTACTGAAGGCACTGTTGCTATGTTTGCAGATGATAGAAAGATCTGTAGAGGGACAGGTAGTATTGAGGAAGCAAGGGCGCGGCAGAAGGACTTGGACAAGCTAGGAGAGTGGGCAATGAAGTGGCAAATCAAATACAATGTGGAAACGTGTGAGGTTATGCACTTTGGAAAGAGGAATTTAGGCATAGACTATTTTCTAAATGGGAAAATGCTTTGGAAATCAGAAGCACAAAGGAACTTGGGAGTTCTTGTTCACGATTCTCTTAAGGTTAATGTGCAGGTTCAGTCGGCAGTTAAGAAGGCAAATGCAATGTTAGCATTCATGTCAAGAGGGCTAGAATACAAGACCAGGGATGTACTTCTGAGGCTGTATAAGGCTCTGGTCAGACCCCATTTGGAGTATTGTGAGCGGGTTTGGGCCCCATATCTGAGGAAGGATGTGCTGACCTTGGAAAGGGTCCAGAGGAGGTTCACAAGAATGATCCCTGGAATGAAGAACTTGTCGTATGAGGAACGTTTGAGGACTTTGGTCTGTACTCATTGGAGTTTAAAAGGCTGAGAGGGGATCATATTGAAACTTACAAGATACTGCGAGGCCTGGATAGAGTGGACGTGGAGAGGATGTTTCCACTTGTAGGAAAAACTAGAACCAGAGGACACCAACTCAGATTAAAGGGACAATCCTTTAAAACAGAGATGAGGAGGAATTTCTTCAGCCAGAGGGCGGTGAATCTGTGGAACTCTTTGCCGCAGAAGGCTGTGGAGGCCAATTCACTGAGTGTCTTTAAGACAGGGATAGAGAGGTTCTTGATTAATAAGGGGATCAGGGGTTATGGGGAGAAGGAGGAGAATGGGGATGAGAAAATATCAGCCATGATTGAATGGCGGAGCAGACTCGATGGACCAAGTGGCCTAATTCTGCTCCAATGTCTTATGGTCTTATGGTGAAGCAAATATTACTCGATGCCGATTTTAAGATGGATTGAGAGCTGTATGTTTTCCTGTTGTTAAATGGGGAATTGAGTAGTAGTGTTTAAGGGGTAATGGTACGTTGTTCTTTTCAGCTGTGAAGTTAAAGAGTTTAATATTGTATTCATAATAAAGTCTTGTTTAAAATACCAAATCCCTATTTTTTCATTCAATCAGTCCTGGAGCGAATACGTCCTTCTGCACAGTCTCACAAAATAAACTAAAATATTGGAGTTTTAGTCCAGTATCCTAGCCACTTTTGAGGTCTGTCTGGGATCATAATAGAGGGTATCGTGTTTAGTCCTGGCTAAACAAGTTAAGGGACATCATGTAAGAAGGGACAAAAGAATGCCTTATGCTTTGGGCACAGATGACGTAGTAAATGGGAGGAGCCAGGCCTGTCTGAAAAGTCAGTTAGTCCAAGAAGTCTCATCTGAATAGAGGTGTTTCTGTTTGGTCCTGAAAGGTTCTCTCTCCAAAGATTCTGCTCAGAGAAAAGCAAATAGAAACCATGGGCGAAATTCTCCGGAAACGGCGCGATGTCCGCCGACTGGCGCCCAAAACGGCGCCAATCAGACGGGCATCGCGCCGCCCCAAAGGTGCGGAATGCTCCGCATCTTTGGGGGCCGAGCCCCAACATTGAGGGGCTAGGCCGACGCCGGAGGAATTTCCGCCCCGCCAGCTGGCGGAAACGGCCTTTGTTGCCCCGCCAGCTGGCGCGGAAATGACATCCCCGGGCGGTGCATGCGCGGGAGCGTCAGCGGCCGCTGACAGTTTCCCACGCATGCGCAGTGGAGGGAGTCTCTTCCGCCTCCGCCATGGTGGAGACCGTGGCGGAGGCGGAAGGGAAAGAGTGCCCCCACGGCACAGGCCCGCCTGCAGATCGGTGGGCCCCGATCGCGGGCCAGGCCACCGTGGGGGCACCCCCCGGGGCCAGATCGCCCCGCGCTCCCCCCAGGACCCTGGAGCTCCCCCACGCCGCCTTGTCCCGCCGTTCAAAATGTGGTTTAATCCACGCCGGCGGGACAGGCAATTTATCGGCGGGACTTCGGCCCATTCGGGCCGGAGAATCGAGCGGGGGAGCCTGCCAACCGGCGCGGCGCGATTCCCGCCCCCGCCGAATATCCGGTCCCGGAGAATTCGGCAACAGGCGGGGGCGGGATTCACGCCAGCCCCCGGTGATTCTCCGACCCGGCGGGGGGTCGGAGAATGACGCCCCTGGTTGTTAACATTATTCATGAGTTGCATTTGAAATATATTGGTTTCCTTAATTGGAATATAGTGGCAGGTTTAGGAAGTAAGTTAAAGTTTTCGCTTTTACTTAAGAACTGATATAACTGTTAACTGTAAAGCTATTTCTTTGTTGCTAATGTGGTTAATTCTGTGCACAAATGAAAGTTTGTTTTAACATAAAAGATACCTATCGGTCAATGTTACCACTCCTACGGTGCAGTAACATTTCCTAACAGTTTTACAAATTGCAAATGGTTGGGTTCTCATCCGGGATCCTAACAGTGGCTATTCAAGTAATGTTTGCTTACTTTGACTGCTGTGTGAACTTTTCAAGGCATCCAAATGTTATCCTGGGACTCAAGCCCTGAGCGATGCCGGGTGGGTGGGTTTTGGGGGAGCTGAGAGGGATATGGGACCTCAACTCATCTCCAAAACTGGGAGATGTCTTAGTGAACAGAGGCGGGCCATTAAACCTGGCCAACTTGGCATGGCCCATCTTCGTCTTCGTCTCAGGCTTACTGTCGGATTTGACACAGTGCCAACCTTTGCCGGGGGAAGATAGCATTGATAGGCACAGCTGGGCAGGTCGTGGAATCATTATGTTGGGAAATTTCCCAGCACCTGGCTTCCACCTCAGTGCTGAAATGCAGCACTTATGCACTGATTGAGGCTGGGGTGAAATTTACATTTGAATATGCAAATTAGAAGCAAGTGGAGGTCAATCAGCCCTTTGAACCTGCTCGACCTTCAATAACGTCATGGCTGATCTGATTCTAACTTCAACCTCACATTCCCACCTACTCCCAATGACCTTTCGCCCCCTCATTTATCAATACTCTATGTACCTCTGCCTTAAAAATATTCGAAGATTCTGCTTCCACTGCCTTTTGAGGAAGGGCGTCCTGAAGACTCATGCACCTCCGAGAGAAAACATTCCTCCTCATCTCTGTCATAAATGATCAACTCCTTAGGCGAAATTCTCCGGAAACGGCGCGATGTCCGCTGACTGGCGCCCAAAACGGCGCAAATCAGTCGGGCATCGCGCCGCCCCAAAGGTGCGGAATGCTCCGCATCTTTGGGGGCCGAGCCCCAACCTTAAGGGGCTAGGCCCGCGCCGGACGAATTTCCGTCCCGCCAGCTGGCGGAAAAGGCCTTTGGTGCCCCGCCAGCTGGCGCGGAAATGACATCTCCGGGCTGCGCATGCGCGGGAGTGTCAGCGGCCGCTGACAGCTTCCCACGCATGCGCAGTGGAGGGAGTCTCTTCTGCCTCCGCCATGGTGGAGACCGTGGTGGAGGCGGAAGGGAAAGAGTGCCCTCACGGCACAGGCCCGCCCGCGGATCGGTGGGCCCCGATCGCGGGCCAGGCCACCGTGTGGGCACCCCCGGGGCCAGATCGCCCCGCGCCCCCCCCCAGGACCCCGGAGCCCGCCCGCGCCACCTTGTCCCGCCGGTAAGGTAGGTGGTTTAATTTACGCCGGCGGGACAGGCATTTTAGCGGCGGGACTTCGGCCCATCTGGGCCGGAGAATTGCGCGGGGGGGCCCGCCAACCGGCGCGGCGGGATTCCCGCCCCCGCCGAATCTCCGGTGCCGGAGACTTCGGCAACCGGCGGGGGCGGGATTCACGCCAGCCCCCGGCGATTCTCCGACTCGGCGGGGGGTCGGAGAATCTCGCCCCTTACTTTTAAACAGTGACGCCCATGCCCAGATTCTCCACAAGAGGAAACATCTGCTCAATATCCACCCTATCAATCCCTTCAGGACCTTTTTTGCTTCAAATGCTAAAACATTTGAGTATCCCAATTTTCCAAAGGAAGATGGATGAATAAATAAATAAATACATACATACATGTAGCGCACAAAGACTCCGTGAGACGAATAGAGTGAAGTCGATGAGGCTTTATTAAGCGTGTCTGTTCCCCAGCAGCCCGACAGTAAACTGGCCTGCGGGGGAAGGCACCGGCTTCTTATACTTCGCCTTCAGGGCGGAGCATGAGGTCAACGGCCAACCAGGACCCGGGATCTGTCAGCCAATGACATTAGGGCTTCCAGTCCCACATGACCCCCAATACATACTACCACATTCACCCCTTGTCAAAAATGAACCCGGCGGGGTGATGCTTCGTATGGTGGTGAGGGTTTACAGGGCTGGTCCTGGGAGGATAGAACAGTTACATGGTAGTACAGTATTGGACAGTATCGTCCTGTTACAACTATTTACAGAGGGTATAGGAAAACAAAATGTTCATTGGACAGTCCATCTTTGTTTTACATCGACGCCGCGAGTCGGTCGGGCGGTCTGGTCGTCCGTGTCGATCGCCTCGGCCCCGGCGGTGGTGGTGGTGCTTGTACCAGCGTTGTCGCCTCCGGGAGCCGCACGGTTTCAGCTGTCGGTGCAAAGGGGAGGGGGACTGATCCTCCTGGGAAGGGGGCGGTCGCGGGGTGCGGCGGTGGCAGGAAGGGGGGCGGTTGGGTTGATGGTGTCGGGGGGGTGTGTGTGGTGCCGGCGGGCGCCAGATCCCGCAGGGAGACCGTGTCCTGTCGGCCGTCGGGGTACTCCACGTAGGCGTACTGGGGGTTTGCGTGGAGGAGGTGAACCCTTTCAACCAACGGGTCCGCCTTATGTGCCCGCACGTGCTTTCGGAGCAGGATAGGTCCTGGGGCCGCCAGCCAGGTCGGCAGCGACGTTCCAGAGGAGGACCTCCTAGGGAAGACAAGGAGACGCTCGTGAGGCGTTTGATTAGTGCTTGTACATAATAACGACCGGATGGAATGGAGAGCGTCCGGGAGGACCTCCTGCCACCGTGAAACTGGGAGATCCCTGGACCGTAGGGCCAGTAGGACGGCCTTCCAGACCGTGCCGTTCTCCCTTTCTACTTGCCCGTTCCCCCGGGGGTTGTAGCTGGTCGTCCTGCTTGAAGCTATGCCCTTGCTGAGCAGGAACTGGCGCAGCTCGTCACTCATGAAAGAGGACCCCCTGTCGCTGTGGACGTATGCGGGGTAACCGAACAGCGTGAAGATGCTGTTCAGGGCTTTAATGACTGTGGCCGCGGTCATGCCGGAGCAGGGAATGGCAAAAGGGAAGCGGGAGTATTCGTCCACTACATTAAAGGAAATACGCGTTGCGGTCGGTGGAGGGGAGAGGCCCTTTGAAATCGAGACTGAGGCGTTCAAAGGGGCGGGAAGCCTTAATCAGGTGCGCTCCATCTGGCCTGAAAAAATGCGGTTTGCATTCTGCGCAGATGTGGCAGTCCCTTGTGACTGTACGGACCTCCTCTAAGGAGTATGGGAGATTGCGGGACTTGATGAAGTGGTAAATCCGAGTGACCCCCGGGTGGCAGAGGTCCTCGTGGAGGGCTTGGAGGCGGTTAATTTGTGCGTTGGCACATGTGCCGCGGGATAGGGCATCGGATAGCTCGTTCAGCTTTCCGGGCCGGTACAAGATCTCATAGTTGAAGGTGGAGAGTTCGATCCTCCACCGCAAGATCTTGTCGTTCTTGATCTTGCCCCGCTGTGCATTATCGAACATGAAGGCTACCGACCGTTGGTCAGTGAGGAGAGTGAATCTCCTGCCGGCCAGGTAATGCCTCCAATGTCGCACAGCTTCCACTATGGCTTGGGCTTCCTTTTCCACTGAGGAGTGGCGGATTTCTGAGGCGTGGAGGGTTCGGGAGAAGAAGGCCACGGGTCTGCCCGCTTGGTTAAGGGTAGCCGCTAGAGCTACGTCAGAGGCGTCGCTCTCGACCTGGAAGGGGAGGGACTCGTCGATGGCGCGCATCGTGGCCTTTGCGATGTCCGCTTTGATGCGGCTGAAGGCCTGGCAAGCCTCTGTCGACAGAGGGAAAGTCGTGGTCTGTATTAGGGGGCGGGCCTTGTCTGCGTACTGGGGGACCCACTGGGCGTAGTACGAAAAGAACCCCAGGCAGCGTTTCAGGGCTTTTGGGCAGTGCGGGAGGGGAAATTCCATGAGTGCGCGCATACGTTCGGGGTCGGGGCCTATTATCCCATTGCGCACTATGTAGCCCAGAATGGCTAGCCGATCGGTGCTAAAAACGCACTTGTCCTCGTTGTACGTGAGGTTCAAGGCTTTGGCGGTCTGGAGGAATTTTTGGAGGTTGGCGTCGTGGTCCTGCGGATCGTGGCCGCAGATGGTTACATTGTCGAGGTACGGGAACGTGGCCCGTAACCCATGTTGATCAACCATTCGGTCCATCTCCCGTTGGAAGACCGAGACCCCGTTTGTGACTCCAAAAGGGACCCGTAGGAAATGGTATAATCGCCCGTCTGCCTCGAAGGCTGTGTACTTGCGGTCACTTGGGCGGATGGGGAGCTGATGGTAGGCGGACTTGAGGTCCACGGTGGAGAAGACTTTATACTGGGCAATCCGATTGACCATGTCGGATATGCGGGGGAGAGGGTACGCGTCTAGTTGTGTGTACCTGTTGATGGTCTGGCTATAGTCAATGACCATCCTTTGTTTCTCCCCTGTCTTCACTACTACCACCTGCGCTCTCCAGGGACTATTGCTGGCCTGGATTATGCCCTCCTTTAGTAGCCACTGGACTTCGGAGCGAATGAAGGTCCGGTCCTGGGCGCTGTACCGTCTGCTCCTAGTGGCGACGGGTTTGCAATCCGGGGTGAGGTTCGCAAACAAGGACGGGGGTTGCACCTCGAGGGTGGCGAGGCCGCAGATAGTGAGTGGGGGTATGGGGCCGCCAAATTTAAACGTAAGGCTCTGTAGGTTACATTGAACATCTAAGCCCAGCAAGGTGGGGGCACAGAGTTGGGGAAGGACGTTAAGTTTGTAGTTTTTGAATTCCCTCCCCTGTACCGTTAGGGTAACTATGCAGAATCCCTGGATCTGTACGGAGTGGGATCCTGCAGCTAGGCAAATCTTTTGTGCGCTGGGGTAGGTAGTTAAGGAACAGCGTCTTACCGTGTCGGGATGTATAAAACTTTCCGTGCTCCCGGAGTCGACTAGGCATGGCGTCTCGTGGCCGTTAATTAGAACCGTTGTCGTCGTCGTCTGGAGAGTCCGGGGCCGAGCCTGATCGAGCGTAACCGAAGCGAGCCGTGGTTGTAGTAGTGGGGTGGGGTCCGTTGTTGCCGTCCAAGATGGCGTTGGGGATGAACAAAATGGCCACCCCCATACATCGCACGTGGCTGAGGGGTCACAAGATGGCGTCGGGGGTGGACAAAATGGCCGCCCCCATGCGTCGTACAGGTCGGGGGCGGTCCAAGATGGCGGCGCCCCTCCTCCCCTCGTGGTGGTCGGGACCCAAAATGGCGGCGTCTGCGGGTCGCACAGGGTGTGCTGGGGGGTCTGGGGAGCGCTAGGACCGCGCGGAGTTCCTGCACTGCGAGCACCAGGGCCGCGGGCGCTAGGACCGCACGGAGCTCCCTCACCGCGAGCGCCAGGGCCGCGGGCGCTAGGACCGCGCAGAGCTCCCTTGCCGGGGACAGCGGTGGTCGGGGCCCAGGTAGGTTGCACCGGCGAGTCAGTCGTGGGGCCGCGAGCGCTGGGACCGTGCGGAGCTCCCTCGCCGGGGACAGCGGTGGTCGGGGCCCAGGTAGGTTGCACCGGCGGGTCAGGCGTGGGGCGCGGGACGGGGGTGAGGGCCCAGGTCGGCAGCGCCGGCGGGTCAGTCGTGGGGCCACGAGCGCTGGGACCGTGCGGAGCTCCCTCGCCGGGGACAGTGGTGGTCGGGGTCCAGGTAGGTTGCGCCGGCGGGTCAGGCGTGGGGCGCGGGACGGGGGTGAGGGTGGCGTTAGGGATGCGAAAAACCCCCTCCTCTCCGTGGAGAGTGTTGGCCGGCACCCAAATCGGGAGCGCCGGCGGCGGGTCGTACATGGACTGCGGGGAGGGGGGTTGGGGAGCGTAGGCGGCGTGCAGGGCTCCCAGTTCTCCCGGGACCGCGGTGGTCGGGACCCAAAATGGCGGCGTCTGCGGGTCGCACATGGCGTGCTGGGGGGGTTGGGAGGCATAGACTGCCTGTAGGGCTCCCTGTGGCCCCGGGACGGCGGCGACCTCGCGGGATCGGCACACCACCGCATAGTGGCTCTTTTTCCCGCAGCTTTTGCAGATGGCTGCGCGGGCCGGACAGCGTTGTCGGGGGTGCTTCGCCTGGCCGCAGAAATAACAGCGGGCGCCCCCGGTGCGACTCGGCGTTTGGACTGCGCAAGCCTGTGGGGTGTCCGGGGGGGGGGGTAGGGGGTTTGCCGCGACGGGTACATACAGGGCCCAATGGCCTGCCGCGCGGTCGGGGCCGTAGGCGCGGGTATTACACGCGGCTACGTCCAGCGAGGCTGCCAGGGCCCGTGCCTCTGAGAGTCCTAGCGACTCTTTTTCTAGAAGTCTTTGGCGGATTTGGGAGGATTGCATACCTGCCACAAAAGCGTCGCGCATTAACATGTCCGTATGTTCGTTTGCATTCACAGACGGGCAGCTGCAGGCTCTTCCCAAAATCAGCAGCGCGGCGTAGAACTCGTCCATCGATTCTCCGGGAGCTTGCCGTCTTGTCGCGAGCTGGTAGCGAGCGTAGATTTGGTTAACTGGGCGAACGTAGAGACTTCTCAGTGCTGTGAACGCCGTCTGGAAATCATGGGTGTCTTCAATGAGGGTGAAAATCTCCGTGCTCACCCTCGAGTGCAGGACCTGCAGTTTTTGTTCGTCTGAGACTCGGCCTGTGGTCGATCTGATGTAGGCCTCGAAGCAAGTCTGCCAGTGTTTGAAGGCTGCTGCCGCATTCACTGCGTGGGGGCTGATCCTCAGGCATTCTGGAATGATCCTGAGCTCCATAGTCCTTTTTAGGCACGCTTAATAAATTGTAGTGCACAAAGACTCCGTGAGACGAATAGAGTGAAGTCGATGAGGCTTTATTAAGCGTGTCTGTTCCCCAGCAGCCCGATAGTAAACTGGATGCGGGGGAAGGCACCGGCTTCTTATACTTCGCCTTCAGGGCGGAGCATGAGGTCAACGGCCAACCAGGACCCGGGATCTGTCAGCCAATGACATTAGGGCTTCCAGTCCCACATGACCTCCAATACATACTACCACAATACATATGTACATAAATAATCTTTATTATTGTCACAAGTAGGCTTACATTAACACTGCAATGACGTTACTGTGAAAATCCCCTCGTCGCCTCATTCCGGCGCCTGTTCGGTACACAGAGGGAGAATTCAGAATGTCCAATTCACCGAACAGCACGTCTTTCGGGACTTATGGGAGGAAACCGGAGCGCCCGGAGGAAACCCACGCAGACACGGGGAGAACGTGCAGACTCCGCACAGACAGTGACCCAAGCCGGGAATTGAAACTGGGTCCCTAGCGCTGTGAAGCAACAGTGCTAACCACTGTGCTACCATGCCGCCGGTTACAGTCAACTCGTCATTCGAGGGCAGGGCAGCACGGTAGCATTGTGGATAGCACAATTGCTTCACAGCTCCAGGGTCCCAGGTTCGATTCCCCGCTGGGTCACTGTCTGTGCGGAGTCTGCACGTCCTCCCCGTGTGTGCGTGGGTTTCCTCCGGGTGCTCCGGTTTCCTCCCACAGTCCAAAGATGTGCAGGTTAGGTGGATTGGCCATGATAAATTGCCCTTAGTGTCCAAAATTGCCCTTCGTGTTGGGTGGAGGTGTTGACTTTGGGTAGGGTGCTCTTTCCAAGAGCCGGTGCAGACTCGATGGGCCGAATGGCCTCCTTCTGCACTGTAAATTCTATGATAATCTATGATAATTTAAGTTTTGGTTTTGCTACATCTCCTTAATATCAGCCAACACAATTATATTGAAAATCAAATAAATGACTTTCTGGAATAAATTATATTGCAGATATAAACTGCACGTGAAGTTAGAGGGCAGTCAACCACAGAGCTGCTGGAGTTCAGCCCTCCACTAACCGTGACATTTCTCTTCAGATGATTACCATTACTATGTGATGACACAGATGTAAGGTACGGTTGCAAGCAATTACTTAAAATTGCTGCAATGCTTCACAAATCAAAGTAAGACCACTTCAAAGACCACTAATATACAAAATAAAATTGAAATTCATAGAATCACAGAAACTTTCAGCAGCATAAAGGCCGTTTGGCCTTTCATACTTGTGCCAGCACCTCGAAAGAGCTGCACAATTTAGTCCCACCGACAGCTTTTACCCCATAACCCTGCAAATTAGTTATTTTCAGATACATGTCCTCACATGTTCTTGCAGAACCTAATTCCACCAGTCTATTAGATAGGGGGCGAGATACTCCACTCCCGCGCCGGTTGGGAGAATCGCCTGGGCCGCCAAAATTTCCCGGGACGCCGGTCCAACGCCCTCCTGCGATCCTCCCAAGTGGTGGGGACGGCCCCGTCGAGTTCCGCGGGCCGGAGACACCCAAAAGGCGATTCTCCGGCACCCCCACTATTCTCAGGCCCGGCCAAAACGGCGGGTTCCCCCTGACGCCGTCCACACCTGGTCGCTGCCGTCGGGAACAACGCGGGAACGCTGGGGGGGTGGCCTGTGGGGGGGGGGATCCTGCACCGGGGGGTACCTTAAATGTGGCATGGCCCGCGACCGGTGCCCACCGATCGTCGGCCCATCTTCTCTGAAGGAGGACCTCCTTCCTTCCACAGCCCCGCAAGATCCGTCCGCCATCTTCTTGCGGGGCAGACTCAGAGAGGACGGCAACCACGCATGCGCGGGTGACGCCAGTTATGCGGCGCCGGCTGCGTCATCTATGCGGCGCTGCCTTTACCCGGCCTGGCGTGTGTAGATGACGCGGCCCCGATCCTAGCCCATTGTCGGGGCCTGAATCGGTCGGGATCAGGGCCGTTTTGCGCCATCGTGAACCTCGACGGCGTTCACGACGGCGCGGCCACTTCGGCGCGGGAGTGAAGAATCCCGCCCAGTGTGTTCCAGACCACACCAGCCCCCTCCCCCACCCCAAGTGAAATAGTTGTCCAATCCATCCCCTCTTGTCCTTTTGCCAATAGTTTTAAATTTACAACCTCTGACCCACATAGGAGTCGGTTAGCTTTAATGCATTCTTCCCCAGTGAAGGGATGTTACGTACCAATGATAAAACTCCTGTACCTACGCATTTTATGAGCTTATAAGCAGGACTGTTTCAGTTGCTCCATATTCTCCTGATTGGTTATCAATGATTGCCTGCTTTATTGGAAGTTTAACCACTAGCCTTTTTCACACTGGTTGGTGCGATACCTCCACGCTTCATTGGGATTTGTCACTGGTTTCTGAATGCAGAATTTGGAATTAGCCCTCAAGACTGACACAGTAAACCATTATTATAGTTGAGATGTACAGGGAAAGTGTAGCATTTCAAGCTCGGCCGAGAAGCTCATGTATTTGTGAGGTTCTACTTCAAAATTTAGAGAGTAGAAAACTCTCTCTTCCTAAGGTGTGCCGTCAACATCTCACCATCTCATCGGAACATGGAATTCACCTTCACTGCCAATTAAAGGTCATGTACGGAGAGTCAGCTGTTTTTATGTTGGGAACGGAGACACATTATGAACCATCCCACAAACAGTAAGTCTCTTCCATAAAAAAGGCGACTGGAAGAAATGCTCATAAGGTATGTCTCTCTCCTCCTCTAGATTCACCTTCTGACCTATTTCTTTGACAAAGATTTTAAGTCACCTGTTCTCATATTTCTAAATGTATGTGGCTCATGTTTCTCCTTTGATGCACCTTGGAATGTTTAACTATGTTAGAAGCGCTATATAAACTCAGGGTCTTTTAGTTACAGGATCAGTTTTGCTCATAATTATTTTGTGGCTTACTGCTTTTGTGAGAGATGTTGCCAGGGATTGATGGGATTGCAACCATGGACAACAAATCAAAGGAGATTTTAAAAACGAGCTATCGGACATCAAAAGGAAAAGCAAGCTGGAAGGAACAAGCAAAGGATATTTCCAGTGAAGTTGTTTGAAAAATGGAGCATTCTGCAATCTTGGCCAGAGATTCTCGCCAACGGGATTCCCGGCAGCATGAGGTGGTTTTGATGGGGAATTCCATTGCTAAGTGGCGGAAAGAGAAAATCCCACTGCCAGTGAACAGCACACCGCTGGGAAACACATGGCGAGGGAACCAGAAAATCTTGCCCCTTATATGTCAAATCCCAGTTGATGCTGTACCAGGTGTGGTAGATGACATGGATATTTCATAAATGTGGAAGATTAGAGAGATGAATGACATGTCCATTCATTCTGGCTGCTAGAATGTCAATCCTGTTTTGCATGTGTGGCTTTCTGAAAAAGAACCATCACAAAAAGTGCAGCTTTACATTGGATTGGTACCACATTCAGGTCAGTTGAACAAGCTGAGGGGATTTCTTATTTTGATACACTATGTAGCATAGTAGTTAGCACAGGGTCCCAGGTTCGATTCCCGCTTGGGTCACTGCCTGTGCAGAGTCCGCACGTTCTCCCCGTGCCTGCGTGGGTTTCCTCCGGGTGCTCCGGTTTCCTCCCACAAGTCCCGAAAGATGTGCTTGTTAGGTGAATTGGACATTCTGAATTCTCCCTCTGTGTATCCAAACAGGCGCCTGAGTGTGGCGGCTAGGGGATTTTCACAGTAACTTCATTACAGTGTTAATGTAAACCTACTCGTGACACTAATACAGATTATTAAAATTATCCTGAACTTAAAGTTGGTCAGGATATGTGTTTGAGAAAGACTATGAATTGCAGTAAAACCATTGATAAGACAGCGTAATTACAAACATACATAAGCAGCCTCGATTATCGAAATTGAATTTATTAGGGAAATTTAACAATGAGGTTAAAAATGGGTCATCTTAAAATTAAGACGGATATCTGTGATCTCTGGTCCCATTATCCACCACCCTCTAACCTCAATTCACAGAAGTCTACACTTCAACTTCCTTGTGGATGATTACAAGTGGTTAACTGTCAGAAAGTAATAAAGTGTGTGCATTTGGAGGCAAAAGGAAACGGAGAAGAAAAACACACAGCAAAGGAATGAGAAACTAATAAAAAATAATGAAAGAAGCAAATGTTTTTTATTCAATTAAAATTATGAACACACCACAGATTTTTGGGCTGTTTCCTGCTCGGCTGACTTCACAGCCACAATCCTGAATTTACTTGAACATTTGTTAAATCTCACTTTGCAACTGAGCAGCTGTTCAAAGATGTTCCATGTGAAAATTAAACAGGCGAAAGGAAAAGGTTTTTATTTTCCAGTAATGTGGCCGGAAGGCTCCAAGTAAGCAATGGTTGGTGGCAGAGGGCACAAACTGAAGCTCGGAGCAAAGGATTAGTGCCAATTACCCATACTCCAGTTACTGTTAACCAGATAAGACATCTGTTCTGCATAATCAAACAATAAAACGGCAATTAGGTTACGTTCAAATACTTTTACTATCTGCTTGGCCTGGCTTTACAATCGCTGTGAAAGATTACTTATTAGTCTGCCGACCCATGTGGGATGTTGTTATTTTCCAATCATACAATTCATTTGGGATCATTTTTACACAAAGGTCTAATGAAATGAATGAAATGAGCTTCTGTCAATCTCCATTGAGTTAACCTTTTTAGAATGGCATGAGGCAGCTGGCACAGGACTCCTTTCCTCCGTCTTCTGCGCTTGCCTACATTTATGCATGTACACGCAAAAGATCATTTATACACAGCAGACGGAAAGATAACAAACATCGACACAATGCCATTTCATTGTCCGGTGAATCTCGCACTGCACATTTATTATTGCAGTCAGGGAGGAAGGGAAGTGAATATTACTAAAAAGCAAAAACTCAAAGTTCTCACTGCAGTAAATAAAATTAAACATTTCCCCAATCAATAAATCCTAAAGGTAATACAATTTCTGAAGGGGGCTGCAAGCAGCAACAAAACTTGCTTTAAAGCGCGAATGAGGCATCAAAAGTCATTTAATGAAAACATGTGCAGACACACACAAGCTAATTTAACATCATTAGACAATCAGTCAATGATGCTGGATCTCAGTGACATGTCGACATCAGTGAGGCAGCCCTATCAGCCAATTAGGCAGCAGCATCATTAACAAGCTCTACATTGACGTCAGTCATGCCAGTGATAATATAGTGATTTACAGTGAATCCGAGTTATTTATTAGACTTCTCACCTCTTTAACTATCCTGTAGATGTGATTTAATGGCCTCATCATGCCCGACTTGGTGACGCGACAAGGCCATTGAATCTCACAAGATGTCAAGATCTGGATCGCGCCCTCGCTGGTTTCCACAAACGTAGACCAGGCGTCACGGCACCAGGGAGAGTCTCCCAGGCCATTGGAGACCCCTGGGTGGTCAGGCTCTGAGAAGGGTGGTACCCTCGCACTCCCGCTGACACCTGGGTACTCTGCCATTGCCAGGCTGGCAGTGTCAAGGTGACCAGGTGCCAGGGCTCGGACCCAGGTGTGCCTTGCCCTGAAGCGGTGGGGTGGGTTTGAGGACCAAGTAATAGGTGCATTTGCGTGCAGTGGGGGGGGGGGGGGGGGGGGGGGGGGGGGGGGGGGGGTTCCGGAGGTATGGTAGGGTGGCTGAAGGGGTTGAAAGATCGGAGCCCCGATCCGCGAATACTCTTCCTGCACTGGCGAGAGTCCCAAAAAAATGGCAAAGTGTCGGTAAATAGCGGTGCCATTCCCGGCACTGTAGGCGCCTAAAAACACCCCACTAAGTGCACCCAAAACGGGATTCTGTGCCTGTCCCGTTAAATCACGCCCCATATGTTTGTATGCAGCGTTTGTATTTAGAAATATTTCTTGTGTCACATTACTGATAATAACAACAATTTGTATATTGCACCAGTTTAGGGACGTTGGTAACTGCGCCTCTGCTGTTCCCGCCGGCACGGTACTCCACCAGCCCTGTGGTTGTGCCGGCCCTGAGAGTCTGGGCAATGGAGGAGACATGTGGGAGCATCGGTCTGATCCCCAATCTGTAATAATTACCGGTTTGCCACGGGAAGTATGGATGGGGGGTTGCGGATATGGCGGAGAGCAGGGATTGAGAGGATGGGGGAAATGTTTATAGAGGGGAGCTTTCCGAGTATGAGGGCGCTGGAGGAGAAGGTTGGGTTGGTGAGGGGAAACAAATTCAGGTATCTGCAGGTGCGGGACTTCCTTCGTAAACAGGTGTCAACCTTCCCGCTCCTACCGCTAAGGGGGATTCAGAACAGGGTAGTGTCCAGAGGGTGGGTAGGAGAAGGGAGCATCTCGGACATTTATAAGGAACTTATGGGGTCAGAGGATAGGCAGACCGAGGCGCTGAAGCGCAAGTGGGAGGAGGAGCTGGGAGGAGAGATAGAGGATGGTCTATGTTCGGACGCGTTGAGTAGAGTCAACGCATCCGCAACATGTGCCAGGCTCAGCCTGATACAATTTAAGGTCGTTCACCGGGCTCACATGACAGTGGCCGGGATGAGCAGATTCTTTGGGGTGGAAGACAGGTGTGCAAAATGTGCGGGAGGAGCAGCGAACCATGTCCACATGTTCTGGGCATGTCCAAACCTTAGGGGATTTTGGCAGGGGTTTGCAGATGTCATGTCCACGGTGTTAAAAACAAGGGTGGCGCCGAGTCCAGAGGTGGCGATTTTTGGAGTGTCGGATGACCCGGGAATCCAGGAGAAGAAAGAGGCAGACATTCTGGCCTTTGCTTCCCTGGTAGCCTGGAGACGGATACTATTAGCTTGGAGGGACTCGAAGCCCCCGAAGTCGGAGACCTGGCTATCGGACATGGCTAGCTTTCTCTGTTTGGAGAAAATCAAGTTCGCCTTGAGAGGGTCACTGTTAGGGTTCGCCCGGAGGTGGCAATTGTTCGTCGAAAAATTAATCGTCAGCAGAAGTTGGGGGGGTGGTTAGTTTAGCATAGTGTAGGGGGTTAATAAAGGTGGGACCTGTAAGGGAGGGAGACGGCTTTTGCACTATGTTTATAGTTTTCTGTACATTGTGTTGTTATAATACCAAAAAATACCTTAATAAAATGTTTATTAAAAAAAAAACAATTTGTATACTGCCTATAACATGGAAAAATGCTCCAAGGCATTTCACAGCGGCCCAATCTTCTGAAAGTGGACGCAGAGACAAAGGCGGTATCAAGATACTGACCAAAAGCGTGGTCAACAAGGCGGTTTTAATTAAGGTCCTAAAACAGCATAGAGAGATCAGCTTTTAGTGAGGGAATTGCAAAGTGTGGAGTACAGACAGTTGAAGGTAACATAGTGAAAATGGCAGAGCGCTTTGATACACAAAAGGCTGGAGACAGAAATGGTGAATTTGGTTTGTAAACTGAAGGAGGTTATAGATTGGGAAGGCCATACTGCGAATTTGAAAATGAGGCTGACATTTTAAAATCTGAATCACTGAAGGGCCAGGAGCCAATGTAGGTAAACCAGGATGAGCAAGACGTGGGGCAGCACGGTAGCATTGTGGATAGCACAATTGCTTCACAGCTCCAGGGTCCCAGGTTCGATTCCGGCTTGGGACACTGTCTGTGCGGAGTCTGCACATCCTCCCCGTATGTGCGTGGGTTTTCTCCGGGTGCTCCGGTTTCCTCCCACAGTCCAAAGATGTGCAGGTTAGGTGGATTGGCCATGATAAATTGCCCTTAGTGTCCAAAATTGCCCTTAGTGTTGGGTGGGGTTGGGTGAGGTTACTGGGTTATGGGGATAGGGTGGCGGTGTTGACCTTGGGTAGGGTGCTCTTTCCAAGAGCCGGTGCAGACTCGATGGGCCGAATGGCCTCCTTCTGCACTGTAAATTCTATGTAAAAAAAAAAAAGAATCAGGATGTGGCTGATAGAATGCTGGTCGAGCTGATGTTTCTAGATGGCGAATAATGGGGATCTGGCCACGAAAGGGTTGGAACACTCGAATCTGGAGCTGACAAAGACATGGATGAAGATCTCAGCGGCAGAGGAGTCGAGGCTTGGACAGAGGCTGATGATGCTACAAAAGTGGAAGTAGGTGGGCTTTGTGATGGAGATGGACTATTTATGGGCTGGAAGCTCAGTTAGCAATTGAATAGGAGCTGAGATTCAGCCGAAGACAATAGCCAGAGTGGGGGTTGAAATCTCTGACAAGGTCATTGAGTTTGTGGCCAAGGATTGTGGCCTCAATTTTCCCAACGTTTAACCGGGCAAAATTGTAGCTCACTCAAAATTGCACACCAGGCAATCAGTCTGACAACATCGAGGCAATGGCAGTGAATAGGTCAAGTGAGCTGATGGAGAAATTGAGCCAGGTGTCATCACAATACATGGAATCTGACCCCCATAAATAGAAATGCTGTCGCGAAGGAGCAGGCAGACAATTTATGTGAAGAAAGTTTAATTCCTAACTTATTTCTTGAAATTGGTGCTGAAGCTCAATGCATTGGCATGATCAATATGGAAAAGATTGAAACTTACAAATAGTTTCCAGTAGAAGACGCCACTTGAAATCGAACAATAACTACTAAGTTCTAAAAATACCTTTCCATAGAACAAGATTCCTCAAAAAAAAGCTGAAACGAAAGGTAGGTTAAAAATCACCATCAAGGACTTCCGGTGACGGCGGGCGGGAGGCGGCCGCACAATGGAGAGCCCCCGCTCGGGAACGGCAATTTCGGGGCTTTAAGCCCGGTCCCAGGGTCCGCGGAGGCGGCAGAAGAAGGGAGAAGGCACGGAGGAGGCACTGAGAAGACACAGGAGGGAAAAACCCCCCGAAGAAAAATGTTGAGGGTGAGCAGAAAAACGGCCGAAAAAAAAACAGCTGGATGTCCGTCGGGGAGTGGAAAGGTCACCGCGGGGTCACCAAGGAAAATGGAGGCTGGAGCACCAGGGAAGGCCGCACTGCTTACGGCTGAAGAAATAACCAAGGTGATGGCTGCGGAATTTGAAAAGCAGTTGGCGCAGATTGCGAAATGCATGGAGACGGTGAGGAAGGAGATGAGGGAGGTTTTGAGTGCGCTGGTGGAGGAGGCGGTTTCCCCGGTGAGGACGGAGGTGGCGAGCGCAGTGGCGGAGGTGCGAGAGCAAGGAGAGGCGCTGAAGGAAGTGAAGGAGACGTTATTGCAGCACGGTGATCAACTTGCCTCGATGGGGAAAGAGATGCGGAAGGTGATGGATACTAACAAGGATCTGCGAGGAAAAATGGAAGACCTGGAAAATAGATCCAGGCGACAGAACTTGAGGATTGTGGGGCTGCCCGAAGGAGTTGAAGGACTGAAGCCGACTGAGTATTTTGCCGCGATGTTGGCAAAACTACTGGGGGAGGGGGCGGACCCCTCCCGATATGAACTGGATCGGGCTCATCGGTCGTGGAGGCCTGTACCAAAGGCGAGTGAGCCGCCAAGGGCAGTGACTCTGTGCTTCCGTAAGTACAGGGTGAAGGAGAAGGTCCTGAGCTGGGCCAAGCAGAAGCGGGTGGTGCAGTGGGCTGGAGCTGGTATACGTGTATACCAGGACTTTACGGTGGAGCTGGCAAGGAGGCGGGCTGCCTTCAACCGGGTGAAGAGGGCACTGTACATTAGCAAGGTGCGGTGCGGCATTGTATATCCAGCGAAGCTGAGGGTGACTTACAAGCTCAGGGACTTTTATTTTGGAACGGAGGAAGCAGCGGAGGAGTTTGCGAAAGCAGAAGGACTGTGGCAGAACTGACAAACTGAGGAATGGCCATGTGCCGATGTAACCTCATGACTGTATTTTCTTCTTTTTTGTATCACTGCGCGTGCGTGTAGAGATTAAAGGAGCCAAGGTGGTATATATTTGGACAAGGGAAGGGACGGGACTTTCACTCGAAATGAGAGTTCTTTGGGGTGTAGGTGGATAGGCGGGCCTGTGTGCTAAGAGGGGATCTTTGGGCTTTCCTGGGGCCGGGCAAGTGGGAAAGGGACCCGGGCGGGGGCCTCCACGCTGGCCGGTGTGTGCCGGCCAGTGAACGGGAGTGAGGTGGGGGGAGGGGCTGCGGCCATCGGAGCCTGGCAGAACAGGGTCCGAGTGGCCTAGCCGGAGTGGAAAATTGGGGGGGAAGGAACCGAGGGTAGGGGGAGGCAGTGGACGGGAGGAGCTGGAGGCCTGGGGGGGGGGAGCTGTGTAAGGTTAAGGGTGACTATGGGTAATCCCTGATTTATTTTTGTCATTTGTTTATGTAAACATGCGGGTTGAGGTTTGGGGGTTGGCGGGTAGATGGGATTGTTGTTGTTATTATGGGGACTGACATATCTTGCTGATTATTGTTTATTGTTGATGGATGTAAATGTGGGAGAAAATGTGAAAATGGAGGAGAATTTAAAAAAAAAATTTTTTTTTAAATCACCATCAAAGGATACAAAAGCAAGGCATGGAAAATATATATTCTGCACCAACATCTAAGCAATCTGTTAATCATAATAAGATAGTTCTTCAGACTACAAATCTGCACTATCACCTCTGCAATTCATCAGGTGATTGATGACTTCTGCAGAGGAAAACAAATGTCTTGAGATAGCGTCTTTGTTTTTATTAATTCCTGGAATGAGTGTCGCTGGTTGAAATGAAATGAAAATCGCTTATTGTCATAAGTAGGCTTCAAATGAAGTTACTGTGAAAAGCCCCTAGTCGCCACATTCCGGCGCCTGTTCGGGGAGGCTGGTACGGGAATCAAACCGTGCTGCTGGCCTGCCTTGGTCTGCTTTCAAAGCCAGCGATTTAGCCCTGTGCTAAACAGCCTCTAGGTCAGTATTTATAGCCCATCCCTAATTGCCCTTGAGAAGGTGGTGGTGAGTTGCCTTCTTGATACACCCACAGTGCTGTTAGGGTGGGAATTCCAGGAGTTTTAGCCAGCATCGTTGAAGGAATGGTGAAACATTTCCAAGTCCTGATGGCAAGTGGCTTGGAAGGGAACTTCCAGGTGATGGCGTTCCCGTTGTCGCCTGCCCTTATCCTTCTGGATGGTAGCAATCGTGGGTCTGGAAGCTGCTGTCGAAGGAGCCTTGGTGAGTTCCTGCAGTCCACTTGTAGAAGGCACACACTACTGCCATTGTACGTTAGTGGTGGAGGGAGTGAATGTGTGTGGATGGGGTGCTGATCATGTGAGCTGCTTTGTCCTGGATGGTATCCAGCTTCTTGAGTGTTGCTGGAGCTCATCCAGGAAAGTGGAGCGTATTCCATCACACTCCTGACTTGCGTCTTGTCGATGGTGGACAGGCCTTGGGGAGTCAGCAGGTGAGTTACTCACCGCAGGATTCCGAGCCACTGACATGCTCTTATAGCTACAGTATTTATATGGCTGGGCCAGTTCAGTTTCTGGTCAAAGGTAAGCCCAGGGTGTTGATAGATATAGACATGGGGAAAATAGAATAACGGCAAACGATTAGAGGTGACTTACAACAAATGTTGTAATGTGAAAAGAAATATCATTTTATGCATTGGCTTTCACTGACCTGTCCCAATGGAGACCCCAGGTCAACATTTCGTTTTGGCACTGTTAAAACCTGTTTCAAGCTGTCCTGTTGGGATTTTGTAAAAAAGCAAATTGTGTTCGAGAAAGCAAATATATACTAGGAGAAAAGCTTAGTGATGTGTGCGACTGCAGAATACATCCTTATCACTGCCAGGCTGACACTTTAGGCAATATCACAATGGCAACAACACATGGCAACTGAGTCAAACAAACAAAGAGCACATTTCGTCCCAAGCATGAGCTTCAGTCATAAAGCCCTGCCTGGTCTTTACTTGTAATCTGTACAGATGAACACTATCTTTTTAATTTGACTATTCCTTCCATGGCATCGTCTTCTGATTAGCTCTAATGGGAGTCAATTGGTTTTCACAAACTAAAAATTGAGATGGGGTAAAACCGATATATTGTTAAAAGTAATAAAACAGGATTATTTTAAGGATATCGTTGTTCTCAGGATTCAAACTAAATCTGAAAATCTTTAAAGAGCCATAAAATAGGAATAACATGCTGCTTATTCAACATATTCATTGATGCACCTGGTCAAAGAGTGTAAAACTGCAGGTTTCGATCACAGTGAACATTCACAAACTATACTATTCCAGCGTCCCACATTTTCAATGTGTAGGAATAGGTGGGATTTCCCATGTTGTGGTGATGATGTCAACTGCAGCAAGACCAAGGTGATTGGCAATCAGATATCCTGGTAACTTCCCCCTTGAAGCAGGGAATTAACGTGTAAACATTTTGCCTTTATCAGCTCCTTGTCCAAGACTTTTCAACTGGAAAAAGGTTTTATGTTAACATCAACATTCTCATCCACTTGGAATAGGGTTAATTACTGCACAATTCCATCACCGATATTGAGCTGCATTAAGTCTGTATTTCAGAATCAGTATTATTTTATCAAGGTGATACAGGGCCCAGGTATACATACAGCATTTAATAAACTTTTTTCCTTAACCGCATTGCAACAGTTATTTAATATTATTTTTTCACTATATATTCAACTTCAATTAGTACCACTAACCATCATACTATTTTGATATAAACATTGCTACTATTCTGTTCAATTACTATCACAACTCTATTCTTTTAACAATTTCTGAAACAAAACCAAATCAACGTTCTCAATTTAAAGATAAGCCAGCAACACAAAGACTTGCTCAGTTCTTGAGAAACATTTTAGAACTTCAAACAAATGTCGCCATCCTCCACCTCACTTTCTACATTATCACACTGTTGCAACTGCACGAGACAAAAAATGTACCAGCTTCATGGTGACATTATTCCGTTCCCAACGCCACAGCATCACGGACATCGTCTATCCACCGCAGAACCACCTGCTAGAATGCCAGATCGCCGCCACTGGTAGAGATTGTCATTACGAATCCAAAGTCAATCCACGGTTCCAGGGAGAGGGACATTTTTGAATGGTGCCATGCTAAGATGCAAGGCACAAGCTGCCAATCCAAACAGCTTTCAGAGGAGCAATGTGAAGGCAGTTGGCTGCAACTGTTTCAGGAGGGAAGCCAGAACAGAGAGCTTTCCCCTCCCCCAGTAACCACAAAGCCTTTCGAGATTGGGTATCCCCAGTTCATTGGGCTGTCTGTTCTCTTCAGAGGATCTGAGTTATTTGCAACAGATCAAGGAAACTCCCGCTCAGTTTCAATTATTGCAGGGCAGGACTCCGTTCAAACAACACATGCTGAACAATGGAGAAAGGGTTATGAGATTCCCTTCATGTCAAAAAAAAACAGTTTGAAAAGGGAATGCAGCCAAATGCTTTCCCTTAGGAATACAAGAATCTTAGTTCTGCTGTCCAAAATTAAGAAAGCACAAAGGTTGTCGAGCTGTCCTCTGCAGTATTTCTCACATGTAATCGTACAATGCAAGGCGGCACCCTGCCAGGTAGTCATCGTGCAACAGCTGGGCTCAATGTTCAGAGAAGGGCACAGCCTCTTGAACATCTTCAGAGAGAGGAGCGCTGATCGGTGAGTTTCTGGGGCTAAACATTGGTCTTGTGACCGGTCTAAAAATGAATGAATACACATCGCAAAGAGAGAACTGTACGCAGCATGCAAGTAAAGCGAGAGTTTTCAATCCAGTCATTTCACAGTTAAAAGGAATGACAATCAGTGTAAGGTCTGTACCATATAGTATCAGTGACAGCAATATTCTCTGTCCCTTATCTATTGAAAGACCCATGGTAGAGTTACAGGACATAAATGCCAATAACGTTTAACTGAGGAAAAATGCTACACTATTTAAAACAAGCCAAGTGATGATAAGCATCAAACCGTTGCAATGCATGTGTCATAATTACTCATATTATCTAGAATAACAGTCAGGTTATTCACTCATTCTTTCTATGTGACAGAGCACGTGTACAGTCAGGGCTGCAATGCCATCATGGGACAGCATTCCTCTGACACTAGTCATCAGATGACAGAGCAAAAGTGCAAGGAAAATGACAGGAAACAGATGTTTGAATTGTATGAATGAATCTGAGCGACCCAGTCATTGTTATCACAAAGACCATTATCGGCAAACTTCGGAGGATGTCCGTTTTGAAACAATCCATTGTTTCAGTGGGAACACAGCCGGTTATATACTCCTGTACAGTTGGGGCACAACGTATTTTTTTTCCACTGAAATACAAGTAAAGATATGGTTTTAAGAATAAATAAGAAAGCAAAACGCATTTCACTGGCAATTACCAGCACCATATGTTGTACAAAACAAGTCATTGCGCCCTTGTATTTCAAGGTTTCACTTGCAACAAGAAATGAGAAAACATAATTTTGTTCTTCTGTCTGTGTTACTATGAATGTATTTTCAAATACAAGGTATTGTAGATTATAGCATAGCTGCATAATATATTTATTAGTGGTCTATTGCTTGACACCAGTACCTATCCAATGGGAAGAGACCTTAAAACAAAGTTGTACCAACTCTGCTCATGTCAAGGAAAGCATAGTGCATGTATTTTCATACTGAAGCAATATAAAGTCTGTGCTATGAGTGGTCCACCTAAACGAAACGTGATACAGCTAAGTGCTTGGGGGAAGAGGAAGCCAATATTCACAATTGCCGCAACTATGTAAACATTACACTGGCCAACCCAAAAGATTTAGTGAGTTTATAGAGCATGAACTACAGTCATAGAGACTTCACTCTAGTCTGTGGTGAGTTCACCAATATTAGGTTAAGGCATAAGTAATAATAGTTACATTCGGTGCCCCTCGGTACCTACTCCTGATTGTAGTTCAGCAAGCCTTGTCATAAATGCACATAGAATCATAGAATCCTTACACTGCAGAAGGAGGCCATTCGGCCCATCGGGATTGCACCGACCCTCCAAAAGAGAACCCCACCCAGGCCCAATCCCCCCGCTCTAACCCCGTAACTCGAACTAATCGTTTGACATGATAAAGTGCTTTGAGAGGTTGGTCATGAGACACATCAACTCCATACTCCCAGAATGCCTAGATCCACCGCAATTCGCATACCTCCACAACTGGTCAACAGCAGACGCCATCTTCCTGGCCCTACACTCATCGCTGGAGTAGCTCAACAACAAGGACTCCTACGTCAGACTCATATTCATTGACCACACCTTCGCCTTCAACACCATGATCCCAGCCAAGCTCATATCCAAACTCCAAAACCTCGGACTTGGATCCTCCCTCTGCAACTGGATCCTTGACTTCCTGACCCATAGACCACAATCAGCAAGGACAAACAGCAATGACACCTCCTACATGATATCTTCAATACCGGGGGCCCACAAGGCTGCGTACCTTGCCCCCACTATACTCCCTACACACACACAATTGTGTGCAATAATTTGGCTCCAACTCCATCTGCAAGTTTGCTGATGACATGACCGTCGTGAGTCAGATCTCAAACAACGATGAGTCAGAGTACAGGAGAGAGATAGAGAACCTAGTGGAGTGGTGTAATGACAACAACCTATCCCTCAACGTCAGCTAAACTAAAGAGCTGGTCATTGACTTCAGGAAGCAAAGTATCGTACATACCCCTGTCTGCATCAGTGGTGCCGAGGTGGGGATAGATGATGTAATGGCCTGAAGAAACCCAGCATGTCCACATTGACTCTTACCAATTTTCACAGATGCACCATAAAAAGCATCCTATCTGGCTGCATCACAGCCTGGTATGGCAACTGCTCGCCCCAAGACCGTAAGAAACTACAGAGAACCGTGAACTCAGCGCAGTCCATCAACGAACCTGCTTCCCATCCATTGACTCTGTCTACAACTCCTGCTGCCTTGGGAAAGCGGGCAGTATAATCAAAGATCCCTCCCACCCTGGGTTGTTCTATCTTCCACCCTCTTCCATCGGGCAGGAGATACAAAAGCCTGAGAACACGCACTAACAGATTCAAATACAGCTTCTTCCCCGTTGTTATCAGGCTCCTAAGCGACCCTCTTATGGACTGAACTGATCTCTTCACACATCTTCTCTCCTGAGTAGCACTACACTCTGTATGCTTCACACGATGCCTGTGTCTATGTATTTACATTGTGCATTTATGTATGGCCTATGTTTTTTCATGTGTGGAACGATCTGTATGCAGAACTGCACCTCAGTACACATGACAATAAAGCAAATCAAATCAAATTTAGAATGGCCAATTCACCTAAGCCGCACATCTTTGGATTATCGGAAGAAACCAGAGTACTCAGAGGAAACCCACGCAGACATGGGAGAACGTGCAAACTCCACACAGACAGTTGCCCAAGGTCGGAAACGAACCCAGGTCCCTGGCGCTGTGAGGCAGCGGTGCTAACCTCTGTGCCGCCATGCTGTCCATGTGTGTAAATATAAGATGAGGACAGCACTGGGCTAAGTTGTAATGTCCCATCCAGCCAAGAAGACTCTCAATGTTTATCAAGGCTCACAGATGAATAAAGATCACATTAGCAGAGTAATAAATGATGATCGCACTCACAGAACTGCACCCGAACAAGAAGGCAACGATTTTATATGAGGAGTGTTGGAAAATGGGAGAGAAACTTCAAAGCACCAACACTTCAGGATACAGTAGAATGCTTGTTGACAGCATGAGGTATTGAAAATTCACCCGTGATTGGGCTGTGTTAGCAATTTACTTTTATACTCCTATTTTTCCTGTCACATGAAAATGCTTTAATCTCTCCACATTTGTGCATGCTGCGTTTTCACAAGCAAGAACGTCGAAAAACCTAAGACAAAAAGAAAGGTATAAATGCAGAAAAAGTAAACTTAAATTTGGAACCTCACAATCGAGCTATTCAAATGCAGCAGGAAGATCTCACTTGTTCGCAGATGTTAAGATAAATAGTCTGCAAGCAAGATTCACAAAATATCAAAAGAACAGCACATTATAATTGAGAATTAAGCATGAACTCTTGAGGGCTCGGGTTCGATCCGGGCCCCGGGTCAGTGTCTGTGTGTAGTTTACACATTTGCCCCATGCCTGCATGGGTCTCACCCCCACAACCCAAAGATAATAATAATCTTAATTGTCACAAGTAGGCTTATATTAACACTGTGTGGTAAACCACTGTGTTCTGATATTCAAGGTTGTACGGTAGAACCTGCACTACAGGTTTGCCCCTGCAAAGAACAAAGAACAAAGAAATGTACAGCACAGGAACAGGCCCTTCGGCCCTCCAAGCCCGTGCCGACCATACTGCCCGACTAAACTACAATCTTCTACACTTCCTGGGTCCGTATCCTTCTATTCCCATCCTATTCATATATTTGTCAAGATGCCCCTTGAATGTCCCTATTGTCCCTGCTTCCACTACCTCCACCGGTAGTGAGTTCCAGGCACCCACTACCGTCTGCGTAAAAAACTTGCCTCGTACATCTACTCTAAACCTTGCCCCTCTCACCTTAAACCTATGCCCCCTAGTAATTGACCCCTCTACCCTGGGGAAAAGCCTCTGACTATCCACTCTGTCTATGCCCTTCATAATTTTGTATACCTCTATCAGGTCGCCCCTCAACCTCCTTCGTTCCAGTGAGAACAAACCGAGTTTATTCAATCGCTCCTCATAGCGTATGCCCTCCATACCAGGCAACATTCTGGTAAATCTCTTCTGCACCCTCTCTAAAGCCTCCACATCCTTCTGGTAGTGTGGCGACCAGAATTGAACACTATACTCCAAGTGTGGCCTAACTAAGGTTCTATACAGCTGCAACATGACTTGCCAATTCTTATACTCAATGCCCCGGCCAATGAAGGCAAGCATGCCGTATGCCTTCTTGACTACCTTCTCCACCTGTGTTGCCCCTTTCAATGACCTGTGGACCTGTACTCCTAGATCTCTTTGACTTTCAATACTCTTGAGGGTTCTACCATTCACTGTATATTCCCTACCTGCATTAGCCCTTCCAAAATGCATTACCTCACATTTGTCCGGATTAAACTCCATCTGCCATCTCTCCGCCCAAGTCTCCAGACAATCTAAATCCTGCTGTATCCTCAGACAGTCCTCATCGCTATCCGCATGCTATCTGCATGCTAGCTCCGCCCAGGAGGCGGGGTATAAATATGCTAGGCCTCCAGTTTGCAGCCATTTCACCAGCTGCCGTGGGAGGCCACACATCTGATACTAATAAAGCCTCAGTTTGGATTCAACTTCGTCTCCAGTCAAATTGATCATGCCTCAATTTATTAGTATCAGATTCAGAAGATGGGCCTCCGTATTAAACCAGATCGCCTGCAGCTGGATCCACACTCAAGCGATGCCAGAAAGGACTTCCAGCACTGGCTAGCTTGTTTTAAAGCGTATATCAACGCGACGCCGACCCCTGTTCCAGAGGCTCAGAAGATCCAGATATTGTACTCCAGACTCAGCTCCAAATCTTCCCGCTGATCCAGGATGCGGCCAATTACGCTGATGCCATGACTCGACTCAAAGAAAATTATGAACAGAAGACGAACACGCTCTTCGACAGACACACGCTTGCAACGCGTACTCAACTACCTGGTGAGTCAATCGAGGACTTCTGGAGGGCCTTGATCCCACTAGTTCGGGACTGTGACTGTCAGGACGTTACAGCTAAGGAGCACTCAGATCTCCTTATGCAGGACGCTTTTGTGACTGGTATTGGGTCTGATATTATCAGGCAGTGGCTCCTAGAAGGGGCCACGCGTGACCTCGCAGAGACTAAAACACTAGCGCTCTCCATGAAGGTCGCCCTGCGCAATGTCCAGTCCTAGGCCCCAACCGCGCGGCCCACTCCTCCTACGCTTCATGGGCCCCACACGCAGCCGCCCCAGCGGGGGCGCTACCCACCCAATACGCTACGCGCCAGCCAGTGATCCCCGGGGGGGGCCTCGATGCTACTTTTGCGGCAAACAAAAACACCCCCGCCAACTCTGCCCGGCCCACGCTGCCCTTTGTAAGGCCCGTGGGAAGAAGGGCCACTTCGCTGCGGTGTGCCAGGCCCGCTCAGCGGCCACGGTCGCCCCCACCCCCCCGGTCACGGACAATGGGCGCCGCCATCCGCCTCCCCTCCCCAGGCCATGTGCGACCAATGGGCGCCGCCATCTTCTCCTCCACGCAACACACGCGTTTCATGGGTGCCGCCATCTTGCTCCACCCCTGCAATGTGCGATCCATGGCCGCCCCCATTTTGTAACCCCCAGGAACTCCGGGCGCCGCCATCTTGTCCACCCCGCAGCACATGGACACCAATGGCGTTCCAGGACCTCAACTCAACGGCCGCCTCACGACCCGACGATCAACCACGGCTCGCCTCCATGGCAATCGACCAGTCCTGACCACATAAGCTGACCAACGCATCCACCAGCGTGAAAGTCAATGGCCATGTGACCTCCTGCCTACTGGACTCCGGGAGCACCGAGAGCTTTGTACACCCAAATACGGTAAGGCGCTGCCCCCTTAAGGTACACCCTACCAATCAAAAAAATCTCCCTGGCTTCCGGATCCCATCGCGTAGCGATTCGGGGGTACTGCATGGTCACGCTCACAGTCCAAGACGAAGAGTTCCACGGCTTTCGCCTCTACATCCTCCCTAATCTCTGCGCTGCACTTATCCTCGGCCTGGACTTCCAGTGCAACCTCCAGATCCTGACCCTTAAATTCGGCGGAACCTTACCACCCCTCACTGTGTGCGGCCTCGCGACCGTAAAGGTCGATCCCCCTTCCCTCTTTGCCAATCTAACTCCAGATTGCAAACCCGTCGCCACCAGGAGCAGACGGTACAGCACCCAGGATAAGGCCTTCATCAGGTCCGAGGTCCAGCGGTTGCTTCGGGAAGGCATCATCGAGGCCAGCAACAATCCCTGGAGAGCCCAAGTGGTAGTCGTTAAATCTGGGGAGAAAAGCCGAATGGTCGTGGACTACAGCCAGACCATCAACAGGTGCATGCAGCTCGACGCGTACTCCCTCCCACGCATATCTGACATGGTTATCCAGATTGCACAGTACCGGGTCTTCTCAACGGTGGACCTGAAATCCGCCTACCACCAGCTCCCCATCCGCAAATCGGACCGTTCATACACTGCCTTCGAGGCAGACGGCCGTCTATATCACTTCCTTAGGGTCCCCTTCGGGAGCACCAACGGGGTTTTGGTCTTCCAAAGGGAGATGGACCGAATGGTCGACCGGTACGGTTTCCGTACCTAGACAATGTGACCATCTGCGGCCATGACCAGCAGGTCCACGACGGCAACCTTGCTAAATTTCTCCGCACCGCCACTCTCCTCAACCTCACGTATAACAAGGAGAAGTGTGTGTTCCGCACAAACCGCTTAGCCATCCTCGGCTACGTGGCCCAGAACGGAGTTCTGGGGCCCGATCCTGACCGCATGCGCCCCCTCATGGAGATCCCCCTCCCTCACTGCCCCAAGGCCCTCAAACGTTGCCTGGGGTTCTTCTCATATTACATGCAGTGGGTCCCAAACTATGCGGACAAGGCCCGCCCACTCATACAGTCCACTCACTTCCCCCTGACGGCCGAGGCACAACAGGCCTGCGCCCGGATCAGAGCTGATATTGCCAAAGCTGGAATGCACGCTGTAGACGAAACACTTCTTCCATTCCAAGTAGAAAGCAACGCATCGGACATCGTCCTTGCCGCCACCCTCAATCAGGCAGGCCGGCCCGTGGCATTCTTTTCCCGCACCCTCCATGCCTCTGAAATTCAGCACTCGTCCGGCGAAAAAGAGGCCCAGGCTATCGTTGAGGCTGTGCGACATTGGAGGCATTACCTGTCCGGCAGGAGATTTACTCTCCTCACTGACCAACGGTCGGTAGCCTTCATGTTCAACAACACACAGCGGGGCAAGATCAAAAATGCTAAAATCTTGCGGTGGAGGATCGAGCTCTCCACCTATAATTACGAGATTAAGTATCGCCCTGGCTAACTCAACGAGCCCCCAGACACCCTATCCCGAGGTACATGTGCCAGTGCACACTGAGACCAACTCCGGACCCTGCACGACAGCCTTTGTCACCCAGGGGTCACTCGGTTGTACCATTTCATTAAGGCACAAAATTTGCCCTACTCCATTGAGGAAGTATGGACAATCACCAGGGACTGCCAGGTCTGTGTGGAGTGCAAGCCACACTTCTACCGGCCGGACCGTGCGCGCCTGGTGAAGGCCTCCCACCCCTTTGAACGCCTCAGCGTGGATTTCAAAGGCCCCCTCCCCTCCTCCGGTCGACACACATATTTCCTCAGTGTGATCGATGAATACTCCCGGTTCCCCTTCGCCATCTCATGACCCGACATGACGTCTGCCACCGTCATTAAAGCCCTTAATTCGATCTTCACTCTGTTCGGCTTCCCCGCCTACATCCACAGTGACAGGGGATCCTCATTCATGAGCGATGAGCTACTTCAGTTCCTGCTCAGCAGGGGTATCGCCTCCAGCAGAACGATGAGCTACAACCCCCGGGGAAACGGATAGGTAGAAAGGGAGAATGGGACGGTATGGAGGGCCGTCCAGCTGGCCCTACGGTCCAGAAATCTCCCGGCCTCCGGCTGACAAGAGGTCCTCTCTGATGCACTACACTCTGCACTGCCACTAACAGTACACCACATGAACGTCTTTTGCCTTCCCCAGGAAGTCCACATCCGGGATATCGCTCCCAACTTGGCTTACAGCTCCGGGAACCGTGCTTCTCTGTAAACATGTACGGCTCCACAACACGGATCCGTTGGTGGAGAGGGTGCACCTACTCCATGCAAACCCACGGTACGCCTACGTTCCCCGACAGCCGCCAGGATACCGTCTCCCTCAGGGACCTGACACCAGCAGGTTCCACCCCCACACCGCCCCCGTCGCCCCCGGCGCCACTCCCCCGCCGCTCACATCACCCCTCCTAGGACCGTCAGTCCTCCCCATGCCCACGCCTGTCGATGAAGAGGATTTCGGCACGCTCCCGGAGTCAACTTCAACCACGACAGCGCCCACACCGCCGTCACTACTTCCACCGGACCGGCTGAACCTCTGACCGGCCCGATGGATGCCAAGAGACATTTTTTTGCTGGTCAGTAAATATTAAAATTTCTAATTGTATATAGTTATCCCCCCCCCCCCCCCCCCCCCGACTCAATTTTAACAGGGGTGAATGTGGTAAACCACTGTGTTCTGATATTCGAGGTTGTATGGTAGAACCTGCACTACAGGTTCACCTGTGGCCCCTGCATGCTAGCTCCGCCCAGGAGGCGGGGTACAAATATGCGTGGCCTCCAGCTCACAGCCATTTTGGCAGCTGCTGTGGGAGGCCACACATCTGATACTAATAAAGCCTCAATTTGGATTCAACTTCGTCTCCAGTCAAATTGATCATGCCTCACACTGCAATGAATAAAAGCAATTACTGCGGATGCTGGAATCTGAAACGAAAGAGGAAATGCTGGAAAATCTCAGC
Organism: Scyliorhinus torazame; assembly: GCF_047496885.1. NCBI lineage: Eukaryota > Metazoa > Chordata > Chondrichthyes > Carcharhiniformes > Scyliorhinidae > Scyliorhinus > Scyliorhinus torazame. The sequence goes on from NC_092716.1 coordinate 256,471,305, forward strand.
AGGTCTGGCAGCATCTAGAGGGAGAGAAAAGAGCGAACGTTTCGAGTCCGATGACTCTTTGTCAAAGCTACACTGCACTGAAGTTACTGTGAAAATCCCCTAGTCGCCACATTCTGCCACCTGTTCGGGTACACAGAGGGAGAATTCAGAATGTCCAATTCACCTAACAGCACGTCTTTCGGGACTTGTGGGAGGAAACCGGAGCACCCGGAGGAAACCCACGCAGACACGGGGAGAACCTGCAGACTCGGGGAATCGAACCTGGGATCCTGGCGCTGTGAAGCAACAGTGCTAACCACTGTGCTACCGTGCCGCCTGTTGTTCAGGGTAGGTGGATTGGCCACGCTAAATTGCTCCTTAATGGGAATTTTAAAAAAACCATGAACAGCCTTCATCTAGTAAATCCAAGTAACGCAGCATCAGCAACACTGTTAGAGAATTCTGTTTGTTTACAGATTATTTGCCAATCCACCTAATTTGGGATGGATTCGCTTTGTTTACCCAATGTTAATTAGGTTGATATAAGCATATCGAATGAATAGGCTCCAAGATTCTACGCTGAGAATTGTGAATTAAGTGCATCAGTTCAGTGACAGCCTATCAGAACGCTACAATCGGACAAGCATTTGTGGTGGTGGAGACAGATTCGAGACAGGGAGGTCAGGGGTCTGCATGGCATGGCTTCTGGTTCTAGTTCCTCCATCAGAACCTGTCATGTGATTGGCATTGGAATGCCTGGTCTCACTGGAAGGGGAAGGATCGACCAGGCCACTCAGGTTGGGTTTAGCCCGGAGACATGAAATTTGAGAGTAGCGTGAGTGAGGTATTTAAAATAGGTCCAGTTGTAAGGGCCTGGTGCGATGCTGGTGTTTTCAATGATGGGGTTGGGCGAGAGGGATGGGAGGGTGTCCCCAGATCAGGTCAGGTACCAACAAAGCCAGGGTCTTTGATTGGGGGGTGGGAATGGGGGAGGAGTCTGTCGGAAAGGTTAGTGAGGGGGGGGGGGGGGGGCGGCAACGCCAGCATAAATGTTGGAATTATTCACCCGCGGGTTTTTTAAAACTATCTCCTCTCGAAAAGTAACTGGTCTAAGGTTTGGATTTGGTCATAAATCTGTGTCCTGGATTAGCCTGCTATATAGTCCCCTTTCTGCCTGTGTTTGTACGAATGCTCTGAACTCTGACTATTTCCCTTGAGTGGGCACTGCCCACTTTCTCCTCTCCTGTTCCATCTGGCAATAGAGCAGCTCTCTATAGCACTGAGGTCCTCAAGTCAATGGAAGGGTATTTGTTGGGATGGGGTGGAGCACTGGATGTCTCACTCTATGCGATTGAGCCAATTCTTTATATTACGGATCCAGCCGCCTCCATGGACGGCATAATGAAGTTGCTTAGCACCTTTGGCTCCTTCTCCGGGTATCAATTGAACTTAGGCAAGAGTGACTGTTTCCCAGTCAATCCTTCTGGGAGGCAAGCCCAATTGGGGACGTTACCTTTACGCTTTTCTCAGACACGTTTTCCCTATCTGGGGGTCCGGGTGTCCCACAGCTGAGCCATATAGTGGCACAAGGGCAAAAGGGGCTCCTTCAGTGGGAGACACATCGAGAGTTCCACAGTGGTAATTTCTCCTTCTGGTCGGGTCTTAGTTCAATGGCAATGCGAATGTCTCCCCATCAGAAGATTGCGGGTTCAAGCCCCACTCCAGAAACTTGAACATACAATCTAGGCTGGCACACCGGTTGCAATATTGAGGGAATGCTTTCAGAAGCGGTGTCCTTAATGTCAACTCTGAGCTACCAAAAGGCGCATTCATAAAAGAGAAACACCCTTCATTCCTGGAGAAGCTAAATGAGACCTGCTTTAATCCTTTAGATTCTTAAGTCCTTTCTTTTATCAGCTGCATTGCTGGAAAATGGACAATGCAAAAACAAATCTCACTTTCCCAATAGGTAAGATGCTGAGTCCGATGAACCAGGACACAGATCCTTGCTCTTCTGCGTCATGTTAGTAAATGTCAGCTACAGGCAAGGTAAGTTACAACATTTGACATGTGTATTTGAATGAAAAGATCATTCAGCTAGGGTTTCCATTTCGAACTGATGTAACTCCTTCTGAAAGTACAGAGCTTGGACATTATGTGAAAGCATGATCTAACTCACGGAATGTTCTCTGTACCAAATAACGTGGAAATAGTCACTGTCTTCCTTCACAAATGAAGAGAGGATACTTGTCTATCAGCAGAGGGAGCCAAGCACGTGTGGGGCCATGTTCCAACAAACAGTTCATGCCGCAGAAAGGAGGGGGAAGGGGTGGTGGCAGGGGGGACAAAACACCCATCAAAGAGGCATAATTACTCCACTGAATGTGCAAAAAAAAAATCACAAAATTGTTGTCAACCAGCTGTCTGGGATTTATCTTGATCAACTGCAGGATACAGCCTGAGAAATAGAAGCATTCATGCATATGTTCAATCTACGAACATTGAGGAATTGCCAGCTGTGTGCTTGGCAAAGCTGATTTCCTTAATGCTCATCTTTACTTTTATCCGAAACACAATACACCTCCAACTGTTCCAGATTGTTGCAGCCAAGTATTTGCCTGTCAAAAATCAAAATGCACTCAAGCTCATTCAACCTAACATCGTTATGATGTTTTTTTGTTGTTCCATTGATGAAATTGATGTTCCATACTTTATTGTGAAATACAACTTGCCCCAGAGAAGTAAAGGTTGTGCTGTATCTTATTTATGAGTGGTAATGATCTTGAAGACTTCCAAATGCATTTCATAAACTCCCAAATGTGGGAGAGAGAGAGGTAAGAGAAGAGTCTTGCATTTACATAGCAATTTGCCCAATCTCAGGATTATGTTTCGCATCATGGTACTGGGGAAAGTGGTTTACTGTTGAAATCTAATGTAGTTCATAGATAACTACAATTATTTAATCAGACATTTGAGCAGATCATGAATGATTGCATGGCGGCCTCGATCAAGATAACCTCAAAAATTATGTATAATGGCCTGGCTTTCTCAACTTAATTTGTCTGAAATTACATTCAGTGTAAATTGAGTTTCTGTGATCCTTTGCACTGGTTTAGCAAACATCACTCTGGAAGTCAGGCCTGGCCAACAAAACTGATTGAACAGATTGAATTAATCACCATGGCGAATTTCACCTATTGTGCTTCAAGGAGACTCTGAAAAAAAGGGTTTTCTAGGTGCAAAGACACCAATAAGCAAGTTTAAACAGCTATTAAATATAGATTTGTTGATAGCAAACAACCTGACTACTGTACATCAGTGTAACGAGAAAATGACAGTATATTTTCTTAGTCATTTTGTATTACTTAAAATGGAGTGATTCAAAGCTTGTGGATCAGACACTGATTGAAAATGCCTTTTTCGCGATAAATCCACTTTCAGCTGCATTAAACTGTGCCAAGTTACAACTTTAAATATATCAAGAAATGTCTTTTAAAGAAAAAAACAACCTTCAAACAAAATATGTTGGGTGGGATTCTCCGTTGCGCCGGCAGCGCGCCCATGCCCGCCGATTTCCCGGCAGCGTGGCGAAGCCACAATGGAAAATCCCATTGGCAGGTGGAGGGCACGGAGAAACCGGCTGCTGGCGTGGGCGCGCCACCCAGGAAAATGCAGAATCCCACCCGCTATGTTTTGCAAAATGCGCAGGAGATTGAACAGATGTGAGTGAAAACAATTCTCAAAACTAGCACAATTTTGATGCAATTTGTGCCTGATTCCTTGATCGCGCCCCAAGTAGTGATGCACTTCATTTATCTTTGTAATTAATGGAAGAGCAGTACTTCAGGATTTATCTGGGTGCTAGCATTAACAATGTACAATGCAAGTGTCAGTGCGCATTAAGAACTCATTAAAAAAATCTTTAGGTTGCCTGCATTTGGATAATCAAAGTTATGAAAGTTGCCAATAGCACAACTCATTTTGGAAGATTCATTGGAAGTGCAATCATCGATTTCACACAGGGTTATTTGGTCTAGCCCAACGTGGAGAGGGGCAATTTGACAACTAGTCACAGTATTTAGTAACACTAATAAACCATAAAAGAAATTGCAACTATTGAATTGTGCTTTAAAGCTTAAAGAGAGAGAATTACAGCTTCGCTGAATTAGTCAGCTGAGCACTCACATCTGTCAATGTCGCTCCTGCCCTGTTTAGTCTACTTCCCTACATTTTATAAATACAGTAGGAACTGCAAATCCAGACACTGCCTATCTCAACAACTGTCCAAATCTTGTCTGACAGTACTATTTAATGACAGGCATGGCTTGTTCATCCATCTGAGGGTTTAACTGAGTAAATGTCTTGCTTCTCACACAGTCAGGAGTCAAGGCTCCTTACTAATCTGAATCTACATGTTTTTGATAGGATAACGGATCAAAATAAATTATCGTCGGTTGCTTTAAGACTGATTGGGGGGAAGAAATCACACCACTGTAGAAATAACGGCCAGATTGTCAGCAGTCACAGTCGTTTATTGGGGCAGCACGGTGGTACAGTTCTATCCAGCTGTCTAGCCAGGCATGGCGCAGTGGTTAGCATTGCTGTCTGACAGCTCCAGGGACCCAAGTTCAATTCCGGCCTCGGGTCGCTGTCTGTGTGGAGTTTACACGTCCACCCCATGTCTGCGTGGGTTTCCTCCGGGTGCTCAGGTTTCCTCCCACAGTCCAAAAGATGTGCAGGTTAGATGGATCGGCCATGCTAAATTGCCCCTTAGTGTCTAAAAGGTGAGGTAGGGTTACTGGTTTACGGGGATGGGGTGAAGACGTGGGCATAAGTAGGATGCTCTTTCCAAGGGCACGTGCAGACTCGATGGGCCAAATGACCTCCTTCTGCATTGTAAATTCTATGATTCTATGATGATTCCTCTGAAAGTGATAGCAAAGTCTGGTCTGAATTCTATGCCACTCCCAGCTCGGGCCTAGACGCAGAGGGACCAACGGCAAGTTGTGTGTAGAGCCAGAAGATGGAGATGAAGTTTTAAATGAGTACTTTGCATCTGTGTTCACTATGGAGAAGGACGATGTAGGTATAGAAATCAGGACTGTGATGTACTTAAACAAATTATCATTGAGAGGGAGGGGGTATTAACGGTTTTAGCGGGCTTAAGTGGATAAATGACCAGGCCCAGATGAGATGTCTTGCAGGCTGCTGTGGGAGGCAAGGGAGGCGATTGCCGAGACTCTGGCAACAATTTTCAATTCTTCTCTGGTCACAGGAGAGGTGCCAGAGGACTGGGGGACAGCTAATGTGGTACCCTTATTCAAGAAGGGTGTTAGGGATAAACCAGGAAATTACAGGCCAGTGAGTCTAACTTCAGTGATGGAGAAACGGTTGGAAAAAATACTGCAAGACAGAATTAATCTCCACTTGGAGGGGCAAGGATAGTCAGAATGGCTTTGTCAATGAAAGATCATGGGTGCGATCGAACGGTCATGCTGCCCCTGACAAATCCCAAATTTCTTTACCCGTCAGTCTGGCCTCAATAAAAGTCGAGATGGATTTGCAGGTACAGCATTAGTTAATTTATTTGGCTTGCAAGCCTGATTCATCTCAGAGGCATAAGACACATCCAGTCTCCTACACCCCGGAAAGCGAATGAACAAAGAGACAAAGGGATCTCTGCAAATCAATTCAAATGGTATCAAGTTTCACATACACGATTCCCATAGGTCATCCTATACCCCTCCTGACCTAGTCAGACATTCTGATTGGCTCACTTCCAATCCCTTCCTCTGGCCCCTATTACCCAACATCCTTTTCTCCTCCTTTGGTGGACACACCTCCTCCTTGCTTTGCCATGCGGTCTGAAATCCTTTGTCTGTGAACTCACCAGAATGAGACTGGCCTATCTCTACATTACAGTAACTAATATCTCTAAAGTAACTATTTTATATCACATTCGTCATTCCCTCCTTTTATCATGCCATGATAACCGAACTATCCAATCCATAGCTACGGTCCCTCATCTAAAAAGATCTGTCACTGCATTTCCAATTCCTGGCGTAGCCCCCCTTCATCTGCTGCACCTTCATGGATTTTGACAGCTAAGATTTTAGGGGCGTTGATCTGTTCCAGTGGACCCCGCATTCTACCCATCACACATTTAAGGATGGCTGGGCCCACAAAGATGCAGCCGATAGCCACCACTAAATACATGACCATATTTATCAACCAGTCCTTCCAACCTCCAAATCCCCAGTTACCCCAAGCGCCAGGATCCTGCATTCCGTCCAGGTGATCCCGTATGTGATCCATAAATTTAGTGATGTTAGCGGTCAAGTCCTGAACTCCCATGATACACTTGCCCTGCACTATGGCGCATACCCCACCCTCACGGGCCAGAAGATAGTCAAGAGCATACCGGTTCTGCATTGCAAACAACCGTAGCTGAGACAATTCCTTGGTTATTGCCCCGAGGGCTCCCAAGGTTTCATTTCCCAAGATGGTAAGGCCACAAATAAAATAATTCCTATTGCTGACAGCCAAGGAACCCCCCAGTAGCCCAGTTTATCTAGCTTCGAAACGCCCATTCGGGCCGCCTAGCAATGCGGAAAGCCCTTGTCCCAACAGTGATATGAAAGACATTCGCCCAGCCACAAAGGAGCTGGAGGCCGGCGTTCAATGGAACGCAAATGGTGTTGTAACAAACGCATTGGCCAGACGCCTGGGTGATATGGCACCTCCTGTCCGTACAGGTGGGGAACAGACATGTTATATTCGTTTCCACCTCTACCAGCAAACAGCCGTATCCTTCACTGCTGAAACAATTCTCGTACGACCGGGAATCCCTATTGGGAGTGAAGTGGCTAGGTATATATGCCCTCCACCATTGCAGCCTATCATACTGTGAATGGGAATTATCCCAAGGAAGGGGAAGGCAAATAGCCGGTGGTGCTGAACCCGGATCGTAAGGAAGAGTGACTTGCTCGGGCGGTGGCTCGGAACGCTGACAATGAACCACCGTTTGGGGAGTACCCCAAAGCGGTGAAACAGAAAATAACCTAGACACCGCTGTGGGGTTCGGGTAGCAGACAACCCGTCCGTGGCCATACAAGCGGTGGTAGATCTGGTAGAAGTGATTCATACTACCCAGGTTTTCCTCAGTTTGGCCTTTAACTAAATTAAGTGTATCTCCCGATAACCTACGTTCTAGCTGTACTTCCCTTCTCACACGCCCCGTCCTCTCTCTAGTCCCCCTCTCTCTCTCACAACCTCTTCCTACGCTCTCCTGACAGCCTGATGTTACCTTTATCGCACCAATCTTAACACATCCAAAATCAAATTTACATGTACTCCAAAAACAAGGCAATGTCCATATAATGTTCCCTTCCCATCACCGGGACCGGTGCAATTGCTTCATGACTCCTGCATTCTCCTTAACTTTGACGACCTTCCATGAGTCGATACCATGTCCTCGTATATGGGGGCAGCGAAGAACATCACCTTTGCATAGGTGATGTATCCTTGTAGATTGGTTGGGGTTACAAATATAGATAATATTCCCCTTTTCCATGTCCGTCGCCAATAACACTCCAAGCGAGGTGAGGCCAAATATCACACAGACGGTGCGTAGCCACCCCATCATGCTCCACACCTGTAAAATAGCACTGGAGAAGGGAGGCAGGTTTTCTGTCCAAGAAAATGAGGCCCATTATCAGAACTCAACTGAACTGGTCTACTGTACCGGGGAATGATTTCCCCCATCAGAACTTTAACCACAGTAGCAGCTTTATTGGTAGTCGGATACGCCTCAACCCATCTGCTGAACCCATCCACAATGACCAAAACATATTTATAACATTGACACCTTTCCAACTCAATGTAATCCATTTGGAGCGTCTCAAAGGGACCACTGGGCAACGAGGTTTGCCCCTCCCACAAGGGATACCTTTTCCGGTGTTATATTGCTGACAAATCAAACACCGATTACTGATACTCTGGGCCAACCCCTGCATTTTAGGGTGCCACCAAGTGTCCAGCAACAAATCACTAGTCCCCCGAGCCCCACAATGAGTTGCAAAGTGTACACATTCGATGACCCATAAAGCCAGTACATCAGACATACAAGTCTGATGTGCTGGCTTGGTCCATAAAGAGGAAACAGAATCATATGTACAACCTAACCGTTTCCACATTTGTTTATCACTCTCAGGAGCGTCCTCCTGTAACCTTATGACTTGCTGAATTTGCGCGGCTGTCCGCGCTGCACAATCTGCTTGTTCATTACCAATGTCAACTGGGGTCTTACCATTTGTGTGGGGAGCGCACTTAATAACGGAAATCTGCGCGGGCATAAGGAGGGCCTGCAGTAAGTCATTAACTAAACCCCGGTGTGATATTTGACCACACATAATCATGTCAGGTTGTTCTGACGAAATGTCACTCAAATCGTCCCTTATTGTGGTAGTTTCCTGAATCAAGGCTAAACAGTCGTGGCCAGGTGCGTCTTCATGGACAGGGGGACCACTAAGAAAACAGGCTGGATTGATAGTGGTACAGTGTTTAAATGTCAGACGTGGATTGTTCAAAAGGTATACCTCATACCTATTCTGACGAGCTGCGGTAAGATGCTGAGTCTGCAGTTGCCTCAGTAGTGCGATGACCGAGTGGGAGCTATACACCGTAATATCCTGTTGGAGGGTGAGAGCATGTAACGGCTATGCGATGGCATTGATTGAACGTAAATCCTGTACTAATTGGTACTGGTCTTGTTTGGCTGGTTTAGGCACAGCAAGTATGGGGGTGTTACATTCTGATTGGCAAGGGACCAAAATACCCTGTTGCAACAGCTCTTGAATTAATTTGTCTATAGACGGAGCAGCTTGGGATTTCAGGGGGTATTGCCGAATGGAAGGTAGCTTTACATGATCCTTAATCGTTACCTTTATAGGTGTAGCATTTGTCTTTCCCACTTGTGATGGGTATTTCGCCCAGACCTGTGGATTGACATATTCCAAAACATCATGTCCCCAGTGATGCTGCAGTCGAGTGTTAATTGTTTCAGGGACCTCAAAATATTTTATGGCAGTGCCGTCCGGCATGACTTGAAGTGCGTACTCTGTTGGATCCGAATGATCCACTACCCTCCTTACCATTTGCCCCAGATCCCTGGCATGGTACTGGTCGTGGACCTGACGTGTAATATGAGGGCTTACCGAAGCTGACTGTGGCCATAAATGTGGTGGTATTGTAACAAAATCGGCTGTACCTTCTTTTCCCGTGACTGTGGCTGTACCTTTGACTGGTCATTCGGTCCCAATTAATGGCCGGTATTTGTCCTCCAACTCCCTGTTTTGTCCGGTTCTGTCATAGGCCAGGGTAATGTGATGCAGTGAATGTTCAATGTCTAACGTCCACCACTGGGGGTGATAGAAATATAGCACTGTTGTCTCATCCTCCATGATTGGACCGTTACCCCTTCGTCTCCGTACTCTAGCTGTAGCTGGAAGATACACAGTAAATCTCGGGCCAACAAATTACAGTCCAATCCAGTAGTCACTACAAACTGATGATCTGCAGACTTATTCTCGTAAGTGACTTTCACAGGTTCAGAAATAGGATACTCACACACCTGTCCTTGGAACCCCGACAATTGCTGCGTGTGGTCGGATAATGGTAGTCGAAGTTCTGATTGCACAGAAGACATGGCTACTCCAGTGTCGATTACAAATGAGTGATGTTAATCTCCTATCTGCAGAGAGATAATAGGTTCACTGTCCGATTGGAGAGTCCTTATGACTAAATTAGCTAGTCAATCCTGTGTTGGGAAAGGGTTTGCCTGGGAGAAGTCAGTGTATCTCGTCTGTCCTCCCCTTGGTGGGTACCCCCTCCTTTGCGTCGGATAATCTCCTTCTGCTGCCTGTCTTTTAAAGGGGCATTCCTGTTGCCAGTGATCTGCACGGCCGCAATTAAAACATGCATTGCTCCCTCTATATCTGCCCCGTCCTCTTCTCCCAGTAGACCAATGGCCCCCTTAGAGGGGGTGGCGGTTGTAAAGCTGTTGGTGCATACGGTGGGCCATAAAAAGGAGCTGAGGGTCCCTTTGGGTGGGTTTGATATCCTCCCCCTCGCTGATCCACCCACCCAAAGTCACAATATTGGGGCTCCTGCTGGTAAACTACCATTTCTGCCGCTTGTTGGGGTCGCAGATCATCCTTTTTCATTACATACTCAGTCTTAACCTTTGTAACTGAGCCTCCTTCCTGGCCTACACCCTCCTTCCAATAAAATCTGACTGCCCTTGCCATCTGGGAAGGGTCGTTCTCTGTCCAATTCATGTTATTACATTTCACAGCAGTAGCCACAGAAGGTGGTAGGCAATGCATTAACATAGCACAATATTGAGGGGAATTCTGACCATTTTGATATGGCAAGTCGCCTGACTGCCCACGGTAGATTTCATTAAAACGCTCCAGAAATTCCTCTGGCTCTTCAGTCTTCTTAGGTTTTAGGTCTAAGATAGCAGAAATATTTATGGGCTTTTGAAATGTGCTATTCAACGCATTCAGGATCTGTGTCCATCTATCGTCGTCTAACGCATGGGCTTGCTGAAGTGCGGCGTGGCTAGCATAATTCAGGTGATTGGTATCTTCCTAATCGGCAACTGTCTCCGCGTCTCACCAGGGGGCACTCTAGCTATTTCCTCTGGTTCTTCCAAGACTTCGACGTCCCTCCCTGTCACTAGAGGGAGTTCTTTCTCTTCAAAATCATCTGTTGCAGCTCCCTTTGTTCTTGAAATTTGCGGTTTCCCCTTGTTCTGGAGGGATTTTGGTGGTATGCTTAATTGTTTCTGGTTAGGATCAAGCCCTTCTCTCGCTGTCCGAGATCTGGTCCTAGAGCTAACTGGGCTTGCGGAACAGAGCTCCTCTTTCTCTACTGATCGTGAAGATGGTAAATCGGGACCTACACTATCATCCAAAAGGGCTGGAGTTACTGGCATGATTGGAATCTGGGGAGCAGTGACTGGATATAAATTATTATACTCTGGTAGTTCTGGAATTAGTGCAGACAATGCTACAGGTGCAGTCAAAACTTTTACTGACATTTTTAAATTATTGAATTAATCATTTTCTGTCAATTCAAGGCCAGCCATTGAACTATGTAGCTCATCTTTTGTTTGACCCGAGCCTTTCCTGTCTCTACTTGCGCGTTTTTTTTGTTTTTTTCGTGGCAAAACGATTGAAAAGGTTCTAACAGTGTTCTTTTAAAACTTAAAAATGTTTGAAAATTCAAATTGAATTACTGCAACTTGCAAGCTTAGCTCTGATCTCAACTCAGAACTAAATTTACGATTTGCTTAACACAAACTTGTATAACATTTACAACTTAATTAATTCTTTATCTTAACAATTTTTCTTTTAACAAGTTTTTCTTACTTTCTCAAAATGTTGGCTGCTATCAATGAGGGAGGTGATGTATACCGGAGCAAAGTCAACTATCATCTCCAGATTTACACTTTTTAAAATGGTGTCAGTGATCTTCTTTAAGTTTCTATTAATTCACAAATAAAATGAGATAAACATTATTTCAAGTAAGTAAAACTTAAGATTCTGGCAATTTCAATCAATTGCTTTCGAAAATAATAACTTTTATCAAAGAGGTGGAGAAACCCACTGGTTTCCTTTAATTAATTCAAAACGTAACTTTGCTGGAGTTCACTGACTCAAAGGAAAGGTATCCGATTACACTACAGGCTGCTGCTGTTATCTCAAGGCCTGAGTGAGAAGCACTGTCTGTCGTCTTTAACTTTGGCTGCTGTTGTTAACCCTTTGAGAGACTTCTGCTTCAACCAATATGCAGCATTCCCCACAATCTCAACTAGTCTTCAGAACTGCGCTCTTCGCCACCACAGTGCAAGGGTACAATTTTAGCTTAATCAACTATAGATTTAAAACACTCACACATGGAGTTGAACCATCTTCAATTTTAGATGTCCCATCAACCCATAACCTAACCCAAGCCGAATCAGAACTCACACATGGAGTTGAACCATCTTCAATTTTAAATGTCCCATCAACCCATAACCTAACCCAAGCCGAATCAGAACTCACACATGGAGTTGAACCATCTTCAATTTTAGATGTCCCATCAACCCATAACCTAACCCAAGCCGAATCAGAACTCACACATGGAGTTGAACCATCTTCAGATTTAAAAACACTTATTGAACTGACCCCTCATCTGCTGAAATCACATCAGTCGTCAACAACACAATTAACCCAAAACTGAACTATCAATTATGATATTCCATCAGTTTAATTTGCTAATCCCCAGACTGACCTTTGATTTCGTCGAGACGATCTTTCCGTACCAACCGCGAGTGACCAGACTAATCAGACGATAAGAAGGGGGGAAAAATCAATGCGCGGTCATTTTCCAGCTGTACATTGTAGGCCCTTTTTTCCCATCCTCCTGTACATAATCAGTCTAATTCTGATTTCGCAGTCGGTCAGAACAGTCTTAAGAAATCCCGGGTTTTCGGCACAAATGACAAATCCCAAATTTCTTTACCCGTCATTCTGGCCACAATAAAAGTCGAGATGGATTTGCAGGTACAGCATTAGTTATTTTATTTGGCTTGCAAGCCTGATTCATCTCAGAGGCATAAGACACATCCAGTCTCCTACACCCCGGAAAGCGAATGAACAAAGAGACAAAGGGATCTCTGCAAATCAATTCAAATGGTATCAAGTTTCACATACACGATTCCCATAGGTCATCCTATACCCCTCCTGACCTAGTCAGACATTCTGATTGGCTCACTTCCAATCCCTTCCTCTGGGTCCTATTACCCAGCATCCCTTTCTCCTCCTTTGGTGGACACACCTCCTCCTTGCTTTGTCATGCGGTCTGAAATCCTTTGTCTGTGAACTCACCAGAATGAGACTGGCCTATCTCTACATTACAGTAACTAATATCTCTAAAGTAACTATTTTATATCACATTCGTCACCCCCGAAAGGCAGCACGCTGTGGTGCAACATGACCCCACTCCCGTGATGTACCGAGCCCGCAACACCTCACGAGATCTAACGTGATCATGCGAGATGTTGCGATGTGAATCTGCCCATTGTGGGCGGGATCACCTTTTGGCAAATCTGCATATGAGAGCGAGACACCTAGTCTCACTTTAATATGCAGTTTCCCGAGGCACCCGAGACATTGGGATCACTCCCCTTCGCCTCGGAGACCTCAGGCGAGCGCCGTGCTGGTCTCCACAAACGGGTACCGAATGGCACGGCACTTGTGGGGGTCTCCCAGGGGATCGGAGGCCCCAGGTGCATGCCCTTTGGGCAGAGTGGTACCCTGGCATTGCTGGTGCACTTGTATACAATTACAAATGGTTGGGCCCATGGGACAACGTGTTGATGAAGAAGCAAAGAATTTAGTGAACACTTTAATGCTAAAACTGACTGAGTTCAGCTAACTCAGCAAAAACCAGGCCTTGAATTTTAACCAGCCAGTCTGTATATCTTAGTTCCACGCTCTCATTATCAGCTGAGGCATCTGGAGTGCTCAGCAATGTACTTTCAAAGAGATGGATCAATTTAGCTAAAGTGTCTGGGGAAATAAAGCTATCAACTGCAACAGGAATTGTACATGCCATGTCAGCCAAGTCACATTACTACTATTGCGTGTGACTCATTAAACGTCAGCACAGTTTACTTGACTTCTGACAGTAATTCAAATAGGATCCCAGTCACTCAATCAGGATCATTCCATCTTCCTTGATGTAGCTGCAGTTTCAAGTTTCACTTCACTTTGTTCTACTCCAGTCATATCAGGCAGCTGATCCAAGCTTAAAGTTTACAGATTATTCCATTTGAAATACAAAGCTACTGATAGTGAAAGCAGAGCCTTTGATTCCCAGTGGGTCAATCCACTTTAGCTGGCCAAGGCAGGAAAGCTAGGCTCCTTAACCCCAGAATAAGCAGGGGCAGTCTCCCCTCACGGATTCCGAGATGAGCAAGCTGGGAAAATGCTCCTTGTTAATACTTGAGAAATTCTGAATATCTGTCATCCAAAACCAAAATGCAACAAAGACATTCAAGTGTAAGTACCACAAATCGAGGTATATCTTGAGGCTACTTCTGTTTGAAAATAATTTTTTCCATGGGAAAGTAGAGTTCCTTATGTATAGTCATGAGCAAGACACAGACCAGGGTTTTCTGTTTCTGTAACGTCAGCCCAAGATTCTTACCCATTCTCTTTGGAATGTGTAAAATTGTAGGAAGTGGGAAACTCCAGCCACATCCATGGATTATTAGACTCTCGATCGGATTCTTCAATTCACAGCCAACATTTGGAAGATTCCCCATTTCAGCTAAATTGAACATTGCAGTGGAGGAGAATTACATGACAGAAGCAACACTCCATAGTTCAGTTGCGCATTTAACCTGACAGCATTTATGTCTGATAGGAGTTCGGAATTTCTCTTGATTCTTCGACGTACGTTTCTGGTGCCACATGTAACGAAGCGGTCGCACATGTGGGGGCTCCCATTGGAGATCGCAGTCTAAGCACTTTTCACCCGTCCGGCAATGGAAATCGAGGCAAAATTTATTGCAGGAGATCCATTTGCGAGTTAGAGATCAGATAAGGTTGTGGAAGGGCTGGTGGGGCAGGTATTTAATTCGCGATTTGATAGTAGAGCTCGGGGGGGCAGCGAGCCTGATTAACAAGAAAGTAGTCTTTTCGGCGGTGAAGATTTTGACGGATCGAAATGGGAGGTACATGGTGGTTAGTGGGTTGTTAGCGGGTGCACCGATGGTTCTGGTCAATGAATATGCCCCAACCTGGGACGACGCAGTTTTTATTAATAAGTTGTTGTCTTTGATCCCGGATTTGGATCCGCACCAGTTAATCATGGCTGGGGACTTTTAACTGCGTATTGAACCCCGACTGGATAAGCCGAGGCCTAAGGCATTGAAGCCTTCTGGGACAGCAAAGGCACTGTTAGAACCATAGAACCCCTACAGTGCAGAAGGAGGCCATTCGGCCCATTGAGTCTGCACCGACCCTCTGAAAGAGGACCCTATCTAGGCCCAGTCCCCCACCCTATACCCGTAACCCCAGAACCCACCTAACCTTCACATCTTTGGAAACCATGGGGCAATTTAGCATGGTCAATCCACCTAACCTTCACATCTTTGGAAACTATGGAGCAATTTAGCATGGTCAATCCACCTAACCTTCACTTCTTTGGATGGCGGGTGGAAACCGGAGCACCCGGAGGATACCCACGCAGATACGGGGAGAAAGTGGAAACTCCACTCAGATAGTCACCCACGGCCAGAATTGAACCCTGGCTTCTGCCGTTGTGAGGCAGCAGTGCTAACTACTGTGCCACCGTGCCTTAATGCAGCAGATGGGGGGCGATTTGGAGATTTCTACACCAAGGGAAGAAGGATTTTTCGTTTTTCTCTCAGGTTCACCAGGTGTATTCCAGGATTGACTTCTCTGTGGTAGGTAGGGCCCTGTTGCTGGGGGTGGTGGGGTGGAGTACTCGGTCATTGTGATTTCTGACCACGCTCTGGAATGACGTGGACATGGTGATTGGGTTGCGCCCCGCTCAGCACCCCACCGTGGAGGTTTGATACATCGCTGCTGGGGATAAGGGCTTTTGCAAGGGGTTTCCTCCGCCATTGAAAAGTATCTGAGATTTGATAGGAGTGAGGAGGTACCGTCTTCCACATTGTGGGAGGTGTTGAAGATGGTGGTTAGAGGGGAAATCATGGGGCGCAATTCTCCCATCGGGAGACTAAGTCCCGACGCCGGAGTGAAAACCAGAGTGTTTCACTCCGGCATCGGAGGCCGTACCCAGCCCCCTATTCTCCCACCCCCGGGGGTCTAGGAGCGGCACCGCGTAAATGACACGGCCGGCACCGCGTAAATGACATCATCCGCGCATGTGCAGGTTGACTGGCGCCAACCCGCGCATGTGCAGTTGCCGTCCTCCCCGCAGCCGCCCCGCAAGAAGATGTCGGATGGATCTTGCGGGGCAGCGGAGGAAAGGAGGTCCTCCTCCAGAGAGGCCGGCCCGCCGATCGGTGGGCACCAATCGCGGGCCAGACCCCTGTTGAGTCCCCCCCCCCCCACCCCCCGGTGCAGGAACCCCCCTTCACCCCACACAGGCCGCCCCCCAAGCGTTCCCGCGCTGTTCCCGCTGGCAGCGACCAGGTGTGGACGGCGCCGGTGGGAACCTGTCGTGTTGGGCAGGCCGCTCGGCCCATCCGGTCCGGAGAATCGCCGTTCCCCTGTTACAAACAGCGAGCGGCGATTCTCCGAGCGGCCAGCTGTGATTCTCGCCACGCCGGTTTGGGGGGGGTGGGAGAATCGCGTGCAGGTGCCGGGATGGCGTGGCTTGGCGGAACTCGCGCGACGCCCCGCCGATTATCCCACCCAGCGTTAGGGGGGGAGAATTCCGCCACATCTCTTTTAAGAAGCTCAAGAGGCGGGTGAGAGGGCGGAGATCCGAGGCTGGTGGATACCACCATGGTGGTGGACAGTCAATATTCAGTCAGTCAGACGCCGGAGTTAATGTCTCGTAGGAAGAAGCCAGTTTGAGTTTGGACTGCTGTCAACAGGTAGGGTGGTGCACCTTCTGGGGAAAAGACTGGTCGTTGTTGATGCACCAATTGAAGTGATAGGTGGTCTCTCGGGAAATCGTGCAGGTGAGGGATGCAGAGGTTAGAGTGGCCTCAGCCCCGGTCAGGGTTAATGAGGTGTTTAGACCGTTTTATTGGAACCTTTACGAGTCCCTGGAGGATGGATTCTCAATGTTGTAGTTTTTGGACGGTTTGCTATTCCAGTGGTGGAACAGGAGAAAAGGGAGGCCCCTCTTTGGAGGAGGTTATGGAGGGTTTGGGTTGGTTGCAGTCGGGGTAGGTGCCGGGGCCTGGCGGGTTCCCGATTGAATTTCATAAGAAGTTTGCTGGGTTGTTGGTCCCAGTGCTTCTCGAGATGTTTGAGGATTCTGTGGCTCAGAGAACGTTCCCGGCCACATCGGAACAGGCATCGATCACCTTGATCTTGAAGAAGGATAAGGATCTGCGGAGTATGAATCCTCCCATCCTATTTCATTGTTAAACGCAGATGCAAAATTTTTGGCGAAGGTTATTGGGTAGGTGCGTGGAACCCTGCCTCCCAGGGGTCATATCAGAGGGGCAGATGGGGTTTGTTAAGGGAAGATAATTGTCGGCCAATGTTCGGAGGTTGCTTAATGTTGTTTTGTTGCCCTTTTCAGCCCTTGAGATGATTATCTCACTGGATGCGGTAAAGGCGTTTGATAGGGTGGACTGGGGCTATTTGTTTGAGGTTGTGGGGAGGTTTGACTTTGGGCCTAGATTTATATCTTGGATCCAGCTCCTACATAGGGCCCCACTGCGAGCGTCCATACAAACGCTTTAAGTTCCAAATACTTCCAACTGAGGAGAGGCACGAGACTTGCTCTTGCCTTCACTTCCTTAATAGTCCGAAGGTGAGTTCTGGTTAGTTGGAAGTCTTCGGACCCACCCAGTGCCACGGCGTGGTTCAGTGATCTGATGGAGTTTTTGTACTTCGATAAAATCCAGTTTGTAATAAGTGGGCCGGTGAAAAGGTTCAACCTGGGGTGGCAGTTGTTAATTTCCTATTTCAGGGAGTTGGTCACCGTCAGATATTTGGGGGGCTGGGGGGAGCATAGGGGATTAGTTGTTGTTTCTTTTGGATTTGGGGGGGTGGTGGAAAGGTTAAAATGTTGAAAACTATTGCACGTATATGGATGTAAAGATGGTGGGCGCAATCTTCCCAAAAGGGAATGAAGTTCCCGAGGGGCCTTAATGGGGAACGCGCGGCCGCACACAGCCCCGTTTTTTACAATGCGGAGCTCCGCTCGCCGGAACTCCCCATTGTACCAAGAGATTGGGACCCCATTTTTAAATGGCGTCTGATCTCCGAGGCCCACACACAAATCCCCGACCTTTCCCCCCCGCCCCCCCCCCAGCCCGAACGCAATATGGGAGGGGCCCCAGCCAACCCCCAACACTCTCGCTGAGCAACCCCGGCCCGATTGCAAACACGCAGAAAATGCCACCTTGGCAGTGCCGGGCTGGCTCCCAGGTGGTACTGCCAGGGTGCCCGGCTGGCAGTGAAGGGTACTCAGGTGGTGAACGATGCTCGCCCGAGGTTCTGAGAGGAAGGGATTGAATCCCAAAGCCTCAGGTACCTCGGGAATCTGCACATTAAAGAAAGGCTTACTGCCGTGCTCTAATATGCAGGATGGCAAAAAATGATCCCGCCCACAATCTTGCAACGCAATCTCGCGAGGAATTGTGAGCCGGGTGATCCCGGGAGCGGGGTTTCCTGGCTTTCACCAGCCTGCTTTGCCACGCTGTGATGCTTTTCTGGCGCAGTTTGGCTACACAATCGCGCCCAATATATTGAAAATTTGTTGATAAAAATATATATTAAAAAATTCTCCTACATACAAAACTAAACTTGTGGCCTTCCTGTGTTATTGTCCTTTGTTCAGGATAATATTTAAGAATTGCTTTGACATTTTAACCCTGCCAACAGGGATCCATTTCATAAAATAAAAAACTTACTATACATAACTGCAGCTTTATGTTTATACGGAGGTAGCACTTTATGAGACAAACTTTGCCCACTCCTGGGGTGGGATTCTCCACTCACGTGCCGATGTGCCCACGCCGTCGTGAACGCCGTCGAGGTTCACGACGGGCCTTGTCGCCGCGTAAAGGCGGCGCCGCATACATGACGCGGCCGGCGCCACATAACTGGCATCACCTGCGCATGCGTGGTTGCCGTCCTCTCCGTGTCTGCCCCGCAAGAAGATGGCGGACGGATCTTGCGGGGCCGCGGAAGGAAAGAGGTCCTCCTTCAGAGAGGACGGCCCGACGATCGGTGGGCACCGATCGCGGGCCACCCCACATTTGAGGTGCCCCCCGGTGCAGGATCCCCCCTCCCCAGGCCGCCCCCCCCCCCCCCAGCGTTCCCGCGCTGTTCCCGACGGCAGCGACTAGGTGTGGACGGCGCCGGGGGGGAACCCGCCGTTTTGGGCTGGCCGCTCGGCCCATCCGGGCCTGAGAATAGCAGGGGTGCCGGAGAATCACCATTTTGGGTATCTCGGGCGCTTCTCCGAGAATCGCGGGAGGGCGTCGGACCAGCCGGCGCGGGAGTGGAGAATCGCGCCCCAGGTATTCTTAGTGACTCTCAGCATTGGAACAGAATTCCAAGAGGTACTTTTGAAAAAACACATTTAATGGTAAATTAATAAAATGTCTCGACAATAATAGATGTTGTAGACTTCCGGTTGCGACTATGCCTGGGTAGGTTGCACTTCGGCAGCTCCCGCCATGAACGGACTTTTGGGCCCTTTTAAGGAGTCCCAGCGGCACTTGGACGGCGATTCCCGGTGTGGGAAGGCAGCAGTGAGGTTCCCCCAGCACTGTATGGAGTGGACCAGGAGCCGGGCGGTCAATAAAGCGGCACTGGAAAAGAGACGAGAGCAGGTGCGGAAAAGCAAGATGGCGGCGGGCGGGGACCAGGCAGTGTGGGTTCAGTGGTCTCGGGAGCAGCAGGAGTTTCTGAAAAGCTGCTTTGCGGAGTTGAAGGCGGAGATGTTTGCTCCTATGAAGGCGTCGATCGAGAGGCTGGTGGAGACCCAGAGGGCGCAGAGGGCGGCGATTAAGGAGGTGCAGCGGAAAGCCTCTGATAACGAGGATGAGATCCTGGGCCTGGCAGTGAAAGTGGAGGCGCATGAGGCGCTGCACAAAAAATGGCAGGAGAAGTTCAAGGACCTGGAAAACAGGTGGAGGAAAAATCTGCGGATTCTGGGTCTCCCTGAAGGCGTGGAGGGGTCGGATGTCGGGGCGTACGTGGCTACGATGCTGGGCACGCTGATGGGCGCGGGAGCCTTCCCGAGGCCCCCTGGAGCTGGATGGGGCACACAGAGTCCTGGCAAGGAGGCCAAGGGCGAATGAGCCACCGAGGGCTGTGGTGGTGCGGTTTCACCGTTTCACCGACAGGGAGAGTGTCCTGAGGCGGGCGAAGAAGGAGCAGAGCAGCAGGTGGGAGAACGCTGAAATCCGCATCTACCAGGACTGGAGTGCAGAGCTGGCCAAGAAGAGGGCAGGATTCAACCGGGCCAAGGCGGTTCTCCATCGAAAGGGGGTGAAGTTTGGGCTGTTGCAGACAGCGCGGCTGTGTGTCACGCATCAGGATCGACCCCACTATTTTGATACGCCGGACGAGGCGTGGACCTTCATCCAAAATGAAAAGCTGGACTCGAATTAGTGGTTTGCGGCAGGTTATGGGGATGCTGGGGCGTGGGAAGGGGCGATTTGATTTGATGTGTGTTTTCTGGGTATGTGTATTGATTTGGGAGGGGTTGTTCCCCCCGTTTGAAGGAGGAGGGGGGCCGGAGGCCCTGTGCCTTTGGGGATCGGGGAGAGGCTGCAGGAGAAAGGAGCTGCACCACAGGAGGCGGGGCCGGCCCAGGCAGGGAACGCGGGCTTTTTCCCGCCCAAAAGGGGGGGGCGTGGCCCGATGCGGGGGGCGGTACCGGACGGGAGCCCGCACTGGTTTGTAGGGGGAGTGGGGAGGGAAGGGGGGGAACTTCGAGGGGGAATTCAATCGGGGGATCGTCGGCAGAGGCGGGAGCGGCCGGGGTCAGCAGGAGTCAGCTGACTTACGGGAGTGCAATGGGGGGAGCAGGGGGGCTAAGCAATTGCCTGGCAGGGGGAGGGGACGGTTGGGTGGGGGGGGGGGGGGTGCGGCGGATCTGGGTTGCTGCTGTACTGACTGTGGGGGAGCTGGAGGTAAGAGGGAGAGTCGGGTTGTGGAGCCCCCGTCTGGGGGGCTGGAGAGTGCGGGAGGCGTGGGCACGTGGCTGGCCTAAGAAAGGAAATGGCTAGGCGGCAGGGGGGGCCGGTGGTCCCCCGATCCGGCTGACCACTTGGAACGTGAGAGGCCTGAATGGGCCGCTCAAGAGGACCCGGGTGTTTGCGCACTTGAAGGGACTGAGGGCAGACGTCGCTATGTTGCAGGAGACGCACCTGAAGGTGGCGGATCAGATCAGGCTGAGGAAGGGATGGGTGGGGCAGGTCTTTCACTCTTTGCTGGTTGCGAAGAACAGGGGGGTCGCAATCCTGGTGAGCAAGCGGGTGACTTTCGAGGTGGTGAGTATTGTGGCGGATAAAGGGGGCCGTTATGTGATGGTGAGAGGTAGGCTGCAGGGGGCCCGGGTGGTGCTGGTGAATGTATATGCATCGAATTGGGACGATGCAGGGTTCATGAAGCGCATGCTGAGCTGGATGCCGGATCTGGAGGCAGGGAACCTGATAATGCGGGGGCGACTTCAATACGGTACTGGACCCGGCGCTAGATCGATCTAGGTCGAGGTCGGGCAGGAGGCCAGCTGCGGCCAAGGTTCTGAGGGGGTTTATGGATCAGATGGGGGGAGTGGACCCGTGGAGGTTTGCCAGACCAGCGGTGAGAGAGTTCTCCTTCTTTTCCCATGTGCACAAGGCCTATTCACGGATAGACTTCTTCGTGGTGAGTAGGGCGTTGATCCCAAGAGTGAAGGGGACGGAGTACTCGGCCATAGCGATTTCGGACCACACCCTGCACTGGGTGGAGCTGGAGTTGGGGGAGGAGAGCAGCCAGTGCCCGCTGTGGCGCATGGATGTGGGACTGCTGGCGGATGAAAAGGTTTGTGGGCAGGTTTGGGGGTGCATTCAAAGGTACATAGAGGCCAATGATAATGGGGAGGTACCGGTGAGTGTGGTCTGGGAGGCGCTGAAGACGGTGGTCAGGGGAGAGCTAATCTCAATCAGGGCTCACAGGGAGAAGAGGGAGAGGATGGAGAGGGGAGATACTGAGGGTGGATAGGAGATACACGGAATCCCTGAAGAGGGGCTGCTGAAGGAGCGCCGGAGCCTCCAAACGGAGTTTGATTTGCTGACTACGGGGAAAGCTGAGGCCCAGTGGAGGAAGGTGCAGGGGGCAGCGTACGAGTATGGGGAGAAGGCGAGTCGGATGTTGGCGCATCAGCTACGTAGGAAGGAGGCGGCGAGGGAAATTGGAAGAATCAGGGACAGAGGGGGGAACATGGTGCGGAGTCCAGCCAAAATAAATTAGGTGTTTTGGGATTTCTACGGGAACCTGTTCAAGTCAGAACCCCCGGAGGGGAGGGGAGGGGATGCGGCGGTTCCTGGACCGATTGAGGTTCCCGAAGGTGGAGGAGGGACAGGTCGAAGGTTTGGGGGCCCCGATCGGGATGGAGGAGCTGGTTAAGGGATTGGGGAGCATGCAGGTGGGCAAGACCCCGGGGCCGGATGGGTTCCCGGTCAGGTTCTATAGGACATTTGTGGAACTGTTGGGTCGGTTGCTGGTGAGAACCTTCAACGAGGCGAAGGAAGAAGGGATTCTTCCCCCGACGATGTCTCGGGCGCTGATCAAGCGGGACAAGGACCTGCTGCAGTGTGGCTAGTATAGGCCGATTTCGCTCCTCAATGTGCACGCTAAGTTCCTGGCCACTAGGATTGAGGATTGTGTCCCAGGGGTGATACACGAGGACCAGACTGGGTTTGTGAAGGGCAGGCAATTGAAAATGAAATGTGCGGAGGCTCCTGAATGTGACCATGATGCCCTCGGAGGGGGGGAGGCGGAAATGGTGGCGGCAATGGACGCGGAGAAGGCCTTTGATCGGGTGGAGTGGGAGTACCTATGCAAAGTGCTGGGCAGGTTTGGGTTCGGGCAGGGGTTCATTGTGTGGGTCAAATTGTTGTACCAGGCCCCGGTGGCGAGCGTATCGACTAATCGGCTGAAGTCAGAGTACTTCAGACTGTACCGTGGGATGAGACAGGGGTACCCCCTGTCCCCCCTGCTGTTTGCCCTGGCAATTGAGCCGCTGGCCATGGCACTAAGGGAGTCTAGAAACTGGAGGGAGTTGGTCCGGGGAGGGGAGGAGCATCGGGTCTCATTATATGCGGATGATCTGCTTTTGTATATCGCGGATCCAATGGAGGGGATGGCAGAGGTCATGCAGACCCTTAGGGAATTTAGAGACTTCTCGGGATACAAGCTCAATGTTGGGAAGAGCGAGCTCTTTGTGGTGCATGCGAGGGGTCAGGAGAAGAGGCTGGAGAGGTGTTTCCGGTATTTGGGTATCCAGGTGGCCAAGAGTTGGGGGGTCCTGCATAAGCTCAACTTGACGCAGTTGGTGGACCAGATGGAGGACGACTTTAGGAGATGGGGCGTGTTGCCACTCTCCCTGGCGGGCAGGGTGCAGTCCGTTAAGATGACAGTCCTCCCTAGGTTCGTGTTCGTGTTCCAGTGCCTGCCTATTCTCATCCCAAAGGCCTTTTTCAAGCGAGTGAGCAAGAGCATTATGGGGTTTGTATGGGCAAGTAAGGCCCCGAGGGTTAAGAGACAGGTATATGCAGATTAGGGCGTTAGTGAGGAGGCAGGTAGGGGAATTCCCGCTGCTGCCTGCCCGGGGGATACAGGACAGGGTGACTTTGGGCGTGTGGGTCAAAGAGGGTAAGGTCTCGGCGATATACCAGGTGCTGCAGGAGGCGGAGAAAGCCTCGGTGGAGGAGCTGAAGGGCAAGTGGGAGGAGGAGCTGGGTGAGGAGCTGGGTGAGGGCCTGTGGGCTGACGCCCTGGGCAGGGTTAATTCCTCCTCTTCTTGCGCCAGGCTCGGCCTGATCCAGTTTAAAGTGGTGCACAGGGCGAAAATGAGGGGCGAGGATGTGTAAGTGTTTTTGGGTAGAGGACAGGTGTGTGAGGTGTTCGGGGAGCCCAGCAAACCATGCCCATATGTTCTGGGCGTGTGCGGCGCTTGCGGGGTTTTGGAGGGGCTTCGCAAAGGCTATGTCCAAGGTCTTGGGTACTCGGGTAAAACTGAGCTGGGGGATAGCAATATTTGGGGTGTCAGACGAGCCGGGCGTGCAGGAGCCGAAAGAGGCCGGAGTTCTGGCCTTTGCCTCTTTGGTAGCCCGGAGAAGGATCTTGCTAATGTGGAGGGACGCAAAGCCCCCAAGCGTAGAGGCTTGGATCAATGACATGGCGGGGTTTCTTAGGTTGGAGAAGATAAAGTTTGCCTTGCGAGGGTCTGTGCCGGGGTTCGCCAGGTGGTGGCAACCGTTCCTTGACTTTCTCGCGGAACGTTAGGTGGAGGTCAATAGCAGCAGCAACCCAGTGGGGGTGGGGGCGGGTTTTCTTGTTTGGTTTATGTAAGGGGCGTTTGCCCCATTTTGTTCTTAATTTGTTAAATTGTTTAAGGGTTAGAGGATTAGGTTGCTTTGTTTGTTGGCGTATTGCCCGTTTTATTTTTATTTTGTATATTTTCTTTCCTTTTTGGAGTGTTTTGTAAGAATTATTGAAAAACTTTGAATAAACATATTTTTTTAAAAAAATAATAGATGTTGTAAAAAGCCCTGGAGATGACCCGTTAGCTATTGAGTGGAACAATCCATGCAAATGTTCCGATGGTAAGTTGGCTGTGGAGGAACTCGCTCCCATCCACAGATCTAAATCTCACTTGTATCCATTAGGCTGTCTGCAAATGTAAATTATTGGACATTTTGCCTTTAGGAACAGGAAAGAAATAGAAAACTGTAATTAGGGATTGCTCATCAGTGATTACAACAACCAGACCTCTCACAGTTCAATGGCTCAGGGATTACATCTTGATCTCCTTCATGCACTTGATGGGAATTAAAATGACGTTTTTCAAGGACACAGTTCCTTCATACCTCATGCAAATCTAAGCAACTGTCAAGACTTACCTTCGATGAACCCCTCTGTTAATATTCTTGCCCTTACAATTTCCTCTGGCTTCTAATGGAACCTCTGCATCTTCCATTTCTTCAAGCTGTCTCTAGGAAGCTTGGTTTCCTTATGAAGGTTTTTATATTCCCCCAGTAACTCATAACTGCCTACAAGATCCAAGACGTGATTGCTGCTCTCAGTTATGAGGAAGCATTTCCAGCATCTCTTTCACACTCCTGGGCACAGAACAGGAAGCTGCTCATCCAATTGCCAATTCCACCTGCCCCAGCCAATCTCTCTTATTCTTTGCAACTAATGAACTACCGCCGCAATTTAGTCACTTTTGTAATGTTTGAACCACAGTGACCAATTTGCACACAGCAAGATCTCACAAACAGCAAAGAACAATGACCAGATCGACAATACATGGATGAAATACAGGTCGCTAGAAGTATAAACCGGGTCTCGCATCAGAGTGAATTCAGAGCAGGTGATGCTCACTGAAGCTTGTATTTAAGAGCTGGCTTTTTCCCCAGATGGGAGCTGCTTCTGGACAGGGAGAGGATCCAGAAGGAAAGAGTGGAAATCCGTATTTATAGTGAACTCTAGTATCACAACTGAACGGTTGTGAATCAGCAGAGTGTCTTCTGCTGCCTAATTTAGTCAATTAATATTCACCTTTAGAGCACAGATAATCTGTTTCGGGTTTTAGTTCAGGGAAAAGTACTATGGTTGACAAAGGCTGACACATTCTAACCTACAGTTGAAGGAAAAAGCACCATTGTGGAACTATTGCAGTTTACAGCACAGGAGACTATTTGATCCATCGTGTATGTGGTGGTTCATTGCAAGCAATCAACAGTTGGTCTTTCTTTCAAGCTCTCTCCCTTTCTCTCTGAGGTGTCGGCCTATATTCCATATTCACTTGAGCTTACTGACTAAGAGGGAGGGTTCACAATTGGTTGTTTGCCTTGCAGGCCCACTAATGGTGTCCAAAAAACCAGCCTGACTCATGATGCAATAGGAGTCCAATCGGCACTTCTGGTCAGAAGTAGTCGGTGGTGCGCATGCTCCAGTTGGTCATATGTGCGTGATAAAGGTAAGGGTCAAATGATATTTGCGAACTGCCGAGGCCACAGAGCGAATCTAAGTTGCTGCTGCCTTGGATAAGAGGAACCAAAGACTGCGACCCAGCAATGCCAGCAGCCACACGTGGGGGTAATCCTGTTGGGAGGGTAGAATTGGTCAAATAGGCAGTGGCCAAGATCGAGCCATAGGGGTGATAGGTGGGGTTATTGTCGACACATATATGGCAGGCAGCGCACTTCAGAGCGTATACATCTTGTCCACCATACTGGAAGAACCATTCAGTGGCCAAAAAATGGACGATTGAATTTCTTCCAAAAACCTGAATCTAATCAGTGTGGCATTCATTTCCCGCTGGATAAAGACCTAAGGCTGAAATATTTGAACAACACAACCATAAAAGATACTGCGATATTTACAATATAACAACAGTGCAAAGTATCCTATACCATACTGAGTGGAGTCTGCACAGTATTTAAACAAAACCAGATGCTGTTCAGCAATTTGTTTACTGTTATTTTATCTGTAGCGTCAAATCCAACCTAAATTGCAGTTTTCATTTTAAGTTTATATATACATATATACTTCAATAAAGAGGCGACAGCAGGCTGCTCATGAATATGCCACTCAAATCAAAGTCAAACATGTTGGCTTCAGCAGCAGAATCAACATATGGTCTCCAGGTTTCAGGCAAAGAGGCATGGACTCTTTGGGGTAGGAACATTTTAATTCATTATACAACAGCTTGCCTGAAGGCCACAAATATACGAGAATATTGGAAGTGGACATGCTCTGAACAGTCATGCCACTCCCACAGATCTCGGGAAGAGTCAACACATCACCAGCTGCTCTGCAGTCACACCCACTTCCTCTTTTCTCTGAGAAATATCCCCCCCTCAACCCCCCAATTCTCCTTTGACGCATTCCACAGATCCCCCCCCCACCCCGGGGTACTTGACCAAGTAGCCATTCTTCGTATTCTAGCCCAGTAAGTACATGACAACAGTCCGTTTGACTGTGAAAGGTGTCAGAGCTGAGCCTTTTAATTGAGTGATTACAACTGCACCCTTTCCTGACACACTTTTCAACAGGTATCAATCAATAACAATACCTGACCCCTATTACAGGCAGAAATAAGATTGGATAATTCATTACAGATCGGGATTAAATCTGGATCTCCCTGATCTGTACGATCGGTTCCCTGTTCTTGCCGTTGGAAGAACCTAATATTGTTCAGATTCCAACCCCTCCAAACTCGGCACAGGCCTAAAAGATCCATTTTCAGATCTCCGTACTGTGGGGACATTCAGACACTCATTCAACTCATGCCAGTGTGAAGTGGGTGGCATGAATGGAACACCTTCCTAATGACCGCACGAAAGAGGCATCGGGCCTCATTTCAATAAAGCGGAAAGTTCGGCTTGCCAATCGGGCACATTGCAATTCAGGGCCTGATAAAATCTGGCTTGTTCTTATGCCAAGACAACATCCCAGGATAAAGTAGAGAGGCTGATGGGCCCAGGTTGGGAAGGGCACAGGTGTGTTTGTGCAGCCACTCCCGCTCAACCTGGCCCTGAATTAATGGAACTGTAAAAAAGGTTGTCGGGCCATGTCTTAAGTGTCCTCCAGTGGCCGGTGTGGTGTTCAGTTGTTCTGTGTTTGACAATGTGAATCTATTTACAATTGATTCTCACTGTCCGGGTGGGCACTCAGAGAAGCAAATGTAGAAGTTGCTGGAAGCTGGAGCTAGAAACATGGAACAGACATTCGAAAGCACTGTGAACAAACCTGTCACACACATAGTCTCATCTCCACATCGATCAGCAGTATAAAATATACAACAGTCCCTTTCATGTTAATTGGTTTGGCCCCTCCACACCAAGTAAAATAAAGCTGAACTTACAAGAGGCAAATTCTGCCCATTTCCACCTGATTTCTGCATCTGTGTTACAACTGGTGTTGTCACCTGACACCCTGGACTTCTAATAATCATCTGCTATCAGCACTGTGCCGGGCTAACCTGCAAGACAGATAGGCAGGAAGCTGCCTCCTGAAATTTACAACAGCCAAGCTGTTCCAGTACAGCTACAACACTGGCATCGATCAGGCAATGTGGAAAATTGCCCAAGTGTGTCCTGTACACAAAAGAGACAGGACAAATCCAACCCAACCAATTGTCGTCCTATCACTCTACTCTCCATCATCAACAAAGTGATGGAAGGAATCATCAACAGTCCTATCAAGTGGCACTTACTCAGCAATAACCTGCTCACGGACGCTCCTGAGAGTCACTCAGCTCCTGACCTCATTACAGCGTAGGCTCAAATATGGACAAAAGAGCTGAATGTCAGAGGTGAGGTGAGAGTGACTGCCCTGATAATAATAACAATAATCTTTAGGGGCAGCATGGTGGCACAGTAGTTAGCTGGTGGGCATTGCTGCCTCACGGCGCCGAGGTCTCAGGTTCGATCCCGGCTCTGGGTCACTGTCCGTGTGGAGGTTGCTTAGGCTGACAAGTGCAAAGTAACATTCGTGCCAGGCGATGACCATCTCCTACAAGAGAGGATCTAACCATCGCCCCTTGACATTCAACGGCATTACCACCGCTGAATCCCCCAAAATCAACATCCTGGGGGTTACCATTGATCAGAAACTGAACTGGACACAGCCACATTAATACGGTGGCTACCAGGGCAGGTCAAAGGCATCCTACAGCGGGCGGGTAACTCACCTGACCCCACAAAGCCTGTCCAACATCTACAAAGCACAAGTCAGGAGTGTAATGGAATACTCTCCACTTGCCTGGATGAGCGCAGCTCCAACAACACTCAAGAAGCTCAACACCATCCAGGACAAAGCAGCCCCGCTTGATTGCTCCTCCTTCCACAAACATTCAAACCCTCTACCACTGACGAACAGCGGCAGCCGTGTGTACCATCTACAAGATGCACTGCAGTAACTCACCAAGGTTCCTTAGACAGCACCTTCCAATCCCACAACCATTACCATCTAGAAGAACTATAATAATCTTTATTGGTGTCACAAGTAGGCTTACATTAACACTGCAATGAAGTTACTGTGAAAACCCCCTCGTTGCCACATTCCGGCGCCTGTTCGGGTACACTGAGGAACAATTCAGAATGTCCAACTCGCCTAACATGCACGTTTTTCTGGACTTGTGGGAAGAATCCGGAGCACCCAGAGGAACGCACGCAGACACGGGGAGAATGTGCAGACTGCCCAGCCAGTTACCCAAGCCGGGAATCGAACACAGGTACCTGGCACTGTGAAGCAACAGTGCTATCCACTGTGCTACCGTGCTGCCCAAAGGGCAACAGAAACTTGGGAACCCCACCACCAAGTCACTCACCACCCTGATTGGGAAATATATCGCCGCTCCTTCACTGTCGCTGGGGCAACATCCTGGAACTCCCTCCCTAAAGCACTGTGGGTGTATCTACACCTCGAGGGCTGCAGCGGTTCAAGAAGGCAACCCACCGCCACCTTCTGAAGGGCAACTAGGGATGGGCACTAATGCTGGCTTAACCAACGACACCCACATCCCGCAAATGGATTTAAAAAAATAAAAACCAGAGCAACCATTGTGAACTGAAAATAAAAGGGAAGGAGAATTTCCCCTTCAAAGTTCAAAATTTATGTGTTTTTAGTTTTTAAGCTCTCCCTTTGAACAATCAGTGTGGGCTCACTCATTCATAGAAGGTGTTATAACTCTTTTGGGGGGTGGGGGGGCAAGGACTGTGCTCCATTCGTTTCCCCCCTTACACAGTTGAATATGAACTCACCTGGTAATTGGGGGCAGGGTTTAATCCACACAGTACAGAAACCCTGACCTGCTTACAGGTCAGGAGGGTGACCCTTCAGGGAGAGGAGTTGTAGTCTTTTGTCATTTAGTGTACACTGTAATAAATCTGTCATTAATTCCTACCATACCGTGTGTTCCTGTTGCTTCTCCCGTTCGGGTTCTACAGAAACATGGGGACATTTAGTTTATTATTAGTCAGGATGGTAAGTTCCTGAATCACACACGTTTCCATTGTTTTCAAAGAGAAAACATTCGCAGATGCTTTGAGCAGTTGGTGCAAATCATCTGAGTTCATGAAGTAGCAATCAGGCTCATTTTCAAAACTCAAAAACGATTCAGGATCTGAATTCCAATTGGCCAAGCACAGTAAGGTCTAACAGCATTGGACCGGACCGGAGTCTACAATTTTTATTCCAGTTACAGGGAAGCAAAACTGGGAACCCTGGATAACACAGCAACAGGGTTCAGGCCACAGCCAAATATTCAAGGAGTGTCCTCTTCAACGGGGCTGAAGATTATTGATGTCCTGCTGCTGTCCGACAATGAAGCACTCCCTCATTAATGCCCTGAGAGTGCCTGCCTGAATTTTGTGCTCAAGACTGGAGAATGGAGATTGAATCCACAAGGTTGTACATCAGGGACAAGGCTGCTCATTGCTGCTCATTCCCCTAGAGCCTACTCTCCCCCACCTGTTGGACTGCTTTCATACATACCTTGAACTAAGAGGTGAATTGGATTGGATTTGTGTATTGTCACGTGTACCGAGGTACAGTGAAAAGTATTTTTCTGTGAGCAGCTCAACAGATCATTAAGTACATGAGAAGAAAAGGGAATAAAAGAAAATACATAATAGGGCAACACAACATATACAATGTAACTACATAATCACTATTAAGAGGTGAATTAAGAGGTGAACAGATTGAAGTGTTTCAGATGATTAAAATATACACCCGAATAGATGGAAATATTCGAGTGAGGCAGTTCAGCACAACGGGGAAGACCTATACAACGAGAAACCTGCCTTTCACTAATGTCAGGAAGCACTTCTTCACACAAAGGGATGGTAGAAATTTGCTTCTCGGTCCCCAAAGAAACTGTTGAGCTGAAGGATCAATTGAAAATGTCAACGTTGAGACTGCTAGATTTTTGTTAGTAAAAGTGTTAAGGATTTACAGAACTAAGGTGAGTGAGTGGGTGGATTTAGAGGTAGATCAGCCATAATCTAATTGAATGCTGGACAAGGCTTGAGAGGCTAAATGGCCTACTCATGTTCCTATGTTTCATAGAATTTACAGTGCAGAAGGAGGCAATTCGGCCCATCGAGTCTGCACCGGCTCTTGGAAAGAGCACCCTACCCAAGGTCAACACCTTCACCCTATCCCCATAACCCAGTAACCCCACCCAACACTAAGGGCAATTTTGGACACTAAGGGCAATTTATCACGGCCAATCCACCTAACCTGCACATCTTTGGACTGCGGGAGGAAACCGGAGCACCCGGAGGAAACCCACGCACACACGGGGAGGACGTGCAGACTCCGCACAGACAGTGACCCAAGCCGGAATCGAACCTGGGACCCTGGAGCTGTGAAGCAATTATGCTATCCACAATGCTACCGTGCTGACCTACAAAGCTGCTTATATTTGCTATTTACATAAGCAGAGGAATTAAACTGGCTTGTGAGATAGAGACAGAAATAGTGTTGAAAACGTATAAGGGTGCATTCATGTTTTGTAAGTTCTTCTCAATATTATTAATTTATTCAAATCTGAGGTATCCCATTTAAGGATTGCTCTTCCGCGTGAAATCCTGAGGGCTGCCAGCATTTGAATTATTTTGGTTGACATTCTAACATGCCACTGGATGGCGCAAGTTAGCTGAAACAAATCTCCAACAGCACACACTTACCATGTACGATGTGAGAGAGTTTGTCCAACACAAGGAAAAATCGATCTGCTCATCCCATCAGCCAGCATTGTTGACATTGATTTCCCCGAGTGACACAACTAAGATTGGAATCCAACCTGGAAACTGTGTGCGCAAACCTGCATTCTGGCAGTGCACTGAAGTTGCAACGTGATGGTTCACTGCGTTGCTTGCAATTGAACAAACTAACATAATATTAACCAATGCATTATCGAATGTAATGTTAGAGCAGCACCATTCACCTTGTAACATGCTTCGGATTGTCTTTTAGTGAAGAGCAACATTGCTATGAATTACAGAAACATGGGGGGGGGGGTGATTCTCCGATATGGAGGCCAAGTGTTTGCGCTGTCATGAACGCCGAGGCGTTTCACAACGGCACGAACAGGGCCCGGGCACGACCTATTCTGGCCCCCACAGGGGGCCAGCGCGGCGCTGGAGTGGTTCACGCTGCTCCAGCGTCTTGGCGCCACGCCAACCCGCTCATGCGCAGTCGGGGGCAACCCAATCCTGCGCATGCACAGTTGGGCCGCGCCATCCTGCGCATGCGCGGGGAACGTCTTACGCACGCCGGCCCCTCACCAACATGGCGTCGGTGTTTTAGAGCCGCGCGTGCGGAAGGAGGTAGGCCCGGGAGGGGGGGGGGAGGCCGGCCCGCGAACAGTGGGCCCGCCGGCCGATCGGTGGGCCCGCCGATCGGTGTGCCCCGATTGCGGGCCAGACCCCATCGGAGGCCACCCTGGTGAAGGGGCCCCCCTCCCTCACCCACATACCGCCCCCCCCAGCGTTCCCGCAGAGTTCCCGCCGGCAGCAACCAGGGGTGGGCGGCACTGGAGGGAACCTGTTGTGTCGTATCGGCCGCTCGGCCCATCCGGGCCAGAGAATCGCCGCTCGCCGGTTTTCCGAGCGGCCCTTTGCGAATCGCGCGCCGCTGGTTTCCGGAGGGGGAGGGAGAATCGCGTGCGGGGGTCGGGGCGGCGTGGCGCGATTCACCCGGCGCCCCAGCGATTCTCCCACCCCGTGTGGGGGAGGGACAATAGCGCCCGGGATTTTTGTCAAACGTTGCAATGCACTCGGTGTTTTAACCAGCTCCAGTGCTCCAAGAACCCTCTGAATAAAGAATGTCCATTTACAAGCTCTTGGGATTTGAGAAACACTGGTAGCGCCCATCCTTAGCTTTTCCCAAGGGTACCACAGTCGCACAACATCTTTCTGAAGGCAATGGTGAGCCACTTGGATTTCCAATGACAATCGGGCAGTTTGCATAGTCATTTTCTAATACTACCTCACCAATCAATGGGCTTATTGAATTCAGCTTGGAACTCATCACGGTGGGATTTGAGCACGTAGCCATGGGCTACTGTAGCTTTTCACCCTACATCCTCCCTCACTCGTCTTTGTTACAGTATCAACTCCATCTTATTGACTTCCCAGCCTGTGGAAGGAGATTTTCTCCACCGATAGAAAAATTGGAGCAGGAGTAGGCCATTCGGCCCCTCGAACCTGTTCCGTCATTTTATAACAATTTGTTAATGAAAATCCATCACGCAAATACCTTGCACTGATGGTTCAAAGGTAGACAGGCTTTTGCAATGCCCAAAGTCATTTGGTCCATCATACTAGTGCATCTTCCAGGATGAAGATACTATCTGAGACATGTGTACACACTTCAACAGAACTGCTTAACTTTTATTACAAGTGGGCAGCACGGTGGAGCAGTGGGTTAGCCCTGTTGCCTCACGGCGCCGAAGTCCCAGGTTCGATCCCGGCTCTGGGTCACTGTCCGTGTGGAGTTTGCACATTCTCCCCGTGTCTGCGTGGGTTTCACCCCCACAACCCAAAGATGTGCAGGGTAGGTGGATTGGCCACGCTAAATTGACCCTTAATTGGAAAAAAATGAATTGGGCACTCTAAATTAAAAAAAAAAACTTTTATTACAAAATAAATACTTACATTGTTTCAAATTGAACTTCATTTTGCTTTCACCTTTGGAAATGCAATTGAACAAACGTGTTGGGGCAGAGGGAATGATCTCCAAATCTGCAGACCACACCAGAAATTGGAGGCACAGTAAATAACTCTGAGGAGAAGAAGCCATCATGGGGACATTCGTAAAATGATGGAATAGGTGAAAATGTTGGAATTCGATGTCAGTTCCTGCAAGACGGTTTCCAAAACGAACTGCACTTTGATTTGGGGGAAAGTTGGAATGATGTGGAAGAGCAAAGAAACTTGGGAGTTCCATGTAACAAGATATTGGCCCAGATCTTTCGGTTGGTGAGGGAGCAGGGCCACCCAGTGCTGACTGCAGTTTAAACTGTCCGCTTACCTCTTTACAATGGAGCCTTAGTATCTTCCAATCCCAGCCCAGTTAATTCAGTGACAGAGTGGGAAAACCAAGTGGCCAAGTGTAATTCCAGAGATGCCATTCCCCCCTTGTAAAATCATACGGTCTATCTCCAGCCCACTGATTGCAGTGTTTTTAAATGGGCCTGTTAACCACTGAAACTGGACAATCTCACTCACCCGGCCCCTCCAACAGTGCTTGATGTGTTGGGTGTTCTGGATCCGTGGAACACATACAGGCCACCAACACTTAAATCAGTACAACACTATTTTATTAAGTTAGAAACTGTTGAACATACTTTCACTGTGGGTTAACACGATGTTAGATTAAACTAAAGAACTATGCCTGTCCGAACCAGTCTATGCACTCAGCACATGGTGAAGATCTGTGCTGTAAGCTGTAAGCTCTGTCCTTCTGAGAGGCTGCATCCCGAATGAGCGGGAAAACTGATGCCCTCTGTCTATATAGTGAGTGTGCTCTAACTGGTGATTGGCTGCGGTGTTGTGTGTGTTGATTGGTCTTGCTGTGTGTCTATCAGTGTGTGTGTATCTGCACCATGATATACTGGTGTATATTATGACAGTGCTGATGCTCCCTCACTGCCTGAAGTGCTCACCCCTCCCATCCCAGAGGTGCTTACCCCCTTCCTCACCCCAGACAATCCTCATCCCCCACCACCCTCCTCAGCAGTGTCCATTTCGCCCCCCCCACCGCCTGACAGTGTTCTCTCCTCCCCCCAACTCAGAACATTTTAAATCTCCCTCACCCTTTACAATGGTCTCCTGTTCTCTCACCTCCAGACAAAGTTGACCCCCTGAAATGCTTTGCTTACCCCCCTCAAACACTGACAGTGCTCACTAACCCCATCCCTCACCCCCAACAATGCTCACCCCTCAAACCAACCCCTCCCCCCCCCCGGTTCATCCTCCTTCCACCTCACCTGGATCAATGCCCCCCCCACACCCCTCGACTCTGACCCTAACACTGAATCTTCAGACGTCGGTCAGACTGGAATCAGGGATTCGGGAAGGTGTGTTGGGATAGGGGGGGGGAAAGGTACAGGAGAAGGAGTGTGCATTGTCGAAGGTGGGCTGCTGTTATTTGGCAGGCTGATTGACTCAGGGCTGTGGTTCTGAGCAGGCTTCACACTGGCTCTCAGTAAATCTGTGTAACAGAAGAAGGGAAGTAGAGTGCATACAGCCCAAGTCTCCATGGTTCTGGCCGTCTGCTCCCACAGGGAATCTGAACCGAGTAAACACACCTACAGCAATCGGAAGTTGAAACTTCTCGCGTGTGTGCACACATTGGGACATTTCGGGGTCCTGAGGCACATCAGAAACTTAAGTTGAGTCATTCATGGCACCTCATATTGGAAGATTCGGGCATTAAGCTCAGAACCTCAAGCAGATAATGTTGTAAATCAGGCAATAGATGGATTTTATAGCAACAGACACTGTTGTATAAAAGTCAAGTTGTAACGGTGCAATCTATATAAAACCACACTGGAGTACCCTGTGTACAGATGTAGGATCCACACTATAAGACGAATATCGAGGCAATAGATAACTACAGCACAGATCCATTAAGCTGCTGTCTGATACAAGAAAATGAATAACTGGGGCAGTTTTCTTTAAACAAAGAAGGTCAAGGGAGATTTTGGAACTGTTCAAAATTACAACTGGAATGGACAGAGTAAATAGATCCAGACATTTCCCACTGATTAAGGGGGTTTAGAATAAAATGGTATGTGATTAAATCAAAGAGATTTAGGATGGGGCTATCTTTGATGTTCATACACAGAGGGTTATGAGGCTGTCAAAAAGAATAACAGGAAGAACTTGCATTTAATTGGAACTTTTCATGATCATAAAGTGTTTTAAAGCCAATGAAGTAGTTTTGAAATGCAGTTACAGTTTGGGCATTCGCCTTCCATGAGCTGATATGAAACAACTTCAAGGAGTTTTAAGATGGTCATTGAAACATGAGTGCGTATTCCCCATAGTCAATCCCCCAATCTCATAAGTGTCCCATGACCAGCTCAAGGTTTCATTCATGCCCCATGACCTGCTAACCCCAGGTTATGACACTAGTCTCAGCTGACTGTGAAACTATCATTAATTGTTGCTGTAAAAACACATCTAGTTCACTCATGCCCTTTCGGGAAGGAAATCTGCCGTCCTTACCTGGTCTGGTCTACATGTGACTCCAGACCTGCAGCAACGTGACTGACTCTTAACTACCCTCTGAAAATGGCCTAACAAGCCACTCAGTTCAAGGGCAATTAGGGATGGGAAAGAGGGCTGAATTTACCAATGAAAACATACCTGAGGAACACTGGCCATGGTTCAAAAATATTTCAAATGATAGAAATTTGCGAAGGAATGTAAAATTCTTAAAGCTACAAACAGGAATCACTGCAAATGCAAGTGACAGCGAGGTGATGAGACAGTGGTAATGTCACTGGACTAGTAATCCAGAGGTCCCGGCTAACGCTCTGGGGATATGGTTTCAAATCCCATCATGGCAGCTGGTGGAATTTGAATGAAATTGATAGATCTGAAAAATAAAACTCGTCTCAGTAATGCTGATCCAGAAACTATCATCGATTGTTGTAAAAGTCCATCTGGTTTACTAATGTCGTTCAGGGAAGGAAATCTGCTGAACCCACCTGATCATAGAATCATGGAATCCCTACAGAGCAGAAGGAGGCCATTCTGCCCATCGAGTCTGCACCGACCCTCTGAAAGAGCACTCTACCTAGGCCCACTCCCCTGCTCACCCCGCAGTAACCTAATTATTTCTGGACACTAAGGGGCAATTTAGCATTGGCCAATCGACCTAACCCTGCACATCTTTGGACTGTGGGAGGAAACCAGAGCACCCGGAGGAAACCCACGCAGACATGGGAAAATGTGCAAACTCCACTCAAACAGTCACCTGAGGTCGGAATTGAATCTGGGTCCCCGGCACCCTGAGTAGCAGTGCTAACCACTGCACCACCATGCCACCGTGATCTGGCCTATATGAGACTCCAGACCCACAGCAATGACCCAGCAAGTCACTCTGTTCAAGGGCAATTAGGGATGCCTTCTTATACTTCTGATGAAAGATCTAAGGCAAGAGCAATTATTTGTATCATCAAATTCTTATGTTTGCAAGATTCTGGGATGGCACAGTGGCGCAGTGGTTAGCACTGCTGCCTCACGGCACCGTGGACCTGGGTTTGATCGCAGCCCCGGGCCACTGTCTGTGCGTAGTTTGCACCTTCTCCCCAAGTCTGTGTTGGTCTCACGCCCACAATCCAAAGATGCAGGGCAGGTGGATTGGCCACACTAAATTGCCATTCATTGGCGAAAAAGAAGAATTGGGTGCTCTAAATTTATTTTTTAAATGTTTGCAAGGATTTTCTATTCTTTTCCATTTACAGAACCTCAGTGCAGTTTTAATAATTGCTGTCACCTCTTCAACAAACAAGACGTGTGGCTGCTACCTCTGCATCCACTGAAACGATCCACTGAATTGATGATAATGCTAATCAATATAGATTCAATAGGACATAATCTGCTGTGGCAGGACGTCCATCAGCATCTGTTGGGAGTAAACTTTCCTTCACACGTTCAGGTTCTTTTTCTCCACGGCATCTTTCTATGAGTGCAAGCTAACGATGGCATATAAAGACCAAAGGGCAACTATGGTAAAGCTTTTCTTTATTGAGAGTGTTTATAGACTGGTTCAGTCACAGCTCTCCTCCCACACAACCCAGTGTCCCAGCGATCCCCTACTTATATGTTCTCAAAGATAATTATACCCACACCTGTTTCTCTTAACCCTAATGAAGTATTTGATATTAACAAATCTTAACAATGTAACTGATGAGACATTGACATGTGAACAAGTGAACAAGGCAAACAATTATTATGTATCTCCTTAATCAATCAGGCTGAAGGACAGGAAGATCAACAGCAGAGGGACTGAGAAGGAAGGCACGAATTAGAATGGGTGAATTCAATGTTAAATCAGGTGCTGAAAGAGAAATGGAGAGCGGGAAGGAAAAGTTGGATTAAGAAAGAAAGAGAACCAAAGAGCAAACAAAACGGTTAAATTGTTCCTTTGTCAAAATCTCCAACAATTCATGTCTGAAAGAATAACTCCAAATGTAATAGAAGTCTTACAACACCAGGTTAAAGACCAACAGGTTTATGTGGAATCACTAGCTTTCGGAGCGTAGCTCCTTCATCAGGTGAGTGAAGAGAGCAACCATTACAGTCACCTGATGAAGGAGCTGTGCTCCGAAAGCTTGTGATTCCAAACAAATGTGTTAGATTTTAACCTGGTGTTGTAAGACGTCTTACTGTGCTCACCCCAGTCCAACGCCGGCATCTCCACATCATCCAAATGTAATGGTTATTTTTGATTGCCAAACAGGTTGATTGACAGTAATTAACGCTTAATTTACAGCTCTAAAATGGTACTTGGACAGAAATGGTCAAACCTTAACTCTCAGCTGCGAGTTTAGTTCAAATTGTCCAGGCAAATGCAGTAATGTCCCACTGCCCAATGAATTTCAATGGGAAACAGACAGGGAGATGCCATTTTTGCAAAGTTAATGACAGAGTGGCACATCTCAGATCGCAACGTTTATAATTCTTGCTAGAACTGCATCTGCCTCAGTCTGAAATTGCTACAGCGTATGTGCAATTAACCTTGCTGTTTGACAGCAAATTATGGGCCAAAGCTTCAAGGCAATTTTCTTTCACCAACTCACTTCGAGCAAAAGTGAACTATTTTAAAATCATATTGACGAGCCCCAGTGCCTCTTTCTTGGAAATAAGAAATGTGTTCACATGTAAAGAGCACAAAGCTGGAAGGGAAGATGTTTAAATAGCATTTTGCACCAGCTTTGCGGTGAATGGGCTTTTCATCCAGGCCTATTTTTGATATCCTACACAATACACAGATAAAAAAACATCTTCAGGGATCACTTATGTTACTTCTAATCATCAAGCACATTGGATCATGTTGGAACACAGTATTCAGAGGAAGCATTAGTCTATTCCACTCAATAAGATCCCTAACAGGCTGGAAAAGCTAACTCAAAATAAAACAGGAAGCAGTTCAGCAAAATCAAAGTTTAAATGGGCTGCACTGTTCTAAGAAACAAATGTAACAGCGATTATTTCATAAGCCAACAGCTTGATCGATGACCCAGCGCCTGACACCATAAGTATTCCTTTATAGTACGCGCTGAAAAATATTACCTTGGTTCTGAAATAAAGTGTGCTTAATCGCAGGATATTTCCTCTCTATGTGCAGTAGTATATGTACTACAAAAAAGAGCATTTTTGTCTCAACTGTTTCGGATCTACAGTCTCTGGCATGTTGTGAAATCAGTGTAGATAATTGTGTGGTTGCAACAATAAACGTTATGCACATTTACACTTACAATTAACTCCAACTGCCTCGGAAAACGAAAACACTGCTACAATTTTCACCTCTTAACTTCGTACCTCTCCCACTTCAGCTGGAATATAACATGGAGCAGAACCGCAGACATTAAGGATCAGTGGGGAGTTATTCCTCAGGCAGGCAATGTGTGCGGTGCGCACCTGAATCTTTGTTGGTGGTCAGAATGTCCAGTGACGAGACTAAGCAATGGCTCCTCTCACACATGGCCGGGAGACTGTACCAACATTCCAAAGTGGGGAGGTTCAGGTGCAAGGGGAATTTCCTGTCACAGCACCGCCAAGTTACATCTTTGCAAACGCAGGGCTGTGTGGTGGAGTAATGCTGGCCACTGCAGAGTCGGGCCGAGTCTCATAACCTCTGGCCTATACATTGTCACAGGTTGCTTCTATGTCAATAGAAAAGCAAGCAAATAAGAAAATGAAAAACATGTGGCAATGTTAGAACAGCAACAATGAGGATCCATTGACTTGAAATCTCTCTTTAAAAGCTGAGGTTCAACAAAATAAAAAAAATCTGGTTTATAATTGTGATATCTTCCTTCCTGCGTGCAAAAGGATAAAACAAATACAGTGACTTGCACCCACAAAAATGATAACGTTGTACAGAATTCAATTTTGAGTTATAGACTCAATTTATGACACAAATGTAACAGCAGACATAATTGCAGTGCTCCAGGATGGAGCAGAGCTATAGAATGACAGGTTCCAGCTCGAGTCCCGAATTCCCCATACAGTGAGCCAACAATCCAAGTTGCCGTATCATTGATAGCAACAGGAGATTTTCCTGCAGGGAGTGAGCAAGATATAAAGGGGAGGTTTTCGTTGTGCAGTCTCTGAGGCCTCAAAAGAGTTTGCCATAAAAATCACACCAGCTTTTTTCAATTGCTTGACTGATGAACTAACCCACAGCAATGTAACGCTGGACAATTCAGACTGCAACGGTCACAGGCTAAGCCCTGGCCTCTGCTGAATCAGACGCACGTGCTCAGCATGCAGCAAACATGGAAAATCAATCTCAGTGACACCAAGTCGCTGAGGCTGACAGGCCTGGCAGGTAAATGTGCCAGGGTCTCTGCTCCTCACCTGTGGCCTTTTCGTCCCCAGCTTGTTGTATTGGGAGGAGCTGCTGGCCTGGGACATGCTGCTTCCACACACATGGCGAAGGAAGATATTGCCGCGACTGGGGTTACAACAACGGTCTGAAGGATGCTCTCAGCCAGTCTGTGAGCTGGTAACAAATTTCTGCAGGTACAGTGAAATATGGGAGGGTTGATCATCAAAGGTTAACGCCTCGCACAGCAACATTGATGTGTGGTGAGTTAACCATTCCCCCCTGCCACCAGCACCCCCACAAAAATATCAAATCCCCAGCTGCCAATATCAACTTTTTTGATCAAGAGCTTGGCACAGTGAGGGAAATAACCGAGGCAGCTCTGGGCAAACACGTTACAGCAACATACTGACTAAGCAATTGCCGGTTACATCCCACAAGTAGTTAATTGTAGCATCTGCTGACACTCTGAAATTAAAATGAAAATCGCTTATTGTCACAAGTAGGCTTCAAATGAAGTTACTGTGAAAAGCCCCTAGTCGCCACATTCCAGCGCCTGTTCGGGGAGGCTGGTACGGGAATTGAACCGTGCTGCTGGCCTGCCTTGGTCTGCTTTCAAAGCCAGCAATTTAGCCCTGTGCTAAACCAGCCCCTGTGCTAAACCAGCTCTGGAAAGATCTCTAATGAAAATAGGACTTTTTGTACTTTTGGAAGGGGGTTGCTCTCCCTCAGTGTTGCACAAGGTATGTCAGGAATGTGGCTTTCATATTGCTGTGCACTTCGTCATCTCTCTTTCTCTGTCCCATGACTCCTCTATTTTTGTTTGCTTTTCTTTCTCTTTGCCCCTGCTTCTCTTTTCTCTTTCGGGGGGGGGGGGGGGGGGGGGGGGGGGGGGGGGGGGGGGGGGGACGACACACGACACATCCGCCTGCAACTCAGTGGGGGAGAGAAAGAGGCCAGAAGCCTCCTCGCCTCAATGTGTGTTCTTTCGTCCCTCCTCACACACACTCTCATTTGCTATCTATTCCCTGAAAGAGATCTTGTTGGCTTTCAAAACGCAACCATACCCACACAAAAAACGAAAGCAGAATGAGGAATAGAGGTACTCAAAGCCATGATGGGTCTGGATTAAGAAGAAGCTATTCTCGTTGGCAGAAGGGTCAAGAACCAAAGGACACTAAGTTAAGCCGAAAAGGACTAATACCACGTTGGGAAAAGCTTTTTAAAGCATGAGTGGTTAGGATCTGGAGTGTACAGCCTGAGGGAGTGGGGGAAGCAGGCTTTCGAA
Organism: Scyliorhinus torazame; assembly: GCF_047496885.1. NCBI lineage: Eukaryota > Metazoa > Chordata > Chondrichthyes > Carcharhiniformes > Scyliorhinidae > Scyliorhinus > Scyliorhinus torazame. Next base: position 256,513,107 of record NC_092716.1, read on the forward strand.
AGGGAATTGGAGAAGCACATGAAGAGGAAATAGTTTCATGGTAAATGACAGGGAATGGACCTGGCCGGGTTGCCCGAGCAGAGAGCTGCGCCGGGCACAATAGGCCAAATGGACCCTTTCTCTGTTGGACTCATTCTATGATTCGGACAAATGTAAGGTAATGCATTTTGGAAGGTCTAATGCAGGTAGGGAATATACAGTGAATGGTAGAACCCTCAAGAGTATTGAAAGTCAAAGAGATCTAGGTGTACAGGTCCACAGGTCACTGAAAGGGGCAACACAGGTGGAGAAGGTAGTCAAGAAGGCATATGGCATGCTTGCCTTCATTGGCCGAGGCACTGAGTATAAAAATTGGCAAGTCATGTTGCAGCTGTATAGAACCTTAGTTAGGCCACACTTGGAGTATAGTGTTCAATTCTGGTCGCCACACTACCAGAAGGATATGGAGGCTTGAGAGAGGGTGCAGAAGAGATTTACCAGAATGTTGCCTGGTATGGAGGGCATTAGCTATGAGAAGAGGTTGAATAAACTCGGTTTGTTCTCACTGGAACGACGGAGGTTGAGGGGTGACCGATTGATGTCTACAAAATTATGAGGGGCATAGACAGAGTGGATAGTCAGAGGCTTTTTCCCAGGGTAGAGGGGTCAATTACTAGGGGGCATAGGTTTAAGGTGCGAGGGGCAAGGTTTAGAGTAGATGTACGAGGCAAGTTTTTTACGCAGAGGGTAGTGGGTGCCTGGAACCCGGAGGAGGTGGTGGAAGCAGGGGCGATAGTGACATTTAAGGGGCATCTTGACAAATACATGAATAGAATGGGAATAGAGGGATACGGACCCAGGAAGTGTAGAAGATTGTAATTTAGTCGGGCAGCATGGTCGGCACGGGCTTGGAGGGCCGAAGGGCCTCTTCCTGTGCTGTACTTTTCTTTGTTCTTTGTTCTTTATTCCATACACATTGAGCAGAATTTATTTTGCAGGCAAAGTGGGTCATAACTTCCAGCTGGAGGAAAAGCAAGAAACCCACATTGCCTCCTTTGGGGAAGATCTGCCAATTTATGAGCCAATCAGGCAATTAACAGACTGGGGGAGAAGAACCCTCAGAGCTACCGGCTAATCAGAGAGCAAGCGGTACCTCCTTTGCTCAGCAGCACCATCAGGGAGGTGGTGGCTGCTGCAGGAATTACACCAGCCAGAGTCCCAGGATTTTGGATCAACCCAGGTCGCAGTTAAGAGATGGTGGAAAGGGTTTTGTGGCAGGGGAGCGTAATGGCAGCAAGGTAAACACATGGCTCGCAGCAGGCCGTCTCAATATTAGATCACTCAATCAGGCACGGAAAGCCTTTGAACTTCCTGACTCTTGTACTCTGTAACTTTATTTATGAAGTCCAGCATACAATATGCGATACCAAATGCTTTGTTAACCTGTCCTCCCACCTTCAAAGATTTATGCAGAAACCCCCCCAGGTCTTGCTCTTCGACATGTATTATACCTCCTCATGCATCCTACCTGAATATATCATTTAACTGCATTGGATTCCATCCCCCACCCATTCTACCAGACTGCCTATGCCCTCTTGAAGTCATTCACTGTACTTCTAAGTACTGTCAAATATCAAAATTGGGCCAGAAGTCCAAGCAATTGGCGTGCATCAAACATAGCATTGGTGGGCGGTACGGTGGCGTAGTAGTTAGCACTGCCTATGGTGCTGAGGTCCCGGGTTTGAATCCCGGCCCTGGGTCACTGTCCGTGTGGAGTTTGCACATTCTCCCTGTGTCTGCTTGGGTTTCACCCCCACAACCCAAAGATGTGCAGGGTAGGGTGGATTGGCCATGCTAAGTTGCCCCTTAATTGGAAAAACATAATTGGGTACTCAAAATTTATTTTAAAAATAGCATTGGTTGTAACAATGAACCTTGATGTACCACTGTATAAGCTCCTCCAATCCGAAGAATTGACAAGGTTTTTGAAGGAATCTGAGGACATGAAACAGAAACTCCGCAGTATAATGATAGAATCTTCTCGCACAGAAGAAGGCTTTTTGGCCTCGCATCCATGAGCTGGTTGTTGGAGAAAGCTGTCCAATAAGTCCCCTTATTCTGCTCTTTCCCCACCGCCTTGCAAGGTTTTTGTCATTCCGATGTATACGCATTACTTTCTGAAAGCTACTATCGATTCTGCTTGCACTCCTCTTTCAGGTGGTGTTTTCAGATCATTGTAACTTGCTGCATAACAAAATGCCTCCTTACCACACACACACACACACACACCCCTCACCCCTGCTCATTTGCCAATGATCTTGAATCTGTGCCCTGGGGTTACTGGTCCTCTTGACAATGCAAACCATTTGTCCGTTGAGTCTATCAAAATCCTTCATGACTTAACAGATGAATGTAATCGCAGTCATATTGTGAAATAGTTAATGTTTTGATTTAAAAAGAAACATTGTTTAAACCTTTGATGTGAAAATTAGAAATTCAGTCTCTGAGGAGAAAGAAATCATCACAAAGCATTTGGAGTGATTTGTGCAAACCCTGTGGGCCAGATTATTCATTTGCCGCGTAATGAATTAACATCAGCAGAACTCATTACACAAACATTGCGATTTAATAATCGAAAACATTGACACAAAAGATGCAAAAGAATATAACAGGAAAACAAGTTCTGCAAAGATCTTTAAGATTTGTTTGATTAAGCACCTTGGGAGGTTGTGCTATGTCAAAGGCACTGTGCAAATACAATTTGTTGGTGTTGAACATAAAGATACAGAAGTACAGTGGCAATATAATCGGGAGCATTCACTGCCCATAGTGCCGTGAATGCACAACTGTAGCATGGTCACATACAAATACACAAGTAAAAATTTCACCCTGTGACTGACAAAAGGTAACCTGTTTGGCCTTATCCTCCACAAACTATTTGCAGCCCAGTTCACCACACCCACCTCCTCCCATACCTCCAGCCAAGTCTGCAATCACTTGGTTCCATTCTTACCTATCTACTCATCGCCAGAGTATCACTTGCAATGGCATCTCTTCCTGACCCCACATCGTTACCTCTTGTGCTATCCACCCCCACCAAGGATCCCCCTCTATCTCTAATGTACACGCTGACCCTCAGGTACAACAACCAAAAGCACGTCACTTTTCACATCTTTGCTGATGAAACATAGCTCACTGCCACCTCCTGATTCCTCCACCGTCCACACTGTCAACTTGCATGTCCAACATCCAGTATTGGATGAGCAGAAAATTAGTCTGATTAAGTATGAGTAAGACCAAAGACATGGGGCGGGATTGTCCCGCCAGCAGAATCCGCCGGTCCCACCAACAGCAATGCCCTGCCATGGGTTTCCCGGCAGCCGAGGGTGCAACTAACAGGAAACCCCTTGACAGCGACAGGACCAGAAGATCCCACTGCTGGCCAATGGTTCACTACCTCCGCCAGTGCAAAACACAGAGTGGGAGGGACAGAAAATCTCAGTGGGTCTTTGATTTCCCAAAGCAAACTCCACACCCTCGCCATCAACTCCATCCCGCTTCCTGGAAATTTGCTGTAGCTAAATCAGACAGTCTTTTGGTGTCACATTTAACCCCAAGATGGGCTTCCAAAAACACAACTGCTGAATTACCAAGACCGCCTGTTTGCACCTCGGTAACATCCGGCCCTTGCCTCCGTTCATCTGCTGTAGAAAGCCTCATCCATGTCTCTGCTATCACCAAGCATTCCTGCCTGGCCTCCATCATTCCAACCCCCGTATAAATTCCAAAACTCTGCACCCGCAACAAGTCCTGTTCATCTATCACCCCTCTGCTCGCTGATGTAGGGCAGCACAGTTAGTACTGTTGCTTCACAGCACCAAGGTCCCAGGTTCGATTCCCGGCTTGGATCACTGTCTGTGCGGAGTTTGCACGTTCTCCCTGTGTCTGCGTGTGTTTCCTCCGGGTGCTCCGGTTTCCTCCCACGAGTCCCGAAAGACGTGCTGTTGGGTAATTTCGACATACTGGGCTGGATTCTCCGATTTTGGGGCTATGTCCCCATGTCGGCGTGGGAACAGTGGTATTTTATGGAAAACTGCCGCGAAACGGCCACCGATTCCCGTTTTGCTGGCGGCTAGCAGGAGGGCAGCATAGAGCACCCGGCTCTAGCTGCCAATAGGGCCCGGAGAATTGCCGGGTCTGTGGCTGTGCATGCGCAAGGCCAACCTCAAATAATGTCCCCCCCACTGCCCGCGGATCAGCCCTCCCCTGACTGTGGCAACGCTGGACTGAGTCCACAGCCGCCGCGCCGAGTTCCCGACGGATGAGGCCATGAGAGACCCACGCCGTTGGGAACTTGGCCCCAAACTTGAGTGCGTCCCTCAGCACGTAGTCCTGGACCTTGGAATGTGACAGTCTGCAACACTCGGTCGAGGACAGTTCTTTGCACTGGAAGATGAGCAAGTTTCAGGCAGACCAAAGAGCGTCTTTCACCGAGTTGATGATCTTCCAGCAGCAGTTGATGTTTGTCTCGGTGTGTGTCCCTGGAAACAGTCTGTAGAGCACAGAGTCCTGTGTCACAGAGCTGCTCGGGATGAACCTTGACAAATACCACTGCATCTCTCTCCAGACCTTCTTTGCAAAGGCACATTGCACAAGGAGGTGGGTGACCATCTCATTTCCCCCACAGCCACTCCGAGGGCAGCGTGCAACGGCGCTGAGCCTTCGGGTGTACATGAAGAATCTGACGGGGAGGGCCCTTCTCACCACCAGCCAAGCTAGGTCTTGGTGCTTGTTTATAAGTTCTGGCGATGAGGCGCTCTGCCAGATGACTCTGACAGTCTGCTCAGGGAACCGTCCAACGTCCTCCACGGTCTCCTTTTCCCTGAGGGCCTCGAGGACATTACGTGCTGACCACTGCTTCATTGCCTTGTGGTCAAAGGTGTTTTTCTTCAAAAACTTTTCCACGAAGGACAGGTGGTACGGTACAGTCCAACTACTTGGAGCGTTCCGCGGCAATGAGGCCAGGCCCATCCTTCGTAACACCGGGGACAGGTAGAACCTCAGTATGTAGTGACACTTAGTGTTTGCATACTGGGGGTCCACGCACAGCTTGATGCAGCTGGACACAAATCTGCCAATACCAAACAGCACTCGCCCAAGATCTCCGAGACAAAGAGAATAAATTACAAAGCCTCAGGTACCTCGGGTATCTGCACATTAGAGTGAGACTAGCTGTCTCACTCTAATACGTCGATGGGCATTGGATCTCACGAAGCGTTGCGAGCCGGGTAGATCCCGGGAACGGGGTCGCCCAGATTTTATCGGCCATGCTGCGGCAAGCTGCTTTTCGGGCACAGCGTGGCTATTGGATCGTGCTCCTTAGTTTCCAAACGGACAATTCTGGCCCATGTTTGGCTCTTTTCATTTCATATCTTCATGAATGACTTGTTTTGTTTCATCAGGAATAGTTCTGTTCTCTTTGCTGACAACAGCACTCCATACAGATGAGATTAGCAGTGACTGATCCATCGCAGACAGAGATGGACAGAATTGGACGCTGGCAGGCAAATCTTCATCAGCAAGAAGGACAAGGCAATAACGCAGTCACGAATGGTTAGCTGTGATATTCTCCACTCAGCTCTCATTCAGGGAGGAGGATTCAATTTCTTGTTGTGCTGGAGCAAATGAGTTTGCTGCCGAATAGCTGGAGAAACGAATAAAAAGAGGTCAAGAAAGCTGGAGCTCATCATAGCCTACAAGGCAAGAAGAGATAGGGAAGAGAGGGTGGCCAGGTGAGTGGGCTCCATTCTGGAAGCCGATAGAAAGTACTCTGAGGCCCCGACCGTAAGGCTGCTGGCGGAGTGGAAAAAGCTGCAAATGGACTTTAACCTGCTATCCACTAGGATAGCAGTGTACCAACTCCGCCAGACACAGGGGACCTTCTACGTACACGGAGATCAGGCTGGCCGCCTATTGGCTCACCAGCTGAGAAAGCAGGCAGCCACGAGGGAAATAGCGCAGGTTAAGGTTAGCAAAGGCAGACTGGTAACAGAGCCAAAGGAGGTCAATCGGGCATTCAAGACCTTCTACCGGAGACTGTACACCTCCGAGCCCCCCAACGGGGACGCGGGAATGAAACAGTTCCAGACTGGAACTACCAGTGATGGGGGAAGACAGGCAGGGGGAGCTGGAGGCACCAATGGACCTGGGAGAAATCATGGAGAGCATCAGCTCCATGCAGGCGGGGAAGGCACCGGGACCTGACGGGTTCCCGGCGGACTTCTACAAAAAATTTGCACCAGTCCTGGCCCCACACCTAAGGGTTCGCGGACTCACTGGCAGGGGGCACCCTGCCCCCAACGCTAGCGCAGGCCACAATCTCACTGATACCCAATAAAGATAGAGACCTGACGGAATGCGGATCATACAGACCCATTTCACTGCTGAACGTGGATGCGAAAATACTCGCAAAGGTCCTGGCCAAAAGGCTGGAGGGCTGCGTACCAGAGGTGGTCGCAGAAGACCAAAACGGCTTTGTCAAGGGGAGGCAGCTCACAGCGAACATCAGGCGACTGCTGAATGTGATAATGACCCCCCGCCCCGGGGAGAGAACACCAGAGGTGATCGTCTCCCTGGACGCAGAAAAGGCCTTTGACAGAGTCGAATGGAGCTACCTCCTCGAGGTACTGGAACGGTTTGGGCCAGGAGCGGGATTCACCACCTGGGTGAGGCTCCTGTACAACGCTCTCAAAGCGAGTGTTCGAACTAACACCACCAGCTGTGAATACTTCCAGCTACAGAGAGGAACAAGACAGAGCTGCCCCGTGTCCCCACTCTTGTTCGCGCTAGCGATCGAACCCCTGGCGATAGCCCTGCGGGATGCAAAAAACTGGAAGGAAATCCGGAGAGAGGACAGAGAGCACAGAGTCTCACTCTATGCAGATGACCTGCTCCTCTATGTCTCGAAGCCACAGGAGGGACTGAAGACTCGAGGAAGGGGGAATATCATAGACCGATCCAGAGGGCCGCAAAATGTATGTATAGTTAGTCAAATGAAGGACAAAACAAACCTCTCTGTAAAATAAAGCAAATTGGCGCGGGCAAGAAAAATGTAATGTGTATAATTAACAACTGTTTATAAATATGAGAAAAGCCAATAAAAAGATTTTCAAAAACAAAAAAAGAAAGCTGGAGCTCACTTGTCAAATGCACTGCTTTCAAAGCTTGTGCTTGTTACATGATGCACTATTTTACGCCAGGCTAACCACTTCTGGCCTTAATGGGGTCCAAAGACTTAGTGGGTCTGGTGAACCCGGGTGATCAGTTGTGTGATTACATCCTCCACATTATTAGCGAGATGTGGGAGGATTGATATTTGTGCTTCACATTTTATGGAGCAGTAGCACAAAGTGTTTTCATCTCGCTCACCATGGCAACAGAAATGCTGTTTTACTTGAGTCTCAACAATCTACTCCCAATCCAAAAATCCTGCACAGCTTATCAGAGGAAAATAATTATTGAGAACAGCTCGAGCCGATGAGGTTCTCTCCCAGGCAGTATTGTGACCTGTGCATTAGAGCGGTAAGGGGGAACATAAAAGAGGATTGAGAATAATAGACTATTTATTTTTAAAACGTGCTAGTGGAGGCACAATACATTGCAGACAGCAACACCCGTACTATTGGAACAAACTGTCAATTTTACATAGTCAAAGAATAAGCAGAAATCGGTGAAATGTAGTTATGTATCGATGTATTGTAGTTGTTGCGACACTACAAAAGACTAATCCATTTCAGAAGCAACAGTAACAACCATTCTTTATTCTGACTCATCTTTTTCACAGCTGAAACAACAACATATTTTGTGATTCAGGGTCGATACCCATTAAACGATAGAAACGAGTGACTGATCCATGGCTGGCAAACAGAGACAGAGTTTCGCTGTTGCTTCACAGCGCCAGGGTCCCAGGTTCGATTCCTGGCTTGGGTCACTGTCTGTGTGGAGTCTGCACGTTCTCCCCGTAGGTTTCCTCCGGGTGCTCCGTTTTCTCCCACAAGTCCCGAAAGATGCGCTGTTAGGTGAACTGTGTCATGTTGGGTATTCCGCTATACAGACGAACCAACATGGTTGTAGATGGTACAACTCTGTTTTATTAGTCTTGATAACAACATCTGTAAACTTATGTCTGTGGTTCATAATTTACCCGTTAACCTGTGGACCTAGGCCTGACACTATCTTAGAGAGGTACTCAGCACATGGTGTATATCTGAGAGGCATGCTGTGAGCTCTGTGCCCTGAGCTGTCTCCTGCTGGAATGAGCGGGAACTGTGGTGTTCCCCGTTTTATAGTGCGTGTGCTCTCGCTGGTGATTGGCTGTGATGTTGCGTGTGTGTTGATTGGTCCGTTGATCTGTCCATCAGTGTTTACGTGTGTTTGCACCATGATATGTTTATCTGAATATCATGACATCCCCCCTTTTTACAAGGCTATGTGCCTATGTGGTAATAAATATTGGTGTGTACTGAGTGCAGCTGAATATGAAATGAAAAATGAAAATCGCTTAGTAGGCTTCAATGAAGTTACTGTGAAAAGCCCCTAGTCGCCACATTCCGGCGCCTGTTCGGGGAGGCTGGTACGGGAATTGAACCGTGCTGCTGGCCTGCCTGGGTCTGCTTTCAAAGCCAGTGATTTAGCCCTGTGCTAAACCAGCCCCTGCTGGTATGTGTGTGCAACATCTACATGTACATGAGGCTAAACTACATACATAGGAAGGTGTCAGGTGCAAAATAGCAACGAGGTTGTACCATGAACAAAACAAGTACAACAAACTCCTGTAACGACAAAAAGAGAAACACATTAACATTGTGGCATAACACTTTAGTGAGTCCAATGTGCAAACAGGCTCATAAGTCCAGCCTAGTAGGTGGGCGACGAATTTGGGTTGACCGCCTCAAGGGTGGGTTAGGACCCACCGGCTGAGGAATGGGCCTGGCCATAGGCGATAGAGGAATAGGCATGGTGGCAGGAAGCTCCACGAAGTCGACATCAGGGACAACAGGAGGGCGTGGCACCGGTGCATGATCACGTAGCGAGCGCGGAAGCAGCCGAAGGGCCCGCCGATTACGCCGGCGAATGGGAGCCATCAGGCATGCGAACCAGGAACGAGCGGGGAGCCACGCGGCGGAGAACTTCGGCAGTTGCCGACCAGCCACCCTCTGGTAGGTGGATGCGGACGTTGTCTCCAGGCGCCAAGGCAGGAAGATCAATTGCCTGAGTGTCATGTGCCACCTTCTGCTGAGCACGCTGCTGTCGCATCCTCTGCAGTACTGGAGCATGGCCGGGTTTAGGAACATGAATGGACGGTACAGTGGTCCTGAGGGCGCGACCCACCAATAGCTGGGCTGGTGAGAGGCCAGTGGACAGTGGGGCCGAGCGATAGGCCAGCAGGGCTAAACAGAAATCCGATCCGGCATCAGCAGCCTTGCAGAGGAGTCGCTTGACGATATGGACGCCCTTTTCCGCCTTGCCATTTGACTGGGGATGCAGAGGGCTGGACGTCACGTGTGTGAAGCCATACGAAGCGGCAAAAGAAGACCATTCATGGCTCGCAAAACAGGGCCCATTGTCCGACATGACGGTAAGCGGAATGCCGTGGCGAGCGAAGATTTCCTGGCATGCCTTGATGACAGCTGACGATGTCAAATCGTGCAGGCGTATGACCTCTGGATAATTTGAAAAATAATCAATTATGATGACGTAGTCCCTGCCGAGCGCATGAAAAAGGTCCACACCCACCTTCGCCCAGGGGGACGTTACCAACTCATGGGGCTGAAGCGTCTCAGGGGGTTGCGCCGGCTGAAACCTTTGGCAGGTGGGGCAGTTGAGCACCATGTTGGCGATGTCGTCGTGGATGCCCGGCCAGTATACAGCTTCTCGGGCCCTCCGCCTGCACTTCTCAACCCCGAGATGGTCTTCGTGTAATTGTTTGAGGACCAACCTGTGCATTCTGTGTGGAATCACAATCCAGTCCAGCTTTAGGAGGACACCATCAATGACGGCCAAGTCGTCCCGGACATTGTAGAATTGTGGGCACTGTCCTTTGAGCCACCCTTCCATCATGTGGCGCATCACACATTGTAGAAGGGGGTCAGCCGCAGTCTCCCGGCGAATACAGGCCAGACTTGCATCATTAGCTGGCAGATTGGCCGATGTGAAGGCCACATGCGCTTCGACCTGACATACGAACCCCCCCGATTCGGGCAGTGTGCTCACTGCTCTGGACAGGGCATCCGTGATGATGAGGTCCTTTCCCGGGGTGTAGACCAGTTGGAAGTCATACCTCCGGAGCTTGAGCAGAATGCGCTGTAGGGTAGGGGTCATCTCATTCAGGTCCTTTTGTATGATGCTGACCAGGGGGCGATGGTCGCTTTCCACGGTGAACTGAGGGAGACCATACACGTAGTCGTGGAACCTATCTATGCCGGTTAACAAACCCGGGCACTCCTTCTCAATCTGCGCATAGCGCTGTTCTGTGGGGGTCATGGCCCACGAGGCATAGGTGACCGGGGCCCATGTTGCAGTGTCGTCCCGTTGCAGGAGTACCGTCCCAATGCCGGACTGGTTGGCATCAGTCGAGATCTTCGTATCTCGAGAAGTGTCGAAGAATGCCAAGACCGGGGCTGTGGTGAGCTTAATCGTGAGCTCCTCCCATTCCTTCTGGTGTGCGGGCAGCCACTGGAACTCCGTAGTCTTCTTCACTAGGTGGCGAAGAGCCGTTGTGTGGGAGGCAAGGTTGGGAATGAACTTCCCCAGGAAGTTGACCATCCCGAGAAAGCGTAGCACTGCCTTCTTGTCTGCCGGCTGCAGCATGGCTGTAATAGCTGTCACTTTGTTTGCATCCGGACGCACAACTGACCGGGATATGTGGTCCCCCAGAAACTTTAGCTCAGTTTGGCCAAAAGAACACTTGGCTCGGTTGAGGCGCAGGCCCTGATCTCGTATCCGAGCAAAGACGCACTGGCAACGACTGATGTGCTCCTGTGGTGTGGTGGACCAGATGATGACGTTGTCAACATAGACACGCACACCTTCGATGCCCTCCATCATCTGTTCCATGATTCTGTGAAACACCTTGGATGCCGAGATGATGCCAAACGGCATTCTATTGTAGCAGAACCTGCCAAAGGGAGTGTTGAAGGTGCACAGCTTCCTGCTGGACTGATCCAGTTGAATCTGCCAGAAACCCTTTGAGGCATCAAGCTTTGTAAAAATTTTAGCCCGGGCCATTTCGCTCGTGATCTCTTCCCGTTTGGGTATGGGGTAGTGTTCCCTCATAATGTTATTGTTCAGGTCTTTCGGGTCGATGCAGATCCGGAGTTCGCCAGAGGGCTTTTTTACGCACACCATGGAGCTGACCCATGGCGTTGGCTCCATGACCCGGGAAAGCACTTCTTGGTCCTGGAGATCCTGCAGCTGCTGCTTGAGGCGGTCTTTGAGTGGTGCTGGGACTCTACGAGGTGCGTGAATGACTGGGGTGGTGTCCGGTTTGAGCCGTATTCTGTAAGTGTAGGGCAGTGTGCCCATGCCCTCGAAAGCCTCCTGGTTGTGGGCGAGGAGCGAATGGACCTGTGCCCTAAAGTCTGCATCCGGGAAGTCGGACGTGCCTTCTGGAGACAGAGTGTGTACCCGCTGAATGAGGTGGAGAGCCTTGCACGCCTGTGCGCCTAGCAGGGAGTCCTTCGATGATCCAACTATCTCAAAGGACAATGTGGCTGTGTATGCATTGTGTGTAACCTCGAGCTGGCAGGATCCCATGGCCGGGATAACATTCCCGTTGTAATCGACCATCTGACAGCGGGATGGCCGAATCGGTGGTTTGACCTTCAAGGCGTAGAAGGCTGACCATGCAATAAGGTTGGCGAAGGCACCAGTGTCTAGACGGAATGTGATTGGTGATCGGTTGACCGTTAGGGTGGCACACCATTCATCACCCGGATTAACGCTGTTCACTGGCATCGGCTGGTGGGTGCTACTTGGCGACATCCAATTCCTGTCAATGACCGCAACGCGGAAGGCTTCCCGGTCGTCGGTACCACCGGTCTGTACATGGTCAGGGTATGACTCGGTGTATGGAGACTGAATGGCCCGCACATCCCTGCGAGGCTGGCGGAATTGGGGAGCATTGGCAGGTTGAGCTGCTCAACAGCAGGCAGCGTAGTGGCCCATCTTGCCACAGCGGAGGCATTGTCGATTCTTTGCTGGACATTGCCGCTTTAAATGTGCGGATCCACAGTTGCTGCACGTCGTGATGTCATGCCGTTCGTTGCGCCACCGCGCATGCGCAGTTCGGTCCTGCGTAGAGCGCGCCTGCGCGTCACGTCCCTCTGCGTCGCCGTCTCTTTTGGCACGTACAAGTGCGGGAGGCCGCAGAAAGCGCGCAAAATGGCCGCCCTCGACCGGGCCGCGGGCCGGGAGGAACTTGATCGACTGGACCCACTCGGCCTCGTAGGACCCCTGCCGTGCCGATTCGGCCGCCTAGAATTGGGGTAGCGGCTGGTCGCGTTTTCACGGAGGATGCAGGCTTCGATGGCGGTGGCTAGGGTGAGGCTCTTAATTTTGAGGAGCTGCTGGCGTAGGGTGCCCGAGGAGACCCCAAAAACAATCTGTTCCCGAATCATGGAATCGGATGTGGCCTCATAGCCGCAGGACTGCGCGAGGATATGGAGGTGTGTCAGGAAAGATTGAAAAGGCTCATCCTTACCCTGCAGACGCTGCTGGACGAGGTACCTCTCGAAGCTCTCGTTCACCTCGATGCTGAAGTGTTGCTCAGGTTTTAGAAGGACCGTCTTGTACTTCGTCTTGTCCTCACCTTCCACGAACACCAGGGAGTTCTAGATGTGGGTGGCGTGTTGCGCTGCCGTGGAGAGGAGGAGGGCGATTTTCCTGGTGTCCGATGCATTCTCCCTTTCTGTGGCTTCTAGGAAGAGCTGGAAGCGCTGTTTAAACCGCTTCCAGTTGACGCCGAGGTTTCCAGCGATTTGGAGCGGCTGCGGCGGGCTGATGGTGTCGATGGCGCAGGATGGCGGATCCCTGAAGATGTGCAGGTAGGTCTCACAGTTGCTGGGTTCCAATCCTGGCCCTATGTCGTGTTGGGTGTTCCGCTATACAGATGAACCAACACGTTTGTAGATGGTACAACTCAGTTTTATTACTCTTGATAACAACATCTGTAAACTTATGACTGTGGTTCGTAATTTACCCGTTAACCTGTGGACCCAGCCCTAACACTATCTTAGAGAGGCACTCAGCACATGGTGTATGTCTTAGTGGCACGCTGTGAGCTCTGTGCCCTGAGCTGTCTCCTGCTGGAATGAGCGGAACTGTGGTGTTCCCTGTTTTATAGTGCGTGTGCTCTCACTGGTGATTGGCTGTGATGTTGCGTGTGTGTTGATTGGTCCGTTGATCTGTCCATCAGTGTGTATGTGTGTTTGCACCATGATATGTTTATCTGAATATCATGACAAACTGGACATTCTGAATTCTCCCTCTGTGTCCCCGAACAGGCGCCGAAATGTGGCGACTAGGGGATTTTCACAGTAACTTCATTGCAGTGTTAATGTAAGCCTATTTGTGACACTAATAACGATAATATTATTATTTTGGAGGCTGGCGGGCAAAATTTCATCACTGGGAAGAACAAGGAAATAAGACCTATCATTACATGCAAATCAGTCTTAGAAATCTCTTATACCAGCTGTGCTCCTAAATTATGGTTCTTAATAAAGAAAAATTCACATAAAAAAGGAAATCAATCGTAAAATGTTGCCCTGAGTAACCTTGGGAATCAGCAAAAACTGGAAACAGCTAGCATTCGCCGATAAGATTTATTTGAAGTAGAAATGTGATAAAGCTGTATCGTTCTATAAGTCATTTCAACATGCTCAACCACCACTGTGCTTTAGCTCTGGTGTTGCTTTAAGGGTTCCAGAAGCCACTTGCTCAGTTGGCTGCTGCAAGCTTAGACAGTGCAGGTACAATCACACCAATTCTCTGGAGCTGAGTCTGGAATCTATCGCACAATCAATTGTATTGCATTTCTCCCTGCCTTTAATATTAGAGCCATGCCTTCAAATCTTCAAAAGGATTTTAAGAGTGGAAAAATTATGAAATAAAATCAAAGCTCTTGAAGTTTTGTGACTCTATTTCAATCCATTATGAAATATTAACGCACACTTGGCCAATAGATTAAAGTTTAAATAAATTAGCAGTGATACAACATGAACATTTGCTATGCTATGTAATTACACATCCCACCAGGGAACTACTGGGATTAGGATTCTTAACGTAGGAAATGGGCCTGGATTTGTGTTACTGAAGTGGGTAGTTTAAGTCAGGACATTTTCCGACTCGCTGCGACTGCCTTGGTAGAAAGGCCCCAAATGGCACGGTCTTCGCTCTGGGTGACGAGGGCAGAGGTGGGGGTCAGGTTTGCAGAGATCGGGTCCACTGACCCTGGAAGTAGATTGGATGTGGGGAAGGGCCCTGGGGGTGGAGCATGGCTCGGGTACAGCTTAAAGGGCCCCCCCTGTAGGCAGTTCCAGCTGTGTGGCAGGAAGCTATGTGTTACAGGATCATAATAATAATAATCGCTTATTGTCACAAGTAGGCTTCGATGAAGTTACTGTGAAAAGCCCCTAGTCGCCACATTCCGGCGCCTGTTCGGGGAGGCTGGTATGCGAATTGAACCCGCGCTGCTGGCATTGTTTTGCATTACAAGCCAGCTGTTTAGCCCTCTGTGCTAAACCTGCCCCAGAATCATGAGGAGATATCTATCACGTGTCAGGCGAGTGCTAACTGTAATAGTTATCCAACTGATGACTGACACTGGGAGAGAGGAATGGGCTTTCCGTAGGAAAATATAGAGATTAATGCTGCCTATTGACCTTGTGTCATGAAGGAGCAAACAGTAACTTAAGGCTGGCAAAGCTCTCCAAGACTGAGTCATGCACATGGCAGCAATAGCTGGTCCCGACACATTGCTTCAACTCAGATTGTCATAATGCCTTAGATTGTTAAACGCTGCAGAATCTGTGCCCTTACACCTACCCTTTCACCACTCATCCATCAGGGTGTGGCCATCCAACTGTGGCCTTGCCCATTCCCCTCACAGTAGCGCACTGTCATTGTGGACAAGTGCGACTCAGGGGCAACAGGTCAGCAGGGTCTTGTGTGCTTGGGAGTGCCACATGCTGTGTTGGTGTAGCAGGAAACATGTGTGGCGACAAACAAAGCTGGAAGCCTCACTTGGCCAAATGCTTTCTTCATTGTTATGCCTAAACGTCAAAGATGAGGTCAGCTGCTGAAGGTGCATGGCTTCTGTGAGCAGGATGCCCCCTGTGTGATGAAGTGTGTGTGACAGGAGATTGCACCTCCCATGAGCACAGCAAATGTATATCAATGCTCCCGGATCCATAGCCACAAGAGTTTCCTCGACCCGTTGCACTCTGGCAGAGTGAGTTGTTTGGTAGAAGCACACAGCTGGATGACATCTCCATGCTGCAACTTATGAGGCAGAATTGGCATAATCTCTATTACAGCATGGGCAATTGTATGTCCAAGGCTGTCATGTTGGTCCAAGCATTTGTGGGTTAACACTTGAATGACCATAGTGATTCACCACCACACTGAGGAGCTCTGTCCCTGGTGGTATGATAGAATGTGCTTACATCATCTTTGTTGCATTTGCAGGGCAGGAGGGTCCACAACGTTAGAGAGATGGCCTATACTGGGGATAGGTCAACAGGTAATTCACACCATCAAAGAGTTAGTGATGGAAATAGCAAGGGTGCAGGCCGAGCGGTGATGAAGAATGATCCACACCAGGTGACAAAGGCAGTGTTAGATGCACTTTCGAACATGGTGTCAATGGTAGAGTTGCTGTTCGTGCACTAAGCAAGAGAAGATATTGGTACGAAGGAAGGTGGGTGGTGGAAGGGTGTTGCAAACGGTGGGTTGCAAAATGAAGGTTCCGCAAAGAGGTTTGAAGACACTGGCCTGGATGCATATAAGCTCACAAAATGTCACGGGCTTGCTCTAATTATCTCCTTTTGTATATCACACGGGTCCCAGCAGCACTCATCCACCCCCTACCTGGGCTGGCTCAACCCTCAGGCATGAAGAGGAGGAAGAGATTTCTGCGGCGGCACAGTCACATCTGACCAAGGCACACTCCACTGGCACAGATACTACTACATCGGAGGGATGTAACTGATATGAAGAGTCCCCAACAGGCATTGAGGTAGGGCCCCAGGAGTGACCTTATGGGGCACAGTATTTGGAGCATCAGCAGCAGAAGTGCGGAGATCCCATGGAGTTCTCTGAGGCAATGCGAGCTCACACACTATATGAGTGGAGGAGTCCATTGCAGTGATGAGCTCGACTTTGTTTCTAGGGTCCGATCAAATGAACCATGAATGAATGGTCAATCTCATGGGAGGCAAATGCAGCATGAAACAGAGTGGATTGAAGAGCAGCGTGGCACCCTGCAAAGGGTTCAAGGCTCAGGCCAGTCGTAGCACTAATCTCCAAGGAGTAAGCAAGGAGCTGCATACCCATAACAGGACGTTCACGCCAGTGGCACAGTGACTGAAAAGGCGCCTGCTGTGCCCCATCAGCCAATCACATCAATCGGGCATGAAAGCCAGACCAGGGCTGTGAACCTGGGCGAAGAGGGTGAAAGTCCAGAGAACATTTCAAACCTTCATCTTCTACTGCTTCCCTGACCCCTCCACTAGAGCAGTCATCGGCGATACATGTCCAAGTGACAACAGCTGTCGCCGCTGAAATTCGGAGCCCGTTGTCTCAGGTCCATCCCCAATGAGCTACTGCACGATGAAGCCAGCCACACTATTCAGTGCCACATCGCAGAAGTGAGCAGTCTATCTACACTCCCTCTGAGGCAACACAGGGAGCTCTGTGTATGGGTGATTGTGAGTACAGGGTCCCAGGTGACCTGATGACTGATGGATTCACCGTGGTGTTATTTAATATCACTATTTTAGGAGTTCATGCACTTGCCAAATACATGCACTGTCTTCAAAGGATGTGTTGGGCTGACATAGTACATTCGTCACTTCAATTAGCAAGTTAACAGAAAGCAGCAGATTCGTACCAGTGGCACTGGAGACTGCAGGCAGAAGTCACTCTGTCAGTGATGATATGAGTGTGAGCAGTTTACCCATTGCATGTCTCTGGAAGTGAAAGCCTCGTTCATTATCCAAACTTTCAAAGAAGGCAATAGTCCACCAATGGATGTGGACGTTGAGGACCATTCCAGGATTTATTTCCACTCTTGGCTGCTTTCGAGGGAGAAACAATAATCCGACTTATTGACAAGATGCAGTGTACCTGCTGTAATTTGACCGTGAGTGCTGTTCGAAAGGCACTCAAATGCATGAGTGACAGATCAGTGGATGCTCCACATGTCAGTACGTCCCAGAGGGCAGCCTGTTTCTGTGGGATCTCCCATGCAATTGAAACCTTTGGCTGACTATGTGGTAGAGGATGTAGTTTGAGAAAGAGCCTTGGTGAGCTGTAGCACTGCATGATGAGGATGTCACACACTGATGATGTAATTCACCAGTTGTGGATGAATAGTTTGGAAGACAGTTGACGATGTGATGGGCATATGTGTGGTTCACACGTGTGTCAAATCGACCACTCCTTGAACCTGTGGGAATCCAGCTATGTCAACAAAGTCTCTAGTCCTCTGCGTCTGTGATGACACACATGTTGGAAAGTTGACGTGATTCCCCCCCCTAATCCAGGTAAAAAATGCATCTAATGACATTGGAGATGTACCACTGAAGGCTGATTGGGAGATGCTGCAGGGGACTGCAACAGACCCCTGGAAGGAGCCAGCAACATACCAATCGAGAGCCTTGGTAACCGTTAGTGCAACTGGCAGGGCATGAGGATCTGCTGAGTGTGGCGTCAGATCTTCTCCACCATGACACATAACTCTCCAACCATTTTTCTTCACACTTGTAGCCTTGGCCTGCACTGGATTGCGGCCATATCCAGCTGGTACATCCGTACTTCTCCTTCCAGCTCTGCCAACTGCTGGCTGCGTCCCCTGGCTCTGGCCGCATGTAGCCTGTATGTAGGTGGTGCATGCCCATTTTCCCCACACTCTGTGGGAGTGCTGAGTGCTGCACACTCTTCCCCTCAACGAGCCTGGCAGTCTATCCTGCCTCCCACTTGGCAGCCTGACAGGAGGAATTATCCCGAAGGGCCACACAGATAAACTCTTCCAATTCCACAAGCCCCACCTTCCAACTCCTTGGAAACAGCCACAAAACTCTTTCAATGGTATTAAAACTTCTGGGGTCAAACTTTAAAGTCTCTGCGTTCTACACAGGGTAAGACATCTTTCCAGAAACTTTTATGACTTGGTAATAAAACGGTAAGTCACGCAATGTAGGTTCAGTCACTTCCAGGAACGCAAATTGAACCTACTTGAATTCTGTAGCACTTTTAAATGTCCCGGCAGATTTGGGAACTGCACGTGGCACAACCCACCTCCCAGTCCCTAACAGCGGAAATGGTTTCTCCCAGAGATCCAGGTTCCCGGTTGCCATTTTGAATGCTTCGCGGTGTCTACACAACTCTGTGTGTGAATGTACAGCCCCTGAACATGAATATTTGCAGATACAGAAGGGTGCTATGTCTAAGCCAAAATGGTGTCGGAGCTCCGACTCTGGAAGTCCCTCCCCCCAAACCCGGCACCTATTATTTTCACCGGAGGAAATTGGAGGCGTGCTGTAGTTTGCACATCGGTGGTTCACGGAGGTAAGAAATGAAGTTGACTTCAAACAGATCCAATTTTCAATGGTGGCGACCAGAGTGGGTAGCGGGGCATAGGTTGGCATGGAAGGTATGAGGGTCCATGGGAGTGGGTGAGGAATAGGCTGGAAAATATTATGGGGGATGTGGGTGGGGGCATAAGTTGGCACGGATGCAGCATGGGAATTGTGTGTAGGTGTGAGGGGTGAGAGCTAAACACTGTTTTCAGTTTCAAGTTTCTTTTACAACTGTGACCGAGGTCCAGAGCACCAAGATGGACCGTTAAAACTTACATTGAAAATAGAAGCAGGAGGAGGCCATTCGGCCCTTCGAGCCTGCTCAGCCATTCATTATGATCATGGCTGATCATCAAGTTCAATACCCTGATCCTGCCTCCCCCCCATATCCCTTTATCTCTTTAGCCCCAAGAGCTATATCTAATTCCTTCTTGAAATTACTCAATATTTTGGCCTTAACTACTTTCTGTGGTAGCAAATTCCACAGATTCACCACTCTCTGGGTGAAGATATTTCTCCTCACCTCAATCCTAAAAGGTTTACCCCTTATCCTCAAATTATGACCCCTAGTCCTGGACTCTCCCACCATTGGGAAAATTCTTTCTGAATCTACCCTGTCTAATCCTGTTAGAATTTCGCAAGTTTCTATGAGATCCCCTCTCACTCGTCTAAACTCCAATGGAAATAATCCTAACCGACTTAGTCTCTTCTCATATGACAGTCCCCCATCCCAGGAATCAGCCTGGTAAACCTCCCTCCATAGCAAGAACATCCTTCCTCAGATAAGGACAGCAAAACTGCACACAATACTCCAGGTGTGGCCTCACCAATTGCAGTAAAACATTTCTATTCCTATACTCAAATCCTCTTGCTATGAAGGCCAACACAACATTTGCCTTCTCTACTGCCTGCCTCTGTGGCTATCTCCACACTGCTTCCGAGGGTGGGGAGCCCGACTCCAATTAACACCCGCCCCTCCCAGAACAAGAATCCAAATATTGAGGGAACTTACTCCTGAGTTTGATTTGCAGAGTTGGGAATGTTCCTGACTCTGCACTTCCGACTTGGGAATGAAAATTCCACCCGTGCTGCCAGCTTGGTCGTTCCATTAACTTATGCATAGAATGGCCTGATCGAGACTGGCATCCAAGATAGCAGAGGTGAAGCGTTGTAACATCTTCTTTTACATTTAAGGTGTTCAACACTGCAAATGTAGATTGAACCAAATGCATAGAAGTATTCCAAGATTTTATTTGTGTGTTCAAGGTTTCAAAGAATGAAGTAGTCATCCGCAGAAAGTGAACCATTCTCTCTTCCCTCTTCGCCTTCCCTCCCACCACTACCCGCACTTTTATTTTCAAACAACCATTCATCTTAAGGTAGATTTTAATCAGGTTTTCAATTTTTCTGGTTCTCAGAAACATCCATCACTTTGTGTAATTCACCATGGAAAAACGCTATCCTTCTAAGGTCTCTCCCAACATGTCAGCTGAGGAAAGTGATTTGTTAGAATTATAGCTGTTTGGTATGACAGGGATTAAAAATGAGAGTCACCTCCCTGCAACAATAAATTCATGTTGTCCATATCCAGCTAGATTTTAATACTGGTATATCATTTAACAATTCTAATTCAATCTCTCGCAGTCCCAATCACCTCACAACCTCTTATAAAGTATAATTACATTGTCAAATCCCAAAACACATCCACCGCATTCTTTTTAACACGGCAGAAATAAATTTGACATTATAAGTAGGGAGACGAAATTGCATCTTCTTCTTTCACCTTGAATAAAAATAACAAATCATAAAGCTTACAGGTTTAAAAAAAAACCACGGCAACTTAAAGCCCAGGGATTTGCAAAATATTATGCATCATGCAGATTTGACAAGCTTTAAGCTGCTTACTACAGAACTTCAAGTAGGCACAACACATGAAAGTTGTACCCTGCACTTTAATACCACTGGAATATTGTGGATCAGGCGAGCCAAAATGCAGATTATAATCTTTCTGTGTGGTGGGGATGTTATTCTTCCCATTGGTGATGCATTCCCAGATAATCTATTCCCAAGGACTTCTGCGTCAGAATAGCAATACCACAAGATCTCCTTTTGCGAGAGAGCTTCCGGCATAATTGCCCGATCAGGTTGCCAGACATCCCACCTCATCAAAATCAAAAGCTCTGCTACTGAGGGTTCTAAAAAAATGAGTCAAAATTAGATTTGATCTTTACTTCAGAGAGAAAAATAGAATTGCATATGTATTGTCTTTCATGTCCTGGGGATTTCTCTCAAAGCATTCAGGTGAAAAAAAGGAGCCATGTCATCTTTTAAATCGATCCCAGAGGCCTTTGTTTAACATCTCATCTAAAAGATAGCAACTCTAACCAAACAGCATGCCTTTACGGCTGTACTTAGATGTCAGCAACAACAGCATGCGTTTAATTTTGCACTTTTTGAACATTGGAAAACATCCCAAGGCTCTTTACTAAAGCTCAACCAAAAATTGAGAGCCAGCCAAAAGAAAGGCAGTGGTGTGGCATTGACTGGAAGCTTGGCCAGTGAGGGAGGTTTTAAATAACAACTTAGTGGACAAGAGAGAGGGAGGGAAGCTGGAAGATTTAGGGCAGGGGCTTCTAGAGCTGAAGCAAAGGTGCCTGACACCGCATCCTGCTGAACTGGGGCGAAGGAGTGAGGTTTGTGTAACTGGAAGAATGCAGTGTTCTCGAAGGATTGTCGGCTGGAGGAAGTGAGAGGGATAGGGAGGAGACAAAACCATGGAGGAACTGGATGAGAATTTGAGAACACATGGTCACCTCCTTACTCACCACTGGGCCCCCATTCACTGGGTCAGCCCTGGGGTAACAATGAAAAACACCAAACCTGCCACTTCACGACAACAGGGTTAGATATTTTGGATTTACCTGATTGTTTATTAAGCACAAGGGGAAAATGTAATCCGCAGAAGATTAAATGAGGGAAGTTTATGAGAGGGTGGAATTGGCGGTAGTCTGTAGAAGGAATGAGTTTGATGAACTGACTAGCCGCCTTGCCTGATGCAAGGTTAAAGGGTGGGGAGATGCAAAGTGGGAAGGAGAGTCCAAGCGGAGAGGGAAAAGGGGAAGGGAGGAGAGAAAGGAAAGGGAGAGGTAAGACGTGGGAGGAGAGGGAGAGGAGGAATTGGGTGGTGGAAGAGAGGAGGAGAAGAAAAGAGTGGAGTAAAATAAAGAGGAAGAGAAAATGGGAAGAGGAGAAAAGAAGACAGGGAGAAGAGAAGCATAGATGGAGAAGGAACAAGATTGATTAACATCTCCAAGTGCTTGGAGAAGTATCAGAAATGAAAGTAGCAGTGCCTCATTATGGTTGGGTTGGGGTAATGAAGAGAATTAAAGAACTTGACCTAACAAGATCCACAGGTATCAAATGCATTTCCTGTCTTTTGTTTGTATACCTTCTTCTGCCTACCCCCACTCCCCACAGCACTCTTACTGCTTCTCATTGCTAATTAAACAATTGGACATTAGGTACATAACATGACCTCAGCTCCACTGTGACCCACCTGTCAGATAATGTGACTCCAAAGCACCATTTACGGAACATAATGTTCCAACAATTATACTGTATAATAAATAAGAATAAGTGGGCATAACTGCTTACACCCAGCTAACGCGAAAGATGTTGCCAGGGCAACTGGTGTTCTAAATATACACCGAGGCACATGGGTTAACTATAGTATTCGCAACTGCACCTCACTAACAATCAGGCTGAGACACGTCTTAAGGATAACAAGGGCCATGTTGCTGCCTGTCTGACAGTTGACAGACACGTTCGACCAAATTCACATCTCAAATTGGAATCTGCAGTATAACTGAAAGTCAAATCATTAATAAGATATTGAATGACGGAGGCTGTTTAGCACAGGGCTAAATCGCTGGCTTTGAAAGCAGACCAAGTCAGGCCAGCAGCACGGTTCAACTCCCTTAACAGCCTCCCCGAACAGGCACCGGAATGTGGCGACTAGGGGCTTTTCACAGTAACTTCATTTGAAGCCTACTTGTGACAATAAGCAATTTTCATTTCATTTTTCATTTTCAATGTCTTTTGGAAGAGTGAGGAGACTGGAAACTGTGCTGGGATAGATTTCCAGAGGTGAAAGTCTGAGGAATTCATTTAATTTTGAAAGAAGCTCGGTTGATTAGAATTTGGGGTCTGAGTAGAATTAAGCTTAGGTGCAAGTCCGAGTAACGTGAGAAAGCCTGTGTTTGTTTTGCTGCTTTGAGTGATTATGCCAAGCTGTTCCTTAAGGGATGATCTGTTTTTAAACAGATGGTATTTAACAGAGACTTGTGGATGGTAACGACAGCCCACAAAAGCTTGATCATGGAAAGCAAGTGATTCCACTGCCAGAGGCCCATTTGTTCTGCAACCTTTCAATTCAAACATTAAAAACTAAAAGTTTCACAAGGGTCTTAAAATAGAGATTAATAATACCGATGGACATTGAATGGGTGGTCTCCCGAATAAATGTTATGCTAAAAAACAAAGTCTGCTCCTATTCTGTGGCTGACTGTTTTTCATTTTGATGGGGTCATCTCACTTCTAGGTCCTTTGGTACGAGATAGGGGGGGGGGGGGGGGGGGGGATTCTCCGGGGCTGCTATCCCCAGCAGCGATTTGCAAATGGCCTGGTGAATCGGGCGAGGAGGCTCCAGCCTCCCAGTATGCTCCTGTACCCCCACCTCCCCCGCTGGAAGTCCGCCAGGTGCCAATCTTCCCATGTCCTGACAAGCGGTGACCAGGCGAGGGGGACTCGAGGGGGGGGTTGAGAGAAGATGAGTACCCTCTCTATACTTACCTCCATGGTGCCGTGGGGTGTTTCTTCAGGATGTTCTTTGTTCTTTGAGAGGTGGATATCGGGAGGCTTGGGCTGGGCTGGACTGGCTCAGGCCGGGGTGTTTCCTGGGATGGGGTCACGTGGCAGGTCTTTCCTCTGTCGCTTTGAAAATCATTAAACTGTCTTTCAAGAAGTAAGCCTACTTGTGACAATAAAGATTAGTATTATTATTAACTGCCGGTCCCCTGCTACAATGGCAGAGAGAGGGGGGGGGTTAGTGCCCATGAACCTGATGCACTACTATTGGGCAGCGAATGTGGAGGAGGTGAGGCATTGGTGGTGAGGTGGGAGAGAGTGAGAGAGACAGACAGAGACAGAGATAGGGCATGGAGTGGATCAGGTTGGGGGAGGAGTCCTCTCGGGGCTGAACTTGAGGGCTCTAGTGATGGCCCCGTTGCCACTGGCTCCGAGGAAGTATACGGGGAGTCCGGTGGTGGAGTTGACTATTAAGGTCTGGAATCAGTTGAGGAGGCACTTTAGACTGAGCCACATGTCAGTGCTGACACCACTGTATGGGAACCACAGGGTTAAACCAGGGGGAATGGATGGGATGTATAGGCGGTGGAAGGAGATGGGGTTGAAGCGGGTCAGGGATATGTTCTCAGGGGGAAATTTGCTGGGTTGGAAGAGCTGGTGGAGAGATTTGAGTTACTGAGGGGGAGTGAGTTTAGGTACTGGTATGTGTGGGACTTTGCACATCAGGAGCTAGCGACGTTTCCTCAACTACCAGAGTACATGATGCAGGAGAAGCTGCCGCTCACAGATGAGGTTGGGGGGGGGGGGGGGGGGGGGGGGCAGGACCAGGGACATATACGGGTGGTTTGGAGAGCAGGGCTAGGTGCTGGTGGAAAGGAACAAGCAGAAGTGGGAGAGGAGTTGGGGGGGAGTTAGAATTGGGACTCTGGTGTGAGGTGATGAGGTGAGTGAATTCAACCTCTTCCTGTGTTAGAATGAGCTTGATTCAGTTTAAAGTAATTCATATGGTACACATATCTTGGGCATGGATGAGTGGATTCTTCCCGGGAGTAAGGGATGGATGTGTGAAGTGTGGGCGGGGGCCATCGAATCATGTTCACATGTTTTGGGGGGTTTGAGAAGTTGGAGAGCTTCTGGGAGGTGGTGTTTGGGATCTTATCGAGGATAGTGGGAGTCGAGGTGAAGCCAGTCTCCATGGTGGTAATCTTTGGGGTTTCGGAGATGCCGGAGCGACTAGAGGGGAAGGAGGCCAATGTCGTGGCCTTCATCTCTCTGGGATTGCCCGGTGATGGGAGCTTTTGAATTGGAGGTTAGATACTCCACCGGGGATTGGGCCTGGCTGGGGGATCTGTCTGAGTTTCCCCAGTTGGATAAGATTAAATTTGCCTTGAGGAAGAGGGCTACGAGGTATGGTGGAGGCCATTCATGACAATATTTGAGGAGCTGTTCATCGCGAGGAGGGGGGATTAAAGGGGTACAAATATACAAACTGTTAACTTTGTTTTGTTGGAATGTGGTATTGTTGTTATTGTTTACATTTGGAATAAAATATCTTAAAAAACACTAACTGCCGGCCGCGAACAAAACCCGTCTGCTCCTCCGAATCAGCCCTGGAAGGCAGGGCTCCAAGCGCATTGCCAACACCTTCACCAACAACTTATCGTCAGCGTGCAACAACAAAATGGGTCAGTGCAACCCACACTCCGGAGGATCCTTATCCTTCTTCAGGATCAGGGAAACACCCCTGTGATAAGGTATCATTGAGCATATCCAGCAACAGTGGGATAAACTGACCCACAAATATTTTAAAGAATTCGATAGGGAAGCCATCCCGGCCTGGAACTTTACAAGGCTGCATTAATCCAATACACTTCATAACCTCCAACTTCTCCCATCATCACCTCCAGCTCCTCCCATCATCACCTCCAACTCCTCCCATCAGCACCTCCAACTCCTCCCATGATCACCTCCAACTCCTCCCATCATCGCCTCAACTCCTCCCATCATTGCCTCCAACTCCTCCCATCATCGCCTCCAACTCCTCCCATCATTGCCTCCAACTCCTCCCATCATTGCCTCCAACTCCTCACATCATTGCCTCCAACTCCTCCCATCATTGCCTCCAACTCCTCCCATCATCGCCTCCAACCCCTCCCATCATCGCCTCCAACTCCTCCCATCATCACCTCCAACTCCTCCCATCATCACCTCCAACTCCTCCCATCATCGCCTCCAACTCCTCCAATCATCGCCTCCAACTCCTCCCATCATCGCCTCCAACTCCTCCCTGCTCCACAACCTGTCCACAAACTGCATCATTGGCAATCTCTCCTCTGGGGACTCTGACTTTTAGCTCTCGATAAAAGGCCTCAAACGGCGCCTTAACCCACCCTGGAGTGGACACCAACCCACCCTCCGATTCGCTGATCTGCACCATCTCCCGGGAGCTGCCAGTCGCTTCAGCTGGTACACTAACGATAACTGGCCTTTTCCTCATATTCGTAACAGTGTCACAGCTGGTTCATCGCCTTGTCCACCGAGAGCAGCTCAAATTCCATCAGCAATTTCTTCCTACCTGTCAACACCTCCGGTGTCAGGCAATGAAATACTGGGGGGGTCCACGTCAAGGATGGAGTCCACCAACCTCTTCCTCCCCACCCTTCCACATTTACCCTGATGCAACTTGCAGGAGATTATCTCGCCCCTAATGACCGCCTTCAGAGCTTCTCACAACGTGGAAGTTGAGACCGCCTCGTTCCTACTGAACATAAAGCATTCCCCAATGGCGGAGGATCCACGCTCACAGAATCCCTTATCCGCCAGAAACGCTGTGTCCGATCTCCACGGGGGTTGTTGGGATGGATCCGGCTCCAACATCAAGTCCACAAAATGCGGAGTATGATCTGAAAAAACGATCGCCAAGTATCCCGTCCCCCTCACCCCAAGAAGAGAGCTAGCCACCACAAAGAAGTCAGTCCAGGAGTAGCCCAATAAAAGTGAGAAAAAAAGAAAACTGCTTGGGTGGGATTCTCCGACCCCCCGCCGGGTCGGAGAATCGCCAAGGGGCGGCGTGAATCCCGCTCCCGCCGGCTGCCGAATTCTCCGGCGCCGGGGATTTGGCGGGTGCGGGAATGGCGCCGGTCGGCAGCTGCTGGCAGCAGCCCCCCCCGGCGATTCTCCGGCCCGCAATGGGCCGAGTGGCTGTCCGTTTTTTGCCAGTCCTGCCGGCGCAAATTAGAGTAGGTCCTTACCGGCGGGACCTGGAGGTGCGGGCGGCCGCCGGGGTCCCGGGAGGAGCCCCCACAGTGGCCTGGCCCGCGATCGGGGTCCAACCATCCGGTGGGCCTGTGCCGTGGGGGCACTCTGTTCCTCCGCATCGGCCGCTGTGGTCCTCCGCCATGGCCGATGCGGAGACGAACACTCCCGTGCATGCGCTGGGATGACGCCAGCACACGCTGGCGCTCCCGTGCATGCGCTGGGATGACGCCAGCACACGCTGGCACTCCCGTGCATGCGCCAACTCACGCCGGCCGTCGGAGGCCCTTCGGCGCTGATTGGCGTGGCACAAACCACTCCGGGGCCAGCCTAGCCCCTGAAGGTGCGGAGGAATTCGCCCCCTTTGCGGCAGCCCGATGCCGGAGTGGTTCCTGCCACTCCTTCCCGCTGGAGTTGCCAGCGCCTTATCTCTAAGAAACATAACTCTCCACCGGTCTGCCTCCCCTGCCTTTCACTGTACCTCAGTACACATGACAATAAATCTAAATGCAAATGTACCTGACAATGAACAATTAACTCGCCCCCAGACCACGCTTCTTTACAAACTCGTCCGGATCCTCTGGTGCCTCAAAATAATAATCTCTCTCTTTAAAAGTCACTCAAAGATGTGCAGGGTGCAGCACTCCGAAACGCACGCTGCTTTTGTACAACACGGCCTTGGGTTTGTTGAATGCCGCACGCCTTCAAGCCAGTTGCGTTCCCACGTCTTGGTATATCCTCACAGCGTGGCACTCCCATCCATAGTCTCAATGGTCTTTCCCCCAACTCAGGACCCGTTCCTTCTCTTGGTAACAGTGGAATCTGACGATGATCGTTGCCATAGTGGTTCTCCAGATCAGGCTTCTGCCTGAGCCTGGTCCGATTCGGGAGAGGATGGCAAACTCCCCTGCCCCACCATCTTCCCAAATATCCTGGTCATATAGTCTGTAGGGCTCGGGCCCTCTTGCAGCCCAACTATTCTCAAATTTTGCCATCTGGAGCGGTTTTCCAGATCGTCCACTTTGGCCCCCAATGTCTCATGCACGGCAGCTAGCATCGTCATCTCCAAGGAAACAAGCTGATTGCTCATGGCCAAGAGTGCCCCCTCCACCCCTCGTATCACAGCGCCTTGTTCCTTTACCTTCAGATCCATCTTCTCCAATGGGGGCCAGAACCCTTCCATTGCCTTCTCAAGGTCCTCAGACACCACCTGCCGCTGTTTCTTGAATTCTTCCGCCAAGAAGCTTGCCAGCATATTGGCCGTCCACAGAGAGGCCAAAGCCGCAACAGGAGCCTCTGCCATTTTCTCCACCAATGACGTTCTGGTGACGATTCTTTGCTTGTCTGCTGCCTTGTGTTATACTTGTTGGGCATTACTTTTATATGGTGACCTTATCCCATGGAACTGCTCAAGTTTCCCCTCAAATATCACCCAAAAGCTGGGCGAAAAGGCCCTAAAACCAAGTACCCTGGCGGGAACCACGGCGTGTGTGACTGCTCACCGCATAGCCGCCACAGGATACTAGAGTTAATGGTATATATTAAGATGCACTGGCGAAGGGCACTGTTAATTAAGTACAGTAAGAAGTCTTACAACACCAGGTTAAAGTCCAACAGGTTTGGTTCAAACACTAGCTTTCGGAGCACTGCTCCTTCCTCAGGTGAAGGAGCTGTGCTCCGAAACCTAGTGTTTGAAACAAACCTGTTGGACTTTAACCTGGTGTTGTAAGACTTCTTACTGTGCTCACCCCAGTCCAACGCCGGCATCTCCACATCATGGTTAATTAAGTAATCAGAACAATTATAAAGGGAGACTGCTGGGACACTTGTCTTAGTAAGCAGGAGAAAGACATACGTAATGCCATATTCTGCAAATGAAACCAACTCTCAAAAATACTATTTGTACCTAGTTTCAAACTCTGCTCTCTGACTTGGATTCTATTTAACAACGAGACCTTCCTCAGATTCACCGAGTTGATTTATATCCAAATTGTAGCCTGTTCCTGTGGTAAATGCTCCCAAGTCACTGTACCTCCTGTCATAATAGACACCAGTATATCTTGGTGCAGATACACATACACTGATGGACACATATGCGTCACGTGCGATGACCCCCACGGAGCAGCATTACGCGCAGATAGAAAAGGAGTGCCTGGGCCTTCTGACCGGTGTGGTTAAGTTTCACGATTATGTCTACGGATTTCCTCAATTCACCGTTGAGACCGACCATCACCCTCTGGTCAATATAATATAGAAAGACTTGAACGATATGACGCCTCGCCTCCAGCGTATTCTTCTCAAGCTCCGGCGATATGACTTCCAGCTGGTATACACCCCAGGCAAAGACCTCATCATTGCGGACGCTCCAGATGACAACGTCTGCGTCCATCTTCCGGATGGGGGCTGGTCTGCGACCGCTGTTGTCCTTTGGCAGGTGGCCCCCCGCTCGTTCCTGGTTCGTCTACCGGATGGCTCTATTCCGAGCCGCAATCGACGCGCCCTTCGTCTCGTTCCACGCTCGCCACGTGATCCTCCACTGTTGCCTCGCCCTCCTGCTGACCCTGCCACGGACTATGCAGAGCTCCCTGTCACTCTGCATCCCCCTGACTCTGACGCAGTCCAGCCCGCTCCTGAACCAGCGGCTCTCGACCCACCCTTGAGGCGGTCAACCAGAATTCGCCGCCCACCTCAGAGACTTGATTTATGAACTTTGCGGACTTAGAGACTCTCTGAATTGTTTTGTTGCTTTGTTTGATCGTTTCCCTGGTTTGTATATAGTGTTGATCTTGTTATTCTTGTTGCATACTGCTTCTCTGCACCAGGCACCTTCCCATGTAAATAGCTTAGTTCTCATGTACGTAGTCCTGTAAATATGTCTTCGCACCCCACACGTAGTTAGGAACATTCTCACCACACATTATTTATTGCCACGCACATACATTCTGAAATAAAAGGGGGATGTCATAATATACACCAGTATATCATGGTGCAGATACACACACACTGATGGACACACAGCAAGACCAATCAACACACATAACACCGCAGCCAATCACCAGTTAGAGCACACTCACTATAAAGCCAGGGGGCATCAGAGTTCCCGCTCATTCAGGATACAGCCTCCTGCAAGGACAGAGCTTACAGCTTACAGCACAAATCCTCACCATGTGCTGAGTGCATAGACTGGTTCAGACAGGCATAGGTCTTTAGTTTAATCTAACATCGTGTTAACCCACAGTGAAAGTATGTTCAACAGTTTCTAACTTAATAAAATAGTGTTGCACTATTTTAAGTGTTGGTGGCCTGTATGTGTTCCACGGATCCAGAGCACCCAACACATCACCTCCCATTCCCACCCTTCCTTCAAGCATACACTTGAAGCTTTTGACCACAAAGTGGCAAATAATGTTAATTACATTTTATCCCCACCTATAAGTGGGCCTTACGTGTAGTCTTAGACCATTTTTCAGTCCCTCTAAATTCCCAGATAAGTTTTGACTGTGGAGGTAGCATTCACCACATGCATTGTAGCAAATTTCCTTGTCTCTCCTGGCAGTTCATCCTCAAACCCCCTCCAGCCACAGCATCCACCACCTGCCATCCAGGAACCTCCATATACACCTTTCCATCATGGATTGTCACAAGCCTCTCCCATTGCACTCACAGGAGCCCTGGTTCCTATGGTACTAAAAGTCTATCTGCTACGAGCAGAATTTCTTCAGGCTCCTTTAGTGCATTAAAATTAGTAATCCTTTAATTTTTTAAGCCCTTAAGTAATTGAAAGGACTTCTGCTTAGCGTGGTACTTAGACCGGCAGAGGGGAGCAGCAATTATATTTTAATGATTAACTCAGAAACAACATGGCGACTGAAAGATTTGCTGCATTTTGCAGTAGTTCCTGACCATTTACTGATAGCTTTTAAAACAATTGTTAAGGATTTGTTTTTAAACAAAAGCAGGAGATGCTATAAATACTCAGCAGGTCAGTCAGAATTTGTGTACAGAAACAGGGTTAATGGGCTGGATAAAAGCAAATTACTGCAGATATTGGAATCTGAAACAAAAACAGAAAGCACTGGACAATCTCAGCAGGCCAGACAGCATCTGCGGAGAGAGAAGGGAGCTAACGTTTCGAGCCTGGATGACTCTCTGTCAAATCTGGATGTTGTGTTCCCCTGCCGGCAGGTTTGAAGCGGGGCTGGTTAAATCCAGCATGCCCACCACATGACCCTACCCCCACTGCAATTAAAGCAGCGTCAGGGGGTGGGGGGGGGGGGGGGGAGGAGGAAGCATCAGGTGGCGGGGGAGGGGGGCTCATGCCAAGCGCCCACTCCAGTCCAGCAGGTTTCCTCCCTCAAGCTAGTGGCGGGAAGGGGGTGTGTCCCTTCTTAATGAACACCATGGACTGATCGGAGAGCGCCCCCCTTCCAAGATATTATCCCCCACTAGCCTATCCTCCCTCTATGGCCTCTCTAGACCCAGCCCCCCAACCCCTTCCCCCCAGCCTGCAACTTGGCAAGATCCCCAAACACTGATACAAATCCCGACCCAATGCCTAACACCTCTATCCCGAAGCATTGGGTATTATCCCTCTGAGACAGGACTCCCTTAAGGGCATAAATCCCACTTCATGACTGTTAAATGGTTGTGGTGCAGCCCTTTTTCTTTTAGCCTAACCGAAACACACCACACGTATATGTCATTTAAGTAAACATTCAATTCTCCCGAACAGGCCACATTCCAGCGCCTGTTCGGGGAGGCTGGTACGGGAATTGAACCGTGCTGCTGGCCTGCCTTGGTCTGCTTTCAAAGCCAGCGATTGAGACTCTCGTACTCTTATCAGGAAGTAAATACTGAGTGCCCTCTGATTTCTTCATTTATTGCCGTCTCTGTTCCTGAAGAGAAGGGGTCATAATTGTCACCTTCCAATCCTCTGGCACTTTTCGTAGAATTTTCAAAAATTATATATTTTTCTTTCTCAGGGGTTGCGGTTTGTCAAATTTTGGATTTTTGCCAAACTCTTTTTTAATATATCTCTCTTTGAATAAAAGCTTCCATGAACTGTTGTGTATTGACCTTTCATAGTTATACAATCATAATATACATCACATCTGTAAGTAATGAGGCAAAATATCTATTTGGGATCTCTGCTTATTCCCCCACAGTCAATGTCCAGACTGGGCACCTCTGATTCCCCTGTCCCCCCACCCCCAGCAACTCAGTCCCTCGATGATTGTGGCGCCCAACACAAAGGAGTTCACCTGGAACTCCACCCCCCCACTCCCCCACCCCCCCCGCCCTCCCCCAACCTCCTCCCCATCTCCGACATTGCCACGGCACTGTCTCTGGCCTTGGCACCGTATGGCGCTGCAACTTGGCACAGCATAGAACATAATAACACTTGGAACTGC
Source organism: Scyliorhinus torazame (assembly GCF_047496885.1). NCBI lineage: Eukaryota > Metazoa > Chordata > Chondrichthyes > Carcharhiniformes > Scyliorhinidae > Scyliorhinus > Scyliorhinus torazame. Next base: position 256,545,478 of record NC_092716.1, read on the forward strand.
AAATTGTAGTCTCATGACTAAACAATCCTGCACAATACAGGCGTGCAACCTCACAACTGGTATTCATGAGGCCCTGGTGGGAAACCCATATATTCAGAAATTCTATTCACCACTTCCGCATGATTTGCATAACATCAGGAGCTGACAGCAAACAGAATGCAGAATTTTTCCCTGACAGTGATTGAATGGAGACAGAGGAATGGAAGAGCAGTCACCACAGCAATGATATGCTCAATTGTGCCACAAGCAGAGGGCAAATGCAGTTTTCTCAAAATGATACAAAGGTGCATGGTATTGACAAGAAGCAAATAAACTAAGACTCGTTAGAACGAGAGAAGAAAAATGAACGAGCATTCTTACTTTAACGGAACACATGACTCATACTTAAATCCGCAAGGCCAAAATGCTTAACGATGAAGTACACAAACTGAAGATTGGCACTGATATCAAACATATTCAATCCTCAGTAACTGAAATTCAGTATTCGGCAGAACAAACAGCAAGATTAATATCGGTCAAATGTGGGAAGAAAACAGATGAAAACAGAGATCCACACAAACTAAAAATTAGAATTATTCAAATTAATCTAACTCCTCCCCATGGAACAATACATGGATGGCAGTACAATTAATATCTTCGTAATTTCACAAGTGAAATGTTACTGAACCTCAACACTCCCAACAAAATGGGACGTACAACGGACCAGGAATGTGGAATTGGGATTATCCATCGAGTTGCAAGCGCAGTACTCTGAGCAAAAGGTGGGACTGAACACAGAGTCACATTTTCAAGCAACCAAAGAAGTTTGAAGAACAGAATGAGGCTGACCCCGTCTGTGCTGGCTCTTTGAGATAGCAATCTTACTCTTCTCTTAACCTCGTCTCCTTCAACACACCCCAATGGCAAAGCAGTCCATGTTTTACCTATTTGTCATGAAAATAAAATCTCCAGCTTTGTTCTCACTAGTAATCATTTAAAGTAATGAACCCTTCTGAAGGAAATAGTTTTTCTTCTTATTTATTCCATACATAATTTTTAAATCCTCTATTAAATGTATTCTTTGCCTCTTTGCTCCAACAGAAATAGTCCCAGTATCTTTTCAAAACTGCAGTTTCCAAAGGTAGTTTACAGGAAGATACAGAGGGGGTACATAGGAGATTCACCAGGATGTTGCCTGGGATGGAGCATCTGAGCAATAAAAAGAGACTGGACAGGGTTGGATTGTTTTCTTTGGAGCAGAGAAGGCTGAGGTGGGATATGATTGAGGTGTATAAGATTATGAAGGGTTTGGACAGGGCAAATAGGAAGTAGTTGTTCCCCTTGGTTGAGGGGTCAATCACAAGGGGGCATAGTTTTAGGGTGAAAGGCAGGGGATTCCGAGGGGATTTGAGTAAAAATATTTCACTCAGAGGGTGGTGAGAATCTGGTATGCGTTGTCTGGGAAGGTAGAGGAGGCTGGAAAACTCACAACCTATAAAAAGCACCTGGGTGAGCATTTGAAACACCGTCACATGCCCGAATATGGGACAAGTGCTGGTAAATGGGATTAGCGTGAGATTATAGAATTTGCAGTCTGGAAGGATAACGAGTCTGCACTGGAATTAGGGGTAGCTGAGTGCAGACTCAATGGGCCCAAGGGCCTTTTTTGCGCTGTACAACAATGACTATGACTCTAATCATTGCTAATACCCCAATAAAGTTTCATTGCATACTTTGTATGGTTTCAATGTCCATTATACATAATGGTGAAACTGAAATTGCACATAGTACGGTGTGAACGAGCCATTATTTTGTGCAGGTTGTCAAGGCCTCTTGACTTTTGCACCCTCATGCGTCTATTTGCAAAACCCAAAATGCTCTTGACATTTTTTTTCTTTAACTTGCATTTCCCGCATCAGCTCTTTCAGGGAATTACAGATTTCAACCATTTGTTTATTTCACACCCTTCAACATATTTCTAATGACTGCATATTCCAATTCTTTTTCCTCTTCCTGAGATGCGTTACTTCACACATTTTCCAACTGACATATAACGAGCACCGGCTGCCTGTCCAACCCACTAACCTGTAACCTCGGCACTTGCCTGCCAAATCGTGACACTTGCATCATTGGCAGATTTCAATTTCATATACCCAAGTCCAAGTCACCTATAGCCCAGCAGTAGCTAGGAGTACAAATTAGAATCAGTGCCCCAGGAGAAGTGAGGAGATCTTTGGGGGGGGGGGAGGGGGGTAAAGAATGAGCCATCACTCCAGATCACAAGCTGCATCCTTCTGGTGCATAGTGCACATATGGACACAATTTTTCCCACATACAGTGAACAGGGAGGGAAGGTATGCAAAGGCACTTTCATCCGTCCACACTGCAAAATGACTAGCCAGCATTCATAGATTTATGTTGTCAACCACAGAGCATTCCTCATTTCCAACCAAATATATAGTCAACATTGCAGAACCCTATCATTTCGCTCATAGGCAATTTAACGTTCAGCAAAAATATGATGAGCTTGAAATACATCCTGAAAAGTTTAGTTGCAGAGGAAAATGGCAGTTTTAAAAATGCTTCTTTTATTATAACAGATATGTTCCTCACACCTGCTGTACAGGAGCGGTGGAATGACTGGCAGGTCTCGGGGATTACAACAGCAAAGTTAGATTTTTCTCATGGTTCTGAGCCTCCCATGATAATCAGCCATCTCCAAACCAAAAAGGCGAACAAGCAGATGACTCATACACGGTAATAATCTGCCAGTTGGTCTGTGGGAACAGTGACGTTCACTCATTTTCCATCTCTCCTCAGCTCACTCTCAACTAAGTTCAAGAACTTTCGAAATGTGAGAAAAAACATGCAAAATACATGGTTCATCACCAAAATTGTCAATACGTCAACTTCCCATCCATAGGTAAGTATTCCTCGATGAAGACCATCATTTTTACCAGAAATGACATCAAAAATAGGGCGACTCCTTTACATATTCTATATATTTAGATAAATCAATAATGTGTGTTGGTTTTCTCGTAGTACTTTGATGCTCCTGATAGGTTACAGGAGACAAACATGTAAATTCATAATTAAAAAAGCATCACATGCAAGTGTTTATTTTATTCCTGAATTTACATTAATGCAACATTCAGGTTGAGGCTGTTAATTGGTAAATAACATTTGTGTCACACAAGTTCAAGGCAATGACCATGCTCAACCACAGAAAATCTAACTTTTCCCCTTGACATTCAATGGAAATATCATCAATGAATCACCCACCAGCCACATCCGAGCTTACTATTGCCCACAAACTTAACAGGTCGAGCCTTATAAATATTCACAGTACTTCATTACAGTGTTAATGTAAGCCTACTTGTGACACTAATAAAGATTATTATATTGTGGGCATAACAACAGGGCAGTTGTTGGGTGTTCTGCAAGTGATTCACCTTTTAACTTACCAATTCCTTTCCACCACTTACAAGACACAAGTCAGGAGTGTGATGTAATGCTCTCCACTTGCCTGGATTAGTGCAGCTCCAAGAACACTCAAGAACCTTGACACCAAAATGAATGTGCTGCCGCGATTCCTGTTTATTTTTCAGTGCCTGCCAATTTTCCTGCCAAAGGCATTTTTTAGAGAGATTGAAAGGATGATTACCTCATTCATATGGGGAGGGAAGGTGGCCAGAATTAAAAAGGTGCTACTACAGAGAGGAAGGCAGGCAGGGGGTTTGGGTCTTCCGAACCTGATGTATTATTACTGGGCAGCGAATGTGGAGAAGGTGCGGAGCTGGGTCAGAGGGGTTGACTTCCAATGGGTCAGAATGGAGGAGAGTTTGTGTAGGGGGTCGGGATTCAAGACGCTCGCGACAGCGCCCCTCCCGACGCTCCCGGGGAGATACTCAGGGAGTCTGATAGTAATAGCTTTGTTGAGAATTTGGAGGCAGTTTCGATAGCACTTCGGGTTGGGGGCAGGGTCAAGGGAAATGCTGATTCGGGGGAACCAAAGATTTGAGCCAGGGAAGTGGGATGGAAATGTTCGGAGATGGGAGGAGAAAGGAATTAGAACACTAAAAGATTTATTTCTTGGTGGTCGTTTTGCGGGATTGAAGGAGCTGGGAGCGAAGTATGGGCTGTAGCAGGGGGAAATGTTTAGATACATGCAGGTTCGAGACTTTCCCAGAAAGGAGATACAGAGCTTCCCAGTAGAGCTGGCTTTCACATTGCTGGAGAAGGTGCTGACGACAGGGGGACTGGAGAAGGGGGTTGTATCGGCGGTTTACGGGGCTATTTTGGAGTAGGAGAAGACGCCACTAGAAGGGATCAAGGCAAAGTGGGAGGAAGTGTTGGGAGAGGGTATGGAGGAGGGGTTCTGGTGTGAGGTGCTCCGGAGGGTGAACGCCTCCACCTCGTGTGCAAGTTTGGGGCTGATACAGCTGAAGGTGGTGTATAGAACGCACCTTACAAGGGCAAGGATGAGCCAGCTCTTTGAGGGGGTAGAAGCTGTGTGTGAACGTTGCGGGGGGGGTGCCCCGCAAACCACATTGATATGTTTTGGTCCTGTCCAAAGCTGGAGGATTACTGGAAGGAGGTGTTTAGGGTAATCTCTAAAGTGGCGCACGTGAAACCGGGGGCCCTCGGGAGGCCATATTCGGGGTGCCGGACCAGCCGGGGTTGGAAACGGGCACGGAGGCAGATGTCATAGCCTTTGCCTTGTTGATCGCCCGAAGGCGGATCCTGTTAGGGTGGAGATCAACCTCTCCAACCTGTGCCCTGGCATGGCGGGGTGCCCTGGCATGGCGGGAGGACCTGCTGGAATTCTTAACGCATGAAAAGGTCAAATTTGAACTGAGGGGAAGGATGGAGGGGTTCTACAATTCATGGGCATTATTCATTATGCACTTTCGAGAATTGGATCACATCGAACATTGGGGGTGTTGGGGGCTGGGAGGGTTGGGGGGAGGGGGACTGTATGTGTTAATGGTGACTATGGGTGATTCCTGATTCCTTTTTGTCATTTGTTTATGTGACCATGCGGGCTAATGTCTGGGGTTTGGTGGGAGGATGGGATCGCTGTTATTGATATGGGGATTGACATTACATTCGTTACTGATTATTGTTTATTGATGGGTGTAACTTTGGGAGAAAATGTGAATAAGGAGAATAAAAAAATATTTTTTTTAAAAAGAGGCTTGACACCACCCTGGACAAAGCCGTACACTTGTTTGCTACCCCATCCACTACCTTAAACATTTGCTCCCTCCATTACCAATGCACAATGGCAGCAGCGTGTACCAACTACAAGATGCACTGCAAAATGTCGCCATGGCTCATTTAGTAGCACCTTCTAAACTCAGGACCTCCACCTCCTAATAGGTCAAGAGCAGAAGGAGCATGGGAACATCACCGCCTGCAGGTTATTCTCCAAGCCCCACGCCATCCTGACTTAGAATTATATTACCATTTCTTCACTGTCGCTGGATCAAAATCCTGGAACTCCTGAACTAACAGCACTCTGGGATTAATTACACCACATGGAATACAATATTTCAAAGCAATGGTTCAGCACCACCTTCTTGAGGGCAATTAGGGATGGGGAATAAATGCTGAGTGTGTAAGTGATAACCAAAATCCCACGAACAACAGATAAATAAATATCCCACAGCATTACTAAAGGTAAAATGAAGTTCTGCACAAAAACTTGCCCATTAACAAAGAAATACAGAAAATCTTGGATTCAGAACATGTTGCACTCCTCCGCCACAAATATTTCTTGCCAAGTCCTACTATAAAAACAGACTAAGTTCAAAATTTCTAGGTTCCTAAATGCAAAAAGCAGACTCTACACTACATGGAAATATATAATGCTGGGACCTGTGTGGGTGCACAGTGTTGTACCCGACGGCATCCGTTAGATATAAGATTAGTTCCACTGATTAATTTATTATAAGATCTAAGAACATTATAAATAGAGCATGTGCCCCCACCCCCACCCCCGAGCCTACTCCAACATTCAATAAGAACGAGACTGATCTGATCCTGGTTTCAATTTCACATTTCTTCCTGTTCCCCAGTGGAATCTTGGAAAATATATATCATTTTCCATATTTTATTTATTCATTCATGGGATGTGGGCATCTATCACTAATTGCCCTTTACCTGAGCAACCTTCTCAGCCATTTCGTTGGGCAGTTACGAGTCAATTACATTGCTGTGGGTCTGGAGTCACGTGTAGGCCAGACCAGGAAAGGATGGCAGATTTCCTTCCTGAAAGGACATTAGTGAACAAGATTGGTTTTATGACAATCGGGGCCGGTTTAGCTCAGTTAGCTGCAAAGCCAGTTTGTGAAGCAGAGCAACACCAACAGAGCAGGCTTAATTCCCGTACCGGCTGAGGTTATATGTGAAGGCCCCGCCTTTTCTACCTTGCCCCTCACCTGAGGTGTGGTGATCCTCAGGTTAAATCACCACCTGTCAAAGGGTAAATCAGGCTATGGTCACCTGGGACAATGGCGACTTTACTTCTGACAATCAATAATAGTTTCATGGTCACTATTAGACTAGCGTTTAATTCCAGACTTTTTATTAATTGAATTTAAATTCTATCAGCTGCTATGATGGGCTTTGAACCTATGTCCCCGATGTAATGATGCACGCTCACAGACATCAGAAGAAACACGAAAGGAAACACTGAGTGCTGAATTTGGTGCATTTGAGTGCTATAGTGAGAGTTTGGTGACTGAGGGAGTATAAGGCTTCATTTGTATCTAAAGTCTAGTCTTTTATTTAGTTAATTAACTTAAAAGTTGCTGTTTGGTTTAGAAGAAGGTGATTTTTCAATCAGCTTTAAACAAAGCTTCTACTTGTAGGCACTTGCAGCTGGAGCTTGTTAATTAGTTAATTGGATTAGGCCAGTTTTCAGAGGCTAGATTCACAGTATAAAAGTGATCCCCTACAGTACAGACTTTGTTTGCACTGAGTGCTGAATTTGGTGCATTTGAGTGCTATAGTGAGAGTTTGGTGACTGAGGGAGTGCTGAATTTGGTGCATTTGAGTGCTATAGTGAGAGTTTGGTGACTGAGGGAGTGCTGAATTTGGTGCATTTGAGTGCTATAGTGAGAGTTTGATGACTGAGGGAGTTAGGTGAGGAGGGAGTAAGGTGCTCCTTTCATTTTGTTTCCTACATTTCCGCAAAGAGTGAGAAGAGAGCCAGGGGTTTACAGAGAGTGCAGCTGACTGGGAGCAGAGTTGGAGGGCGGAGATCCAGTTGGTCCACAGGGCAGCTATATTCTGTAAGGTAAGAGGGGATGGAGGCTAGGCCAGTTGCATGCTCCTCCTGTAGGATGTGGGTGGTGAGGGATACCTCCGGTGTCCCCGCTGACTATACCTGCGGGAAGTGCACCCAACTCCAGCTCCTCAAAGACTGTGTTAGGGAACTGGAGCTGAAGCTGGATGAACTTCGGATCATCCGGGAGGCAGAGGGGGTGATAGAGAAGAGTTACAGGGAGGTAACCACACCCAAGGTACAGGACAAGAATAGCTG